>NW_024581116.1:14880646-15252098 GCF_017639235.1 Corvus kubaryi
ATTCCTTTAACAGGAAAAAAACTAAGACTAAACTAAAACCCCAACATGTGTCATCAGAGAATATTAGTAATATTCTTTTTTATATGATAATTCAGGACAGAGCACGGATGAATTTCTGTATAAGTAATTATATGTTTAGAAGCTGCCTTTCAGTGATTAGACTATAAGCAGTATTGCTGTCTGTACTTAATCAATTCCACAGATACTGTCTGATTGTGGAACAAATTCCAGCAATGATCAGAGTAAAAAACAATGTCACTCCCTCCCGGCTCAGTGCTGACTCATCAACCAAGTGTTATCACTCCTGTACTATTACTCACCTTTGAGCTTCACAACACTGATCAAAAAAAGCTTTGGTTCTTCATATACTTTCTGAATGAAATAATAATGCTTTTTTTTCATCTTCCCTCTCCCACATTCCAGTGCAATATCAACCAGGCAGAAATATTTAGCATATTTCCAGCACTAGGCTGTAATTTTAATTTTTGTGCTGCATGCATATCTCTAGACAGGTGTTTTGAAATGTAAATACAAACCAGTGTAGTGTGGGAATCGGTATACAAACTGCTGCAGAAGACTCTAGCGAGATGAGAAGCACAACATCTATCTGTGTAATAGGACAGCAGGCTTGTGTAATGAGCAGAAACCACTCATTTAAAGTCTTTACTGCAGCTCCCTGACTAAAATATAAAACACATTCTGAAGAGGCAGGAGGTGGAATAGCAGAGCTGGAGCTTAATGTGGAGGATAGTGCACAGCAGCTCAGTGAACCCCCTTGGTGATGTACAGAGGAAGGGTGTGACAGACTCTTCAGCAAGGCAGGAGCCAGCACAAAGCACCGGGCAGTGTCTGCTCTAACAGCTGTGATGCCGAGCAGCCAAAAGGCTCTGGAAGTGTCTTAAACGTGTGTGCTCTGAGCAGGTTTCTAAGCAAGTTATCCATTTCCAGCATTATGTGCGTGTGGTTAAAGGGATTAGACAGTGGTAATCCAGTTCTGGAGGAGATTAACTTTCAAAAATAAGAGAAAGCTTCTGCGGTGGACACATTTTTGGCTCTGCTAACTTGGGTGGAGAGTTAGACTGGGTGGGGGAGGGACAAGGATGAATAACCTCCACTCTCTGTTTATCTCCCCACTAGAAGCCTCTACACAACTGTCAAAAAAAGCTTTTATTGTCAGCATATTTTTGGGCCACTTAGATGACAAAGTGCAGAAACCAGTTAGGCAACCTTCTATAGGAGGTGAAGCCCTGTGCAAACAGAGCTCCAGGCACAAAACTGCACCTTAGGTAATGAAGATTTGCACCATTGTCTGGCTGCAGTCCTAGAATTAGTGATATATTTGTACTTAAAGCTTGATCATGACTTCACATCAGATGGGTTTATGCAATGGGATCCCACTGCCATCGGTTATGCTATTTTAATTGATATTGATGCAAGCAAGGTGAAAAGCAAGGAGGTACCATGTAAAAACATAATGTAAACCACACATTTGATTCTCTGTACATTGTTATATCTTTTAGCAATTGTATCTTGAAAACTACATTGAGCTAGCTACATGAGCTCTTTGTCTTCCCATTAAACCAATATTTCAAATGGCTCTTACTTTCAGAAGCTCCTTTTCAGTGGTTCCGCCTTTCCAGGCAGAACCAGTGCTGATGCTAATGACATCAGCATTGATGTCTATCCCACAGACCATAGCAGGTCTCTAATTCCATCAAGAGAAAGACTTGGGGAGTTGGCTAATGTCACCAGAAAACCTCAATGGAATTACAGCTGCAATTGTGGGGATCTGGAATATTTCACTTGCTGCAGGATGAGAATGAAGTGCTATCACTCAGCTGCTTCTGCTGTTATCTGAAGCACGGTCTTATTGAACTGTTCTGAGCAGTGTGGAGAGATGAGGAGAGATCTGTTACCCCTCAGAGTCAGTGGATGTGTCTCCTCAGGTTTTGTAAGCCCAAGAGAATTAGGGGACCTCCACCCACCAGCCTGCAGCCTGGGCAAGGCATAGTTTGGTTGTGAAGGTCTGGCTTCCAACAATTGCAGGGAGTCATGGTTAAAGGAACTTTGCGTTGGGAACAGGAGGTTAAATTCACTACATTGTCTCAGATATTGGGTTTAACCCTTTATATGCCCATATGTGTGTAATGTATATACTGCCAATATTTTTTCAAGATTTTTTGCAGCTGAGGTTGCTCTTTGTCTGTTTCAGCCTCTCACTTGCAGTGAATGAACTTACTTTTTCTCTTCCCCTCTCACAGTAGGAATTTTCTGTGCACTACTGCTCAGATAGCTAAAGACTTTACTGTCCTTCTTCTACTTCTTTCACCTTGGAAGCTAAAAAACTTATTTCAGATAAAATCAGAACATATGTGTGTATATGTTCTCTGCCATGTGAAAGCTGCAGCTATACACACCTGTGCAAGCCCTGCCAAAAACATAAAGAAACAAAAAAACCCAAGCCCAGTAACAGCAACAGAAAAAACCCCAAACAAAACAGTATGTTAAATAAAAAAGGCATCAGTGTTATATAGTTTCATTAAAATCCGAACAAAAAGACATATGGGCTGCATCTGTAGATGTGACCCCATCCTCCCCCCAGGAACACACAGCTTTCTCTTCCTGCTCTAGGCAGAGGTCAATGATCATGCTCTGCTTACGATTTCTGAAGGTCACCTTCATATAAAACCTTCCTTCTTCCTCCAGATTCTCAAAACACATTGCCCAAAATTTTCTTAGCAATGCTACCTTTTGAGGAGCATTATAATTCCTCCTCTGGCCTCCTGCTACCCCCCAGCACCCAGTTCCATTCAGACTGGCAGAGATGTTATCATGCTTGCTTTCCCCTTCTTTCGTTGTAGGCTCTGTCAGAAACTACTCTTGAAGCTGAGTTATGCTCCCAGGCTCCCTAAAATATCACAGATTTCCAGCACAAACTGAAGCCTAATAACACTAATGAACAGAGAGCTTTTATCTTGCTTTTTTGCCAAGTTCAAGTACTATTGCTTAAACCTTCATAATTACCCCATCATTTTATCTGTGATTGCTTAGCGTGATGATTTCATGAGCTTTGCTGGGGAAGAGGTAATCTAGCCAAGGAACATTTTCAGGCTATCTGGCAGCCTTTCGTTTCAAAAGATGTATTGTTCCTATTGGAGTTTACTATTTCATCCAATTCGTCTTGACGCTTTGCTGCTTGCGTGATGAACTCTTAAGGAAAAAGATGGTTTAGTCTTTGTCCTCTTTATCTCTACCCTCATCTTGTTTGTTGTTGGCCTTGAAAGCAGAGCAATGGCTATCTATATGCCAAAAGAAAAGACAACTGACTTCCTTCTGGGTTTATCTGGCCTGCCTCAAGCTAATTTAAAGAAGTAGCCCTGGCAGGCCATATAAATGAGGATGTAAATGGTCATAACCTGTCTAGGGAGACTTTTAAATGCACCTAGCAGGTTTGAAAGCACATATCTAATTGTGCCTAAATCACTTATGTTCTTTTATAAAATTCCTTATCTCCAGTGCTCTCCTGCAGTAAAATAATGAGTCTGCATGGACAAAAGGAGGGAGAGGGGTCTTGGACTCTGAGACTGTTCAATTTCTTTTAAAGATATTGTTCAAGAGAAAGGAAAATTAAGCCTTGAAAAAGAATAGTATCTCACAAAAAAAAATATCTTTAGTCATAAAGATGGCCTCTTCTAGGGTGTACTTTAGTTTTTATTTTTCCCTGGCAGAATCTTTTTCTTGCAGACAAAGCATAAATCTTAAGTTTAATATATCTTTTCCAAAGTGATCATGTGCACTTCTTTAACAAAATATATGGAAAGCATTATATTCCCATGAGAAACTGCATCATTTCCCATCTGGAAAACTCTTGCAGCTAAACTTGAGAAGATAGAACTGTTTTCCCAAGCTATTTTCTTTTAAAACATCTCATGCCAACCTAAAATGGAAATTTTGAATTTTATGACAGACTGAATCTTTTATTTTTAATTATTTCCCTCAGTTTGGAAACATCAGAACACTTATTGCATTTTATTTTGAGAATGTCAGAGAGTTTCAGTTCAGTAATATTAGAGGATTTCATTTAGACCATGGCAAATCAGAGTATAAAATATTAAATACTGTAGATATGTTATATAGAGGATAATATTAATATTTAATCTTTAGGTCAGAGGCAAATGCATGAAAACAATAAAGCCAAATCAATTTATTTTAATACCAGCAAAGATCTTTATGTTATTTAAATGAAAGAAAACTCTATTTGTAATTTTTACTTTCTTTTATTGAGAGTAAAAGTTTCAACTTTGCCAAAAATGCCATCTTTACTCTTGAATATTATCTTCAGTCATGTCTCTCTGTCTCAAAAAGGAAATTGTAGAGCTGGTAGTGGCACAGAGAAGGTCAAAGAAGCTCAAAGATGTGGAGTGGCTGTTGCGATCAAATACAGGTCTGGCAGCTGGAAAGGGGGGTGAGGGGAGATCTGGCATTGTGGTGGCCTGGAAAAAGTGTATCAGAATAGATTATTCATTTCCTCCTCCAGTGTAAGAACAAGAAAGGCTGGTGGTGGAGTCAAAGTAGGCAAGAGAATATGTTTCCCTGCAAAAGCACACATAACCCTGCATGTGGAAGGATCAAACATTTACTGAGCAACTGGACAAACTATATGTCAGGCTCAGGGCATGGAGGTGCTGCCTCTGGTTTGGGAAGCTCATGGACTGTGAATGCCAGAAGCCAAGGGAGGGTAGCCAAGTGTCTCCTTATCTGGCCCGCCTTTGGCTGTCTGGTGTTCTTAAAGGGATTCCCAGAGTCAGATTCTAAAAACATGTGCGGAAATGG
Organism: Corvus kubaryi; assembly: GCF_017639235.1. Taxonomy (NCBI): domain Eukaryota; kingdom Metazoa; phylum Chordata; class Aves; order Passeriformes; family Corvidae; genus Corvus; species Corvus kubaryi. Next base: position 14,885,480 of record NW_024581116.1, read on the forward strand.
CCTTGGCCACAGCAGTTGCTTGTTCTGCATTGTCCAAAAGGCAGGGTCCTCATGAGTCCAGATCCTTACCCAGCACTGAGGCTGCAGAGAGCAGTTCTGTTACAAGAAATATTCCTTAAAGGTGTGATGCAGAGGGCAAGCTGGTCATGCCGGCTCATTTTCGGGCTGTTATCACTCAAGCAATGAGGCAAGCTTGGGATACAGACTTTGGACAGCCTGGAGGGAAGGGCAGAGTGTGTTTAGCCAAGTAACCACTGGATGACACTGTTGTTCCACACAGCTACAGCCAAAAGCCTTCATCTGGCAGTGGAAATGTGCCTTGTAAAAGAGAAGTGCAGATGTGGGGTTTTAAGTGTTTAGTGTATTCTCTGTCTTAGTGCAAGGGGCAAATTCATTGCATTTGCCTTTGTGTATGTCCTCACAATTAAATGTTGGCTTTCATTCCTTGGTGTTTAGTTTAAACAGCCTGATTCAATCTGCATTTAGCCACTACTGCCTGGGTTCTCCAGATTCATAGCAATGAAGAAAATAGTAACCTCATATGTCACACAGGGCAGCTTTACTTACAACATCACTAAGAAGATTAAAAATAAATTGAAGCATATGTCACTTCAAAGGGGGCAAGAAAAGGACATCTGCATTATTTGATGCATTAATGAGAAAGTTCTGCCGAGCCTTGATTTGAACTCTATGGGAAATGATGCGATTGGTAAGCTTACAAGTTAAATGTATTTCAAATGAAATTGTTTCTGAAATTCATATTTAAACTAGGTTAAGAGATGCTTGCATTTTAAACTTTGCCTTCTGATATCTTGTTCATAAATTGAGCTTTACCCTTTTAACTTGAGGAGTTTACAATAAAAAAAAAAATCAAAGCAATTTAGCTACAAATGTCTAAGGCTGCATTTCAGTAGAATAAGCAAGAACAGCTCTCCTGCCTGAGGCAAATCTTATCATCCATGACCATCTGTACAGCTACAAACTAACTACCTTCGGCACTGCATGATTCTGTAGACATTGGGCTATGGCAAGCTAACATCCATCCAACCTGATTCCCATCCCCAGCTCCAAATATTCCCTGATATCCTTGATTCTGTATCAAATACACCCAAAAATGTGGAGGTCCAGTTCATTTTTACCGTTCCCATCTTTACTATGAGGTTGGGGATAAGTAAAGGTCAGTGGCGTACAGCTGGATGTTAGAGATGCCTGGGAAGAAACCCTCATGAAAAATTCACAAGGAACAATATGAGATTCTCCACGCCATCTTGGTGCTTCTGGTTTGTACAGCTCAGCTGAGGAAGGCTTCTTTGCTTCTGAAGGAAATATGACTTCCAGGAGGCTAATGTTCTGTTTAATGCATTAGCTTTTCCCCTTGGGACTCAGTTACAAATGCAGCTCAGGCCAAATTGATGAAATATCAGTTAATATGCGAATCTGACAGCTTGGAAAGGACACAGCTGCAGCGAGATAGGATAGTTTTAAGGTGATAGAGAAAAATCTAAATATATGAAGACCACTATTTGCATATGTGGATCTTTTAGAGGGAGACACTGACAGCTTATTAATGAAACCAGGAATAATCAGTCTGTTTTTCCAGAGATAATTTCTCTGCAGTTCATCCTACGGGGGAATTTGTCACGGTACAAAAAAACTAGACCTAAACCATAGTCCATTTGCTTTATTGTTAGTATGACCTTTTGCTGCACAAAGGTTTCATATATGTCAACTTTTTGGCATAAGAGTATCACGACTTTGTGAAAAATTGGGGTGTGGACACTTGCCAGATCCTAAATAAAATGCCTTCTATTTGGTTTACCCTGAAGCCATAGGGATTGTTTAAGCAGAATGGAAGAAGGCCCAGTTTCAAATCGTTTCCCACATAGCTGTGTTCACAAACATATTTTAAACTCATGTCAAGAAGCCAACAGAAATTTGTCTTTATGTACGGAATAGCCATTGCAGGTGGCTAAATAACATATGCAATCAGATGTACAAATGTTTCCAAACATTGGTCTTAAAAATACATTTGAGTGAAGCAGTGTGCCTATAATTGACTGACACTGTGGGTCTCCACGAGGTTCTAGGTCAAGTCCTCCCATCAGTCCATGCAATGGTGGCAGGAGCACAGACCAGTCCTGTGGGTTATACTGGACCCCTTCTGCTGTGGTTTATTAGTGTGGTCATCGTCTGTGTCCACATGGCTCCCTAGGTGCCACAGTGTGACTTGGAATGAGAATTCCATTAGCTGTGCTTGGGTTCAGGGTCCCTGGGGAGGCAGTGACTGTGGGGACATCCCACCCATGGGAAGAACCTGGTGCTGAAAGGAACCCTGCTGAGTCCACTGTGTCAGGGACTGCTGTGCCTGTGTTTGCCAGGGGAAGCAAAGTATGGATGTGTATTCTGCACTGACAACCTGGTGTGTTGTATATGTCCCTATCAAGTTATGTGTTTGCCCAGAAAACAGCTGAGAGCTCTGTATTTTGAGGTTACACCCTGCAGATGGAAACATTTACCCGGAATACTACTGGGACTAAGAGAAGCCAGGAAGAGAAAATCCCTCAGACCTGGAAGCTGTCTGTGTGTCTTCGGAGAGGTGGGAAAATCAGAAATGTGATCTCTTCTGTCAGTGTTTCACCAATATTATATAGTGGTATATGAATTAATTAGTAAAGTATTGCAGAGAATTTAATTGCATTCAGGTTTCAGAGTAGGTATTCCAAAAATTAGCTTTTTTTATAGAAGATATGATGAAAAGAAATAAGAATTGTTGGGAAAAGAGAGGATAGTATGAGGCTTAAACAGAGATTTAAAGAAATTACTTATTTCAGATAAAAGGAGAAAAGCAAGAAAAAGTCTACCTGAAAAATGAACTTTGTGCTCATGAATATCAGGGCAATTTATTTACTGAATTATGTCTGAAATAACAGTTTCAACATTTTTAGATTCAAACTACTTGCTTATAATTTTTCCCCGATCCCCACAAGTTTACAGACACTTAAAAATGACTGGAAAAAGTAGCAGATTACTAAGGAAATCTTTTAAAACATCCCAAACATCTATCAGAAATTGCAAGCAGAATTGTACTGGTGAGATGATAGAAATTAAAATAATTACAGAACATGTCATTTGATAAGAAAATTAAAGTATGAAACCAGACAACAGGATTTATAAAGTCAGGCTAATTGTGTAATGGCCTGAAGTTGTGTCAGGGGAGGTTTAGGTTGGGTATCAGAAAAAGGTTCTTCACTCAGAGGGTGTTTGGGCACTGGAACAGGCTCCCCAGGGAAGTGGTCACAGCACCAGCCTGACAGAGCTCAAGAAGCTTTTGGACAATGCCCTTGGGCACATGGTGTGACTCCTGGGGACAGTGCTGTGCAAGACCAGGAGCTGGACTTGATCCCTGTGGGTCCCTTCCAACTCAGTTTATTCTGTGGTTATGTGATTCTGTGTTTAACTTCACTAAATGCTATTTAGAAAACTTAGCAATTATTTGTCGTTTGATGAAAAAAACCTTCTTTGAGTGCCTGTTTTTCAAAAAGAAATGTTTTCAAGGCAAGGTTTCCATAAAACTTCTTCAAGCAAAAGAATTTCCAAGGTCAGAGCTGCTAGAGAACACAGGCCAGGATTTCAGTCAGTGTGAAAGAGCATCATTTGAAGGCAGCTGGAAGTAATGTAATTTATACCATCTGAGGAGCTCACCTCCTTACCCAAGGTAAAGCAAGAACAGCAGAGCTGCTTTCATTAATACAATAACATGTTTTCTTTTCTTATCTCCAGGCTTTAGTTCTTCATTTCTCTTTAAAAGTTTAAGCTTCTGTCTGAAAGCTGCCTTACTATAGTATTAATAGGAAAGAAAATAGTTGCTTCAGCTTTGGTCATGCTTTCAGAACAACCAGTAAGTGTGCAATAATTTATTTTCGCTACAATCCTGTAAAATAAATTGGGTTGTTTTTCATTGCACATATGGAGACACTGAAAACCAGGATGAGGTGGCTTCTCTATGGCCAGTAAATAAATCACTGTTAAAAACATCCTGGTTCTCAGGATACACTAGGTTTTTGCCTCAGTTGGTGATTTCAAGTAAGGTTAAAGCAGAAGCCTACACTTAAGAAATTACTTTGCTTTTTAATCCACTTCTGCAGAGGCATCAATCATCACTATAGATTACATATTCTATTCCATTTGCCTTGAAATATAAGAAATTAGCTTCTGCTATGACAGCACAAATCCCCATTTGACAAAGGGGTGTATATTTACAAATGATCCTTAAAGCACTTTTTCACCTGTGTCAAAAAAGGGATGTGGTGCCCATATTTTGAATTCTCTTCCAGTTATTTGTTTCCTGTCCCCATTTTAGTCTGTGCTCAGAGAATAAGACTGAGTTGCCTTGTGTTTTTGCTAGATGGTGCCACAGTACATTCCTGCTCTGCCCAGTTCCTATAACTGGTTGGAGCAAAAATCTAGCTCTCTGTTGGAAAAACCCTGCACTAAAGCATGAGCTGTATGGTTCTGCTGATCTGCACTGGTGCCTGGGCATAGCAAAATGCAAAGCTGATCTCTGTATAGAAAAGACACTGCTTTCTGTTAGTAAGTTAAGCAAGTAAGCAGAACTATGTTTCTATGTTTGAATTATGAAAGAAAAAAAGATGCACTATGTAATTTTGATCCATTAGCTTATGCTGTGAAACTAGGAGTCTAGCTAAGCAAATATATGTAAAAACAATGCAAGCAACATCTATGTATCTATAAATTGACAACATATACCGTACAACTAATGTTGATAAGTCATTTCTATCACGGACTCATACCTTCTCGGGGTTGCTTTGCCTTCTCCCCTCTCTTCTTTTTTTTTTTTTTTTTTATTCTATTGCCTTTTCCACAGGTCTGCAAGTAATGAGCATGGGTAAAGAATTGCCAGAATGCAGTTTTTTTCTTGATGTGCATATGTCACTGCCATAATATTACTGGAAGTGTTATAATTTAAATGGTGAAACTAATTGCCTAGAAAGTGACAGCACTGAGTGTGCTCTTTCATGGACCGTTCATTGTTGACAGTGGCCCATTAGATATGATAGTATGTCAGTTTTAGTAGCTCTGCAAGAGAAACGGTATTGTTATTACTGCACTGTATTATGAAAAATCATCCTTTGCAGGTCTAAGTGCTGAACCTGGTTTGGAAAGGGAAGTGCATGAGTCAAAATACGTCTCTCAGTTACAGAGGGGGAAGTACATTGTTGTGCTGACACCCATTTGCATTGGTGGAGCAGAATGAAACATTTATTGTTCAAATAAAATAACCAAAGAAGAAAGTGTATTCTGAAAATACTATTCTTCTGGATCAGCACCTTTTTTTGAAGAGTGCTTGGCACAATTTGGGAACAGAGTATAAAAAATGTTTTTATCGGATTGCTCTTTTCTTTATGCTTTGTGAAGCTGCTCCCAGTTTCAAAGCAATTGGGGAAAGTGCCTTCTTTCTCATGGCCTAGTCAACCTTGGAGGGAGAGAGTAGAGTTGGAAAGATTAAGTTCTCCTGAACACCATAACAAGATCCACAAGCAGGAAGATGACCCCTACATTCTCAGACAGTCTGTGCATGGACAGATGGATGAAGAGTGAGCACAACTCACCTTAGAACTGAAGCCTGTATTAAAACAGCTAATGAACTGCACAAAGGGGAGCAAATCAGGCAGACACTGTGTACAGGACTAATACATTCTTATTGCATTATAAATATTTGTATTTTTGATGATTAATGGACTGAAATATTTTAGAATGAGGTCCATTGTTTATCCATGAGCTGCAAACATGAGAGATAGCTGCAGTGTGAGTCTCCCCACACCATCCTGTTGATGACCTCAACTCTGACCCTGGAAGTCCTCTTGAGGGAAAAGGGGAAATTTGGTCCAGATCATTTATGGCCATTTCCTGTGTAAAGCCGTGCAAGACACTCACTGCTGACACTGCAATGTGAGCTACAAGCAACTGCATGATTGCAAATTTCTTAGGGCTTGAAAACTTGGATGTACTAGAAACTGTAAAGTTAAAAGCCCAGAAGTTTTCAAACTGAATGCTGATCCTTGCACCAGTACAAACGTTGGATCGTCCTTAATGATCTAAGAAATACATTGTAGCTTAACTGGAACTGAATTAACCCTTGACTGTACCTGTATTCATGCAGTGATTCAGTTCCTTGTCTTAAGCATTTTGCCAAGAATTCCTGCTAAGGTGTAGTCCAAGGACATTTAGTTCAGGGATGGGAAGAGCAATGGGACAAGGTTAGGCCTTGTCTGCTGCAAAGAGATGCCAAAGAAGGGATTTTGTTATCAATTGTAGTTTGTGACTTGTTTGACCACAGAAGACTGAATACAAACAAAATGAATCAATACTTTTTGCTACTATCTGAATATGTGCTTCACTCAGATATGAAATGCATCAACTTTATGACCTTTATGGCCTATTTTTTTCAATTGTGGTAACAGAGTCAGGTACCCTGACTAGCCAACAAGCAATAGTTCATTAAGTGGTGGTAATTTAATTGATTTTCTTCACTAATGCATATCTTAAGATAGACTACCATTACAGGAAGGGTTCAGGAGGTGGTTGATCCACATTAAAACCATATGATTATGCTCCAAGTTTCATAGTTTTACAGCCTCACCCTAGCCACTGCTGGATTCCATGGTGGTGAAGCTGCATATGCTATACAAACAAAGAGGCAAAATGAGATGGAGGAATATTTGTAGGAATTCCCAGAGGGTGGGGACTATGCAACATTAAAAAGTTGGAGGAAAATATAAAGATACAAAGATTTCTTTCTGTGGTCCTCAGCACTGTAGTATCCAAGCTTACACAACCATCCATAGACTGGTACTTCCTCTGCCCCTTGGGGAAAGAAAAGAATTTTTCATGTTTTTGAGATAAGGAACTATGGAACAGGGTGGATTAACTCATCTTTCCAGTGTTTCCTTTGATTGACTCAGAATTCAGCCTTCATGTATGCAACCTGACTAACACACTCTCATAGTGATGATATAGATCCATCTTTTGTCCTGGATAGAAGCTATCTCAGGACCAGAAGTCTTGTACCTGGAATATTTATAATGGGCACTCTATGGTTCTGCTGTGACTTTAATTTTATGATTTATAGAGTCTAAAGCACTAATGAAAGAAGACTGCCCATTTATATGGATCATTTTAATTCAAATAACAGCTGAAATACAAAAATAGTACTACAGCTGCAACTATACATAAACAAATAATTGAAAATTATTTAATAACTTTTGAGACAATTGGATATTCCGATAGGTGCAATTTTTCAAGCAGAGGTTCATGTATAATTAGGTTTCGCTCTCCAAGTTAGTGTAACTACAGAGAGAGTACACACAGATGTGCCTGGTAATGGTGACTGATGTGGTCTTGGACAGAGGGGAGTGGGGGAGAGTGATAGAGACATTGCAGCATTTCTTTGTGCTTTCCCATAACAGTTATTTTTTCCTGTTACTGCTACAAAGACTGGTCCTTGTACATCTTGATTTACCTGATCTTATTTGACAGGATGGGGTTAAACCACCTGCAGACATATATCATCTGCATTTGACTCTTGAAATGTCAAGGCCGGAAACACATCTATAAAGAAGCAGTGCTTTGGTTTCCTCCTTCTCACTTTTGAAGATGTGTAATGGTCACAAAGCTCATTGCATCAATAAGAGATGGGATTTGTGTCAACACCAATAAATAAACACAAAGAAATTATCAATCTTACAATGATTTTAGGACATGGTAAAATAGCAAAACAAATATTTCTTCATCAATCTTTTAGCCATGAACTTGACTGAGTGAAATGTTGAACACTTGGGTGGGACTGCAATGAGGGTTGATCAAGTAAGGTCAAAAAGATGGAAATTTTCTCATTCTTTTTCATTTCAATATTTAAAGGTTATTTTATTTGTGTCTTGATATATGAATGAAACAAACAGGAGCAAATTTATTTTTTTAAAAAAGGAGGCTTTCCTCCTCTTGCCACAAAACATCCTTCCTGACCCTGAAAAAGTAACTATTTATATAGCCAGAAAAAGGAAGAGAAGGCAGAAAGGAAATTAGGGTGGAAAAGGAATAAGGAATGAAAACAATCTGTGAATATTTATTTGGGCAGGTTTGGTATGGAGATTTAATACTTGCTTCTACCTCCTTGTTTTCCTGAATAAGATGGTGAATTTATTAGAGACATGCACAGATCTCTGAAAAATGTGTTTTCATGTTAAGTTAGAACAGATTTTCAATTCTTTAATATTTACATATGCAGTAAATAACACAGCCTCCTATTTTGCTGCCACAAAATTGATCTCCACTGTGGATTTTACAATACCAGATTTCCTAACCTCTTCAATAAAGCGTGGCCTTTTGTATAAAAAGAGGAAGAATCCCATGGTATTTAAAATCTCTTTCTTTTGACCTTTCTTAAGAGTACATGCGATTTGCAGCACTGTATAATGTGTTAGCAGCAGGCAAGACTACATCTTGAAAATCGTTCAGAATTGATAACATGTCCCTATGCACATGATCCTCGTACAAAATTTCCCTTTCAAAGAAACCTGCTAGAAATCTGAGTCTGCCATTTTAAAACTGACAATAGTGATGCTGTTTGTTTTTTTGTTTTTTGTTTTTGTGTTGGTTTTTTTTTTGTTGTTCTGGGGCTTTTTAAAGGTTTCAGTGCTCAAAATATTTATAAAATAACAAATTAAGAAGATAATACTGCTGTAGCAGGGGCCAATGCTGCCAAAGCATAAAAGATTCCCTAATCTGTGTATCTGTTAACTGCCTCTGTGACTATATCTGATAGGCAATAGGCACTGCTTCTCCTTTTCCTTTCTTTTTAAAAGGATTTCAATACTCTCTTAAGCTTTCATATGAAAAATGCAGAACCAGGGCATGTATCAAGGATAAAAGGATATGGTAGAAGAAAGACACCTTTCCATTTTTGTTGCTAGCATTTCTTTTTTTCTTTTGTAAACTTTCTCTGTCACAGGCAGTTCCATGAATATACAAGCAGTCCAGTTCTTTTCAACAGCTTTCATTTGAACTGATGCACGATAGATTTATATGGCCATAGATTCTTCATGCTGAATTTATTCTTTATATTTCTATAAATTAATGCCATTGCTATAAGAGACAGCTCCTGACAATAGACTTCCCTGCTCAGGACCAGCATTTAATGTTTTGTGTGTACTTGTGAGTTCCTCATAAAGGAACTCTACTCTATACAGTATAAGAGAAAACCAGTACTGAGTTTTCTTTTTCTTAAAAAAAAAATCACTAGAAGGAACAATTCATGATGGAAAAATGACTATCTCGACAGCACATAAGATTGTTTTATGAAAACATTTTAGCACTGATAACCACATCTTAGATGCAATCCACAGCTGATGGCAAGCCATCCTTGTATCTGTTCCCACTGCATGTAATTAGCTTCTAACACATATCCACATCACGCGTTTTAAATCTTCCTTTCATCTTTCTGCTGCAGTACTGATGTCTGCAGTGACGGATTCTTAAGCAAGCATTTTATGACAGATGCTCTACATACTCATTTTATATCTGTGGCATCAATAAAGCAATAAAACTTAATTGGTTACTTCAGCACGAAGAAGCATATTTCTGACACCTTGAAGCTGCAGATTGACAGACAGGTTCACTGATGGGGAGGGGAGGTAAGAGAGGGTGGGTCAGAGCTGATATTGCTTTATGAATTACTTGTTAGGCTGCTGGCTTGGCAATCACATCTAATAGATGAACCTGATCTCATTTAGTTTGGTAATGTTGGCACAGCTGTGATGTGCCCAGCTAGACCAGCACAGCTGAGTGCAGCTGGGTCAGAGCTTTTGAGATTTAGGTTCTCCCTAGCCACAGACCCCCAGAAAAACTTTTAAGCTCTTGAGCTCATTAAGAAACTTGCTAATATAGATGTGTCAGTGGGACCTCTGTCCTAAAGTGCAGTATGTGGTAGGTGGTGATAAGCAGCACATAATTGTAATGGTGAACCCAAAGCCCCCAAGCATGTTGATTCTGGCTTTTTGATGAAGGTACAAGCCTTCTGCAGTTGTCTATAAAGGGTCTGTGCTCCTCCATGTGATGATCATGTTCATACAGAAGAGCAGTCCTGGCTGTTCAACAAATACGACAAAGATGGTCACACACAAAAATAGCATTATCCAACCTACTCCAGATAGTGAGGCAGCATTGTGCTTACCCTTCTGTAATACTTGAAAAAATGTAGTTCTATAATTTGTTACAGGGCAGTACTGGTGTCTTCTATATGATATTAAAGTAAAAGTCCTGCTATAATTTTGCAAATATCCCTAGCGTGCTCTCTGATTAAAACCAAACCAAAGCAAACCAAACCCAGGAAATTTATTTTCTGAATGATAGAAGGAAATGAGCCTTTCAATGAATGTATATCATCCCATCCTCAGCTTTTTTTCTTATGTTAATAAATTACCAGGATTTTATTATTTCCTGTTCATTTCTAGAGAAAGAAGATGAAAATGTGGATAGAACCAAGCTGATTTAGAGATAGTGACTGGAAAGTTTAATGCACATAGACTTATGACTACAGTTTATGGCTATTTCTTGTCTCTAGTAATCTCCTAACTTAGGTCATGTATTATTCAGCAATGTTTCTTGGGCTTTGGTGGGGCTTCTGCAAAGGTTGAGGTTGAAGGTAGTATTTTCACACCAAGTTAGCATGTATCAGGTTGCAGCTGAATATAGATTCTTTCTTTGGGCAAGCTGCAGTTGGGAAAATTGCTCACATAGTCCCGAACTTCTATGACACTTAATTCCATCTCTGACCTCAAGCATCATCTGTTTTCACAACCCTTTCACTACTTTTGTTTATTGAAGTGTGCATTCAGTGCACTTGAACAATGTCAGAGTGATTGAGCTCTGGGCAAGATGACCTGAAAAGAAACAACTTTCCTCTCTTGCTTGGCATGAGCTGGAAGTGCAAAGACTCACTTCCCTGCTGCTTGCATGGGCCACAGGGACTATAGGGGAAAACTAAAGAGGAACCCAACCACTACTGTGGTCTACCTGATATTCTCCCTCACTTTTTTTCCCTCACGTCTCTCCCTATCCCTTTCTCCCACCAGCCAACACTACCACTAGCTTTGAAATAAGAGTTGGATGATAAAGCAAACCCTCAACCCTGCTGCAGCCTCTGAAAGTCCATGGCTCTCCTGAAGGGCTCAGAAGTTCAGCAGATGTTGCCAGCACCATGGGCTTTTGCAGCCCCTGAATGGGAATGAATTGCAGCTCTTGATTTGAAGCCCATTTTTAGTGCCAATGGCTTAAGAGTCTTTGCACCAGCTGATTTTCTTGTGTTCACCCATGTGATGTTCAGTGGAATGGCACTTTTAGAATGGTGTCTTTTGCTCCATAAACTTCTGAAAAGAAAATTTTGTGAGGCTTGCACATAAATGAGAAAGTATTAAAAAGAATGTAGATCTCTCAGTGAGAGATACAGAAACATTTTTGTCAAAGTCTTGCCACAGTCTGTGCTCTTACCTTGTGCCACAACATTCCCAAACAGGTGTTCCCTTCAGCTGTGTAGTTCTTCCAAAGCAAAACCTCTGAAATGAGAAAGCACAGGTCAGGACTTGATTTCATTACTATGAACAGGACCTGGGGCTGTGATGTTATTCACCAACCATCTGAATAACTAGGTAAAATTGATGGTTTCCTTATGGTTTGATTAGATTTTGTGTCAGTTCTTAGAGTGACAGATGTAGAGAAAAGAAGTAAAAAGACAATATAATGTAAAAATCAATAGTGTGGTGGGGAGGGAATGCAGACTGGGAAGTTTTGCATAGGGGGTAACATTGTATTGAAATGTTTAATTTCTTCTTTTATCCATTTATATTTATTAACATTTAAACAAACTTCTAGGGATTTTTATCTTTTATAATGACTACAGCCCTTTTGCTGAGCTCATTTCCATTACACAATGTTATTTCAGCTGCTAGGCAAGAAGATAATGTGCCCTTCATTAAAAATAGCTGGGAAGAGAAGAGTAGCATTCCCCCCCCATAACAAGCATTTCTTGTCCCTTATCTTTTTTTTTCTGTCTCTCTTTTTTTTCCCCCTTAACATGCAGCTCAGATCTTTTGTCTGTGGAGAAGTTTGATTATGCCTTAATCCAAATGGCCAGTTCAATCTATTTTAATCCAATTAACCAATTCAGACTATGCTGGGTGTCATAATCCATTTCTTAATCCAATTAGCTGTTGTCGTTCTGACTGCGGGTGAGGACTTTGCAGAGCGGAGGCTGTTGTTTGTTTTCAGTTTCAGAATGCAACATGGTGTTGCAAGCTAGTTCAGACTGCTTCCCTGGTAGCCCAAACAAGGAATGAAAGTGAGAGATGTCAGCTGAATTTGCATCCTTCCTGGGTTTGATCTATTTTATCAATAATTAAAGTTAGTAGGACTTGATTCTCATGATCAAATTGGATTTGTCTCTTTGATATTTTCTTTTCATGAAACTGAATTTAAATATACCACTTGCTGGAGAAAGGCAAAAATGACTTGTAAATTTAGCTGGTTTAGCTTGGGGTGCTCAGCTTGAGATGGTTCAAGGCTTCTCTGTATTTTATGAAAATCAGGCCCCTTTTAAGGAAATGCAAAGTGACTCTCTCAGTTCCATAATCAGTCGTGAAAATCTTGCCCTTTGTATTTTGCCTTTTCAAGCTAATAGGCTGAGCAGTTTACCCAGGGAAGTGAAAGCTTGGATCTCATTGAAACATTCCAAATGCTTTCCTGTCTGACTAATCCTGAATATTTATGAACATATATTTTAATTCCAGCATTATAATCAATTCCCATTGAGTACTAACTTTAAGAGGAATATTTACTATTTGCTTTTACCCAACATGGAAGAAATACAGAGATTTTCAGAGTTCACATATTAGGGAGCTACTGACTGCATTATCTATAGTCAAAACTATCATAGTGGACACAGTCTTTCCAGGGCTTGCTTTGTTAAAGTCCTATTCAGCTCTAAGGCAACTACACTTTCCAGTTTGATTTTCTTTAAGACAAGTTGTGCAATCTGATCTGAAAAGGACTTGAAGTTCTTTTCTGTGGAAAATCAGAGGGAGGGTTAAGTTGCTTTTGGACTGTTAAAAATTCTCCTCCACATACCAAAATTATGGTGTAAATCTGTACTTGAAACATGAACCAAAACCTGCTGAAGTGTACACCTCAATAATTTATGCTTCTTTTACAAATATTTCCCTGATTTTGGCATAAAGGATATGTGCCTTAACTTTGCTACAGTCATATTTTAAAAATAAATTTGAATCTTTTTTCCCCGACCTTGAGAATCACAATATTTTCTATATAAATTATGTATATTCCACAGTAAAAAAAAAACCAAAACCAAACCAACAAATCCCACAAAAAACCAAAAAAACTATAGCAAATTAAAAAGAGATTAATGTAGCAGGCAAAACAAAAGTTACCTCTCAGAATTTCAACAGACAGGTTGCTTTTCTATCTTATCATCATACTTTCTATAGTTATGACATTGATATTTTTTCATCATGAGTCTAAATCACATAGAAGGGCTGGAGACATGGAACATTTAATCACACAAAGCTGGTCATGAGATTGGTGAGATTTATGAACACAGGGGAAAACATTACATGAAATCACTAATTTACAAATAAAAATAGACTGTTTTCACCATTTTTTTTAATGTTAATGGAGAATTTATTAGGTGCTAGATCTATTTGGCATCTAAATCAGGAATTTTCCAAGGAGCTGAAGGCAATAGCATTCTGGGCACCTCCATGGATCTTGAACAATGTTCATGTTTCTTCAGGATCATACCATTGGTCTGTGAGGATAATGGAGACTTGCTGAAGTGACGAGTGGAGTTCAGCTCCAGATCCAGAGTCATAAGTTAGATGAATACATAGATATCTATGGGCTGCAGACCTGCATCTGCATGTAGACTGGCCTCAACACACATGGCAGAGGTAATTACAAAGACTATTGGACAGAATCATAACGTGCAAATAAGAATTTGAAGCCCATAAAAGGAATGTGTCTTTTGGCCATTGCTTTGGGGTGATGTTTACATGAAACTCTTCCATTTTCTTCAGATCATACAATGTCCTTCTGCATTGCTGAAGCTTCATAAACAAGTTATTTTCAAGAAGAATGTGCAAGGACACAGTAATGGAGGTTAGCTGCAGCTATGAATTTTATGAACAGTTTGATGGAAACCACATTAAATGGCAACATCAACCCACAAATCAGCTTTGCAATGCTCTTACTCCAATCTGGTGTTGAGGGTGATTCACAGTGAATTTGCTTTTCATGGCCACCATTTCATGCAGTGTCATTTATCAGCATACCAGGCTCTTGTGCTGCAGGAAACTCTGGTATTACGTTTTAGCAGTGTTAACGACTAACAATGCTGCTCATGTTAGCAAAGTAAGTACTGTAAATAACATCACAAAGACTACAGTAATTGCCCTTTTTGTAATGTTCCTGTTCACTGTGCTATCACCCAAGTCATAAAGCTGTCACATCCTCTCCATGCATTGTCTTAGAACAGTAGCAAAGTTCTACTCAGACCAAAATGGGTCAAAACACAGCTAAAGGTGATCCACAAACACAGGAGGAGCTGGATGGTATAAGGAAGAAAGAGTTTCCTTATTAATAGGAAAAAGAAAATTCTCTCTTGAGAATTATTCCTGAAAGAGGTATATTAGGAAAAGTAAAGATGAGGACTGTTAGAATGTAAAATATGAGGTAAAACAAAACACAGAGCTTTGGGATTTTTTCCTTATTTTGACAAAGCAATAGTATCCCAGAATCTTGTGGCTGTTGTAGTCTGAATGAATGTAGTCCTTTTTGGGTCATTTACTGCAGCCTGGTTTGCAGTTCTCCCAGGCAGAGGTTGGATCTCAAATAGGATTGGACCCTAATGTTCTGTTTTCCCTGCAGCGCCTCAAGATCCTTCCTGTACTGGGAACTCCAGAGCTGCATTCAGAATTCCAGGTAGGATCTCACTAGAGCAGAATAAGGGAGCAGAATCAGCTCCCTCAAAGTGCCATTCACACAAAAACTGACTGAAAGCCTTCTAGAAGCGTAATTTATTTAGAAGTAAAGCATCAAAGAAAACATTAAACATTTAAACCATTAAATGTGGCATATATTCATATGAAGCTTTTCCCTACAGCTTGCTATGCTCTTGTTCTGGAAAGGCACCAACATCTTAGACTTCTTCTATAGAATCTGTTTCTTTCTTCCTCTGCTTAACCTTTCAGTCTGTTTCCCTAGCCCTATTCTGAGGAGGAACTTCTTTTCTTTTCAGGAGTCCTTTAACTACTCATTAGCCCTTACATTTTCAAGTTCTGAACTTGGAAAAATAAACATTTATCTTATTAGTAGATAGGGTGCCATGTTCTTGAGGTTAATAATTTTGGCCATTATTTTTGAAGAATACTTTGGCATAAGTATTTGTTCTGGGAAGCCAAGTTTTGCTTCCTAATTAGTTTTCTATGCATCCCACTGTAATTTAAATCGATATACTTACGAAGCAAATTCCTGAGCTCAGTAGAATATGTAAAGCTTTCATTGTAACGCTACTAAAAGTAGTCACATTTTTGATTAAAAGAAATGAGATCAAAATAAGTGCACTTCAGCAGTAAAAAATGAAGGGATTTTTTTTTAATCGTTTGAAGACAGCATTGTATCCCTCTTTTGTGCAAGGAGAAGTTGATGACCTTGCCACAGCCCCTTGCTGTAGAATAGAGCCCCTTTGTACTGTCAGTAGAAATACAGAACCACTGTCAGTGTTTGGATCCAGAGGTCCCACATTTCATTCTTACTGTTGATAATTTATCTTTGCTTACAGTGCTACAGCTTACTCCTTCTGTGCCTCAAGATGCATGTAGGGAGAAGTTAAGTTTAGGTTTCAGAGCAAACAAAACTGAACAATATTTGTTTTAAAATCTTTATTTCTTATGAAAATAATAAAAAGCATCCACATGGGATTTTTTTTTTTATAAGAATAACACTGGAAAGAACCACATACTTCACCAGTTCACATATAGCAACACACTGAATGCCTAGGTTAGAAAAATCTCCAAGACACGTACTAGGACATCACTACAGGATATCTAAGAGGTGTCTAGACCACAAAACTCCCCTGAAATTCAACACATTACTTGAAAAAAAAAACCAGCAAACCCCTTAATTATAAAATATCCGAAAAAGAGCACAAAAAGAGGAGAAAAATCTTTAATACCAAGTAACTATTGAATTCCCGTAATTTGCATTCTTCATATAATTTTTAGAGAGCCTGAGTTTGGTGGAAAGAAGTAGCATGAAAAGTAGTCATGTTGTTGTTTAATGAGAATTTTTAGCCCAAACATTCTCCAGAAGAGTTATATGCCAATATTACAACACTTTGAGCTTGATTAAGGTGCCTAAACATAAATGTCTAGGTTTCTTCAAAAGCCTTGGGATATAAAAAACATATATGGGCTCTGCGCATATGGCATAAGCATAGATGAAACCAGGAAATGCTTCTCAACCAGCTGCTGGAGGATATATAGGACACTTCAAATGACATATAATAGATATTAAGTTACACTTAGGATAATTGTATCTCATATATATATATAGATATAGCATACTAGGTATAACTGAAAAATGTAATTGAGTCCTTTATGTCCTGCTATACCTGTTGGTAAAATAAGGAAAACAAAAAATATGCAGAATATGAAAGAAATATATATCTGTATAGAACTGTGGCTGGAACAAGTGGAATAGCTTCGTCAGATTTCAAAAGAAACTAAGTCAGCCTCTAACATGGTTGAACAAATAATAAGTAGCATAAATGGTTCTCTAGCATTGCTTAGCCATGCAGAATGTCCACACCAAAACTGGTTTTCTACACTTCTCTCTGTTTAAAATTAATTTTTTTCACCATGATTTTATTTAGCTAATGAAATATGCTTTTAGTAATCTAATTTTGTTGTGTGACATTGATGCTGGATATTCAGAATTTAAGCTTCTCTGTGATGTTGGTGAGATCTAAGTGTTGGATGACCAAGCAAGTGAAGAAAAGTCAACTAAGCTATTAATCTTTCAGGCAAAGATTGGAGAGAGTAAATGCAGCAGAGAAGACTGGAGAATTTGAGCAGCTTTTTCTTGCTTTCAGATGTAAAGTGTGTTCAGAGACATGGTATTATGAATAGCTATGAATAGAAGGCTGTTTCAGAAAATATCATGAAGGTGTTGCCCAAGCAGTTGCAATCACCATTAAGTCTGAAACAACTTTCCAGGTAGTTTAATTTAACTTTCTGAGGTCTGTGGATGGGCTTTAGATGGTGTTTATTTCTGACTAAAACCTGAGCTGGCTCTTTTCCCCCTTTCGCAAAGGGGGAAATGTATAAATGTATAAATGTATAAATACAGTATGTGATACACACTCTTAAAAGGCCTGCAGTTAGGAAGGGAAAAAATAAAAGTCTGCATATTCCTGTCCTGGTGTATGCATTCTGGACCTGGTGGAAGCCTCTGAAGGAGGAAAGACAAGGCAATTTCTTCAGGAAAAGAGCCCAAAGAAAGATCTGACAAAATCTTCTGAATCTGAAGTGAGGATACAGGCTGAAGATATGTCCAAAATGGCAGCCTTGGGAATTGGATTGTTTTGAACGCAGTATTAAGATCTTAGCCCAGTGCCTGGCATGGTTTGATAGTTAGGATGAGCCAGACACTATTCCAAATAAGCAGTTTGCATGTGGAAAGTTTGCAATTTAGAGACCAGCGGAAATGAGCAGAGCTAGGGTGGATCATAAGAAATGCTGAGTTCAGGCAGGCTGGGGATCCACCTTGTACGGTTCGTGGAACGGTCTCTTTTATGTTGATTCAACAAAGACAAGTTGACAAGGGATAAAAACTGATAAAAAGAAAGTAGCTATCACACCTTTCACAGAATGTGTGAGAGCTTGGGGTAGGGAGAGAAGAGTATATATGGTTATGTCTCTGCTTGTTTAATGAAAAATCCACAGAGTATAATAAACCTCATTTCCATGAAATTAGCATACGGGTAAGGCTTTGTAGGATCTAAGAAAGGCACTTTGTTTGAACGCATAGGGTATCAAAATTCTCATTTTAAATCTTTAATTAACTTTTCCCCCTCTTCGTTATCAATCACTTATTTCAACTATTCATAGCCTCAGTAAGCTTCCTCTGGTGGCTGAGATAAGACATTTAAGAAATAAAAAGTCAAAGTCTGTGTTGCTTTTATTTGTATTGCATTTGAATTTGACCAGAATGCTTTGGGGTTTTTATCAAAGATTTGAGTGAAGAGAGTACTAAAGCTGATTTGGTTATATTCTTCCTGGGGATGAAGAATATGAGTGTTCACATGTAGTCTCCTAATGAAAGCTAGATAAACATGTGTAGACTGAGATTTTAATGTCATATAATGCACAAGAAATTTCTCCAGGTATTGTTTTAACAGATTCACATGAAACCTCTCAGGGTGCTCTATTAACAGATGCAGCCTTGGAATGAGATGGAGGAAATGGGGGAAGATGTTGTATGACTATCAGTGAATAGCAGTACCTGAAAAAAACCCTCAGTGTTCATGCTTATTTTAGTAACTCATGTGCACTCTCTTAGCAAGTAAATATTGTAATTTTTGTATGTAAAAAAACCCTTTTTCACTATATTATGTTGTTAATTTCCTTGCTCCATATCTATTGCAACTTACAAGTCTGATTTACTAGCTTGCAGTGTAGAGATGTAATATCTTCAGTCTTGAAAATCTTGAAGATCCCTTGGAGAACTGAACAAAATTGTAAATGTCAGAGTTAGACAACTCCAAATTTCCTGCCTTGGTAAAATCCTGGAAGATTGCTGTAGTCAGATGGAGAAAAATGCAAGTACAGCAGCTGACTTCAGGGAGGCTGTGATCTATGCGGGTCAGGCATGCAAACTGAGATCTAGGATATGTTGGGAAAAGTAATTCCAGGCAAAACTGCAGAGCACTAGTACCAGTGTAGTATTCATCATACACTGCAATTGTGCAAATAAATTAAACAGGACCATCGGCCAAGCAGTGGTGCATGGGCATCCCTGCTTTCAACTGCTAATACAGCCCTTGCCTGGTTTTGGTTTAGGCCAACCAGCACTTCCCAGGCAGTGCCTGAGCACAGCTCAGGGAATAAGGTGGGCTGGGAATGATTCTCAGGACAGTGCTGAAAGCCAGGGGAGTGCCTGCCTGTGCAGAAGTGAACCGTGCCAAGTCAACTAATGTCCTTCACATGCCGCTTATTTACCAATACAGATGTGGCCATCTCAGTGAAATTAATTCATTAATTTAAATTAAATGCTTCTGATCGTTACAGTCAGGAAAGTTGCATTCAGAGACCCTGCAGATAAGAGATACTGTTATCACCAAGGAATTTCAGAATTTAGTTTACAAAAAAGGATTAAAGGGGCTTGGCTGGTTTAACTTCAAAAGAGTTTTTCCTAAAAGTAATGTATGTCAGAGAAGTACAAGATGTATTTCAGTGAAGAATAGTATTGGTATAAGAACAAATAAATTCAGATAGTGGCCACAAACAAAATTTTCACACAAGGTGAAAATTATAAGAAGTTTGTTTCTACTCTCCACTAGAATGAATGCTCATTTGAAGCAGATTTCCATTTGGAGTAGTGGACAAAAGGTAAACTTTGGGTTCAAAATGGTAAAATCATGGCTGTGATTTCACAGCCATGATTTGGTACTGCAAAACATGTCTGGATTAAGCTAACTGAATGAGTCTTTTCAGTTTTCAGCTCCATGCTATTGGATATTAAAACAATTGGTCAGCATATGAATTTTTAGGGCTAATTTTTGAGGGAATATGTTGAATAATCTTCCACATTTAGGCTCAAACCACCAGTTGAAAATTTGACTACAGTAAAATTTATAGTTCCATGTAATCATTTTGGAAATGCACTTACCACTTCTGTAAACATGATTTTTAATTGTGCTTAACAATAAGTTCTTTCCTTGTTTTAATAACTGCTGAGAATTCAGTGTTCACCAAGTAAAATGCACCAATAAGTTCAAAACTGGCAATTTCTCTGCACAATCTAAAAGTATCTTTTAAAAAATCTTTTCCTTTTCAGTTTTGATTTCTGACTTAACCTTTGATTTTGATCAACAATGCAGACAAATAATGTAACCAGGGATTATGCATTAATGAAATGGGATGAAAAGTAATTTTTAAAATAAAAGTCTTTACCACGGCCTTCTCTACACTCAAGCACTGTCCATGACCAGTAAGTCAAATTATTTATTTATTTTTAAATAAATAGAGGAGATTTTTAGATAGTCACTTTAGGAGCTTGAACCTTAGGATAAACACTACAGCTCTATGAGATATGCAACAAAATTGTTCTAGACTGCAGCCCAGTTGTCTTGCAGTAACTTGAATTAGGTATTGGTAGTGACATTTAGCCTTGGTGAATTAGTTAAAACATGAATTTTCAGCTCAAATTCAGATGTTCAAGAGAACATCTTTGCCTTGGAGAAAACTTCAGCTGAAACTGTTTCTTGCAGACCTGTTACTGGAATGGAAGGACCATTTTGGCAAAGAGATAAATGAGCACAGTTTTAAATTCAGATGAATAATGTATAGTTCTAGTCACAATTACCAAACGTGCTTATTGTTAGAAAACAGAGAGTGCAATAATCCCTTGTTTATGGAAAATTGGCACATGCAGTGTATAGCTCATGACATAATTTATAGGGTTTTCTGTGGAGTCCTGGTAATTATTACTGAACTATTCATTATTGATCTCATTTGGAATGTTAATGAATTTAAATCCAGCTTGTTGAAATGCAAAAACAACCACAAAAAATCTATTGGTTTTGGGCAATTCTGTACTCACTGAAGCCAATGGAAATGTTCCCACTAATGTCAAGAAATACTAGATCTATCTGAATGTGGCTCCATGGTTGTTTTTATGCCTGTTGTTTTACTGTTTAACTCCATGATGTCTTTATTAGCTTGTACATGACATGGTCTGTGGCAGCATCCCTAGGCCTGCCTCATGCATAGGTAGTACCTGAAAGAAGGCTGCAACAAAGGTGGAGGGACACTATAGACAAGGGCCTGTAGTGAAAGGACAAGGGGGAACGGCTTCAAACTGAAAGAGAATAGGTTTAGATTAGATAGTAGAAAGAAATTCTTTAGGGTGAGGGTGGTGAGGCAATGGCGCATTTTGCCCAGAGAAGCTGTGGATGCCCCATCCCTGGAAGTGTTCAAGGTGAGGCTGGATGGGGCTCTGAGCAGCCTGGTCTAGTGGAAGGTGTCCCTGACCACAGCAAAGAGGCAGAGCTAAATCATCTTTCAGGTCCCTTCCAGCTCAAGCCATTCTGTGATTCTATGATTGTCGAAGCTTTAACAACGTGAACAACATGTTGACATTTTGGTTACTGTCAGAAGGGTCTCAGTCCAGGTGCTGGGGACAATGTAACAAGGATATGGAGAATATCTCAATTTCCTAATCTCCCCCAAAATTAAAAATGTTGGTGATTTCTACAGCACGGTGGAGTTCAGCTGGAGCAGGTGAGTGAAGGCATGCTGTAAACCCCTAAAGTGCTGGTGTACATGTGTGTTTTTCTGTGAGTCTGGAGAACATGACAAGTTTAGCAGCACAGTGAGAACTGGGTTTTTTTTGGTGGATTGGTTGGGATTTTTCTTTGGGGGTTGGGGGGGGCTTGTTATTGTTGTTTTGTTAATTTTGTTGGTTTTGTTAGTATCATCCTTGGATGAATAATGAGAAAGATTTAACTCAGGGTCCTGAGGTGGTAAAATAACAGGAGCTAAGCAAAATATTGATGACTATAATATATTGCTGTTAAATCCTGCTTTCAATTCATTGCTGTAAAGAAAATATATTTTAAAAAGGCAGTTCGTGTCTTCCATAAAAGACTTACAAAAATATTTTATGGTAAAAATCCCTCAATTTATTTAACTTGCACAAGAGGTATTTAGGAGGCAATTAATTACAAATACAAAGTGCCTCCACAAGGATAGGTATCAGTACTCTAAACAGATGAAAATTAAAGGTAAAGTAATTTAGGCTGAAAATAATGTGCATAATTTTAAATCAAGAATGTGCTTAACTATCAGGGCAGCTTGCCAATGGACATGTAGATTTTTTCTTTCTTCCTGTTGTCAAGTAAGGTGGCACATGTCCAAACACACATGCTAATTCAAGTTGCATATAGCTGGCACTGAACATGGAAATTACTGAATGAGGTTTTATGGATTGTTTTACTCAGAATGACAGATCCTGTTGTGCTTTTTGCCCTTAACTGTAATACTCTGAGAATAAGCTTTTTCATAATCTGGCTGATAACATTAGTCATATTTAGATCATTTGTCATAACGATCATCATACTTTTATAGCTTTGTAATAACATAATTTGCCAAACAGAAAAAAAAAGGTAAGCAGCAAGAATTCTCTTTCCTTCTCATTTTCTTTGTTACTCTGGGCTCAGCACTAAAGTATTCATATATTTTCCAGTGCAGTGAAAAACATGGCTGTCAGCCTTTGAACATCTGTTCTGAGCAGTTTATTTTTATATTCTCTCTGCAACAGGGAAAGTGTGTTCAGTGTCGTGTTTTTTTAAGTAATTTTTTTTCATTGGAAAGGAGGAGAAAGTGGAAGTTTCTTACTGAGGAGGTGTTTTGAGGGCTTTTTGATTCTCTTTTAGCATTCATGTTTCTTACCACTGGTGTAATGAATAGTTTGAGGCTTATGAATAAATCAGTTAGGTTTATAAAAGCCTAGACTTTGGCCCTAAATTCCATTACCTCGATTGCTCCCTTCCCAAGAAAACTTGACTCTGACACAGAATTGCCTGCATAATAAATTGTGACCAGGTATGACTGGGATTCCCCAGATCAGATGGGATATATTAGATCAAAGAAACTTTTCAGAAAAGGAGCTGTGAGCAGGAAGTAAAACATGAGTCAAGGGTGAGCACTGTAGAACTTAAGGCTGACAGTGTATGGACTGCACTAGAGAGAACACAGCCAACCAGTCCAGGGAGGTGATTATTCTCTGTTATCTATCCAGCATTTATGAGGTTGCACCTGAATTACTATGTCTAATTTGGGGCTGCCTATCATAAGATGCTGAAGGAGCAAGAGGGTGAGGAGGCTGGGTTTGATCCTCTTAGAGAAGACTATGGGGAAAATGTCACTGTGCTATGTTCAGCTAAACCAATTGGGTGGGTACAGAGGAGAAGGAGTCAAATTTCTCAGAGGCTTATACAATGGAAGGGTGAGACTCAGCAGTTAAAAATTGCAAAAAGTACTGTCTAGTGATAACAAAAAAAATCACCATGAGGGTGGTCAAATACTCAACTAGGTAGCACAGAAGAGCTTTGCAATATCTGTCCCTGGAGAGACACAAAATTTGACTGGACAAGAGCTGAGAAATGGACCTAAATTTGAATCTGGATAAGCTTTGACTTGAAGTTACACTGGATGTCTTCTCAGGTGTCTTCCAGCTTAAACCCTTCTACAGATGTAAATGCAACAATTTCCAAACATAATAATAAGGTTTTGGAATCACAAGCTGAAGTGTTTACAGGCTAGGAGCATGTATAGAAGCAGCTTGTTCTGGCCCACAGAATATCATTTAGATATAACTATAGGCAAGGGGTGAGGAGTCCATTATATTAGAGAAAACTAGTTTTCATCATAAAACTTTATGAAGATCTTTTCATCCCTGACCTTCTGCTATGGTGTATCTGGAAGAAAGGAATCAGGACCTTGAACTTCTTTAGGTAGTCTATGGAAAGGTAAGCAAAAGCCTGATGGACATATCCGATGTGTTTCCTTTGGACTGCACTGTTGAAATGAGATGTAGCCTTCTTCAGCAGCTGCGTTTCTGTAAGCCTTGAAACAGTATGACCATTTATATTGAACGCTGAATCACTGCAGTCTAAATGAGAAATGACAAAAGCATGAATAACTGAGGCCAGGTCACTGCCTTCCAGGAAATACTCTTTTAGCCAGCTGGAAAGAAAGCTTTTTACTGATGGTTGCTGTTATGTAAGCCCTGAGAATCAGTGAATAATTTCATGTGCTTGAAAAGATTTAAGGCCAGAGTAAGCCATCAGATCAAGTATTTTGAACTGCTACTGGCAGTTTTCCTCACATAATTTGTTTGGGTTTTTAGTTTGATTTCTTTTTTTTTTTTTTTTAAATGGCATCAGATATTCAACTGAAAATATTAGGAAAAGTATTAAAAAATCCATCACAATGGTCAGCTTGTTATCCATCCTCGTTTTTATCACCCACTCTTCAACCTCAAATTTCAATTTGCCTTACTTTAGCTTTACAACACTGATTCTTTTATACCTTTCTTTGTTACAATTAAGAGCCTGGTAACATTTGTAATTGCCTTCTAAAGGTACTTCCCTCAAGTCTTTTCTTAATCTTCTTTCTTTAAATCTTTCAACAGGCAACTATTTCTACAGTTCTCAAACATTTCATAGCTTTTTTTGAACACTCTTCAACTTTAAAAATCCTTTGATTATGAATATGAGATTGTCTCATCTACTAATTGTATCAACTACCAGTTTTACTCCACACACTGTGTTTTCAGAGTTTAAATATCTCACCCACAGAAGTAAAGTGTTCATAATTTCCATTTTTTCACAAGTCATGTAATCTATTTATGATAACATTTTAAGGGGAATTTGCATTGGCTTGTTAATCTCAAATATTTTCTGTTGCACTAGATACCAGGTTGGATCCCCTTATTCTGTGAGTTCTTTTCCCTGTTGCTTTATGACTTTGATTTCTATTAAAAAAAAGAAAATATTTATGAAGGCAATTCCCCAAGAAATTCAGTTAGCTCTAACTTTAGCATCCTGCCTATCTCATTTACCGAAATTTGAAAAAAATATATGGAAATTTTCAATGTATTTTTATAAGCAACTCTTTCACAGTGTCTTTCAGACATTTACTGTAGAGGATCATTAATGTCCTTCACACTCCAGGTGGAGCCTTGGTGAAAAAAAAGACCTTTGGCAGCTATAGCTTGTCAGCAACTGGGTGCTGACACTTGTCAACAATTAATTCTAAATTAATGAAATATTAATTAATTTAGCAGGTGTTACTGCTGTCATTTTGCATGATGTTAATATTTTGACTGAATGACATACACCCCAAAATGGCTACAAAATCCAAGTGAGCGCTAATGTGGTGTGATGGGGTGAGGACCTCCTTAATTCAGCACTGAACAAGCTGGCTTCAGGGAAAAAAAGCAGAATGGTGCTGTACCTTGGTTAGTCTTTCTGAGAGGGAAGCTGATCAGCATGGCTGTGGATCTGTGCAGATACATCTGTGCAACTCTGGTACTGGGGTGCGTTAAGATGGGGCGTTATCGGCTCCTGGGCAGTCAGGGTAAGGATGCAATCTCTGCACATGGCCTTTATCAACCAAAATTTTAGTACTGTCAAAGTTAGGCAAATTGGAAAGAGCTGTTTTTTTTTCACAGTCAGTTTAATTTGTTAAATCCTCAGTCAGATATTTTAGGATTTCTGCTGAGACTTAGGACCAACCAGCTTTTAGTTATATCACTCTTCTTTATTATTTGTAATATTGACATTGCCTTAGCTATTTTGAGGTTTCGTAGAATTTTCTGAATGTAGGTGTGAATAAATATATATGGAATCTTTATTATAATTTAATATCAATGAGCCACAAATTTCCTTAACCAGTATTTTTATGACCCTCTGATGCAAATGTTTTAGGCCTCCTGATTCAAAAATGTTTATCCTAAGTAGATGTTGTCTAACTTCTTCCTAAGGCTTATTAATAGCCTAGAAACTGCCTCCCTGTCCTCATATGGTATGAATGCAGCACTCTGCTTCTTTCCAAATATAGGGACACAGTATTTATTAAAAACTTCTGTTCTTTCCATGTCATCATTGACAATTTTACAATCTGCATTTCTTAATAGACCTTTCTACAATTTATTTTGTTCCCAATACACTTTCAATATTTTTTTAGAGTGTCTTTAATTCTGATAGTCTGTATAACTGTTGTTCTAAAATACTTTTGGCAATTCATAGCTCCTATTTTGTTCATGATTTCACATTTTTTACACATATTTTCCTTAAAATGTTGTGCTTTTGTCCTTGCCAGTGAATGAAGACAAGATTCTAGCTAAGGCCATTCCCATTCTTAACGGTGACACTTGGAAACTCCAGAGGTTTTTATTAATTTCTTTGCCTGTCAGCATTTTTCCTTCTAATCAGTATTTTCATTGGTTTCTTCAGATTTTGAATATAAACTAGTTTGGAGTATTATGCATTTTCTTTAAATATCTATGTTTGGAGCAGTGTTTGGTCTTATTGAATATGAGTTCATGATCCACAGTTTCTAGGCAACTGCTAACTCCCAATACCATGGTTATTCTGCTTTATCTGGCACAATTAAGTCCAAAATTATCTTCCTTTTCTTTTGCTGTAATTCCTTTAGCATTATAAAATCATCATGCATATTTCTATGGATTCTTTAGGAGTTTTGCTACCAGCTATATGAGATCACCAGTCTGCATATCTCACATTCGAGTTCCTGTAACAGCTTGATTTTCCTTGGACATAATCAGCAGATACTTAGGAAGAAACACATTCTCATAATTCAGAGGCCAGCTAAGTCAGTGGCAGGTTCTCTTAGTAAGATATGATAAGTAGAACATTGATCTATGTGCCTGTATGATCCCTGGGTTTTGAATCACCAATAAAACTTAAACAGATAACAGTACTTTTAATGGGGAGTTCAGCTTCTATGATCCCATTATCCATTATGCCATTATAAAACAAATTGTATGAGTTTCACGTGCCATTTATGTGATGCATCTCAACAAATTGTGACAGTGACAGTTATATCAAATTTCTTCTTCATCATCGAGTGCTTGTAATTCTCTTATGGTGTATCCATTCTTACATGGAATCTGTAATAATCACTTCCAAACATAGTTGTCGAGCACAAATTTGTTTCCATATATGTTGCACAGAGCTGAAAATTAGGTATCTGGGTCACGTACTTTGTTCTCCATTATGCCCATCTGGCTTGTCTTAGTGCTGAAAATGTCTAAAACCAGATCATGGAAGGAATATCCTCATCATGTACGTCTTCAAACATATTTAAAGTCAAGTCTAAATATGAAAGTCTCATCTTTTTCCTGTTGCCAAGACTTTTCTTTCAAATCCAGCATTCATTGCGTGTGCCTGGATTTCCCATTTCCTTTCTGAGTGCTTCACTCTATTTCAAAATAGAGTTCTGTTTTGTCTTTAATGGCTGAGAATACATACTTCTCAGTGAATTTTCACTTTTGTTGGAGTAGCTTAGGTACAAACTTGTGGCTGTGAAAATAGTCTTGAAAGGCACAATTATCATTGTAGCCTATACATAGCATCTGACTCTACTTGTTGCTGAATACAGCTGTGAAACATTGTGAATCTACCACTCTAGGGTAATGTTAGCACCCTAATGAGAATTAAGGATGCTAACACTTCAGCAGAGAGGCCTCCATACAGGATTTCTGGTAGGATGTACTGCCCATGTGGGGTGGGATGCTTGTATGCTGTTAACTACTGCATGTCACCAAAAACAGTGATAATGGATTGATTTCAAGAGGAGTGTGTTGAACAGCATTGAAGATTTTAGTCAGAGATCAAATCTTCAACATGACTTTCTTGAAATAGTATAGCCTGTACTACATTGAATCACACAGAAGTAAACTTGCAGCATACTTGCTGCTACTAATGACACAAATCTAAAGGCATTTTCTGAAATGAAGACCCCAAACCAGTATTAACACTGAGAGAAGGTGACTTGCCACAGATAGTAATAATTTATTAAAAAGGGGAAATGGAAATCAATGGTTATGTTGCATTAAAGCACAGAAGATGGCACTGCAGACTAGATACTTAAAATGTTCTATTTCTTCTACCTTGTAGCAATCACCGATGTTATAAAACCGCAAGAATATCCTATTATTTCTCATTTCTAAGCCACTGCTCATATAGAAGTGAATACCTGTATTCTGTACTTTTAGTAGATGAAGTCCTGAAAGGCAGTGTCATCAATTCTGAAACCTGTGAAGATCTGGCATGACGATTTTTGCTGCTTGTTGAAACTGAACAGCTATAAATACTTGTGAGATAGTAGCTCATTTAAATAATTTTTATACAAATGTTCTTATGTTGTGCATTAATAATTTTTTCACTGTCCAGATCAATCTGAAAATGACTACAGCTTATTTTAGCTGGATGACATTCTTCTACAGAAAAATGACCAAAGGCTTCTTTGGAAATTAAAATCTGCTTCAGCAATATTATTGATAAATATTAATCTACAATAAGTTGCTATTGAACCCTAGAATGAAAGCTTATTCTTTAATAGGATATTAAAAGTTAATTTCCTGGGGGCATGGAGGAAGAAGTTTACACAAACACCAAATGGAGAAATTATAAAATCACCACGTGGCTCTAACGATAGATGTAGTGCATTCATGTGAAATGGCTTGATTAAAACAACCTCTGAAGTTCAATGAACATAAGATTTAAATCCTGTCTTTTCTGCTGGCCATTTGACTAAAAGAGTCCTCGAATTGAATGCTGATGGTGATAGGGAGCACTTTTAAAAACATAAATCCTCATTCTGTGAGAGGTGGGTGTATAAATGCGCATAAAATAAAGATAGGAAAGGTTGAGGAGTGTGATGGTATTGGATCCTCTTGTCTTGCTGCCCTGAACTGATTTTGCTGTGGTATAAAAACACTTAAACTCTCAGTTTGCCCTGGTGAAAAAACAATGATGGACAATTACAGGTGAAAGAGTAGTTCTCTAATTTTTTAACACATTCCAATCTTCTGTAAATGTCATAACATAAAATGAAAATAGCAAGAATGCCTTAGTGTCATCAGCCCCTTGTAGATTTCCCCTCCATCTGCATGATTGTGTTCCTTTGGAAGAGAAGAGAACATGTTTTTATTCTCTCAAAGGGTGTTTTTTCATGCTCCACCTATAGCACTTGCACTCTCTGTTTCCCCCTGACAGGCACTTCCTGCCACCCTCCATCTGTCCAGCACCCGTAGCCTGGAGTTCCCTACTGTTGTGCCAGTTCTTTGGCATGGCCACACTGACTTCACTGCTCAGCAATGTAGGCAGTAGTCACACCACTTAAAGTTCACCTCCTTTTTCATGATTCATTAAAGCTTTATGTCCTGAAGATCACAGGTCATACTTTCTCAGTTGGAAGATGGATGCCACAAGCATTGCTAGGTAATGGAAATCAGAGCTGCTCTCAAAAACCTCTCTGAAAGGTGAGGCGAAGAGGTTGAGAACCTAAACAGTGATCTGAGGCATTTCCAAGGCAATAATAAAACCCAGGAGAAAGCAAATGCACAAAAGTTGTACAAGTACTTGACACCCTCCTTTTTCCATTACTGAAAGTCTGCTCATTTTCTGCATGAGATGGTGTATTTATTGCTAACTATCTGTCAGACTGCAGCTTAAAAATATCAGCCATAATTACATTCATGCTACCAGCCTTGACATTAAAGTTAATCTGAAAAACACTCATTTTCCTATACTACCTTATGTAACCAGGACTCAGATGCAGTGATGGTTCACTGTCAGGTTTTATTCGACTGTGTTTCAGTGCAGAGAGTTACTTGACAGCTGTGAAAATGTTGGCTTGCCCTTTGTCTTACAAAGGGAAGTATTAGAAGAGCTTGACATTTGTCAAATGAAACTTATTGGTGTGACCTATTTTTAGGTACCCTTTGAAACCTTATGATAAGTACCTGAAACTAATGATCCTTCTGTTTCAGGAGAGAACATTTAGGAATGGCTTATTAGAAGAGAGACACAGGGCAAGAGAGACCCTGGCAGTGTGTTGCGATAAGTTGTAAGCTTAAGATTCTATAAATTGGTTTAAATTTAGGAACAATTTTAAAAAAACAAAAAGATGCTCTAGACTGGTTGTATGCTGGTCAGATTGTAGACTGAGAACTGGTTGAGTGGGGAAAATCTTGCCCCACAACTCAGTTTAGGTAAGCTTCTTAATGAATTTAAATTTATCTTCAACAGAAAAAATTCATTATTTTAATTATACAAATATTTGACTACAGATAGACAACTCCTAGATTTTGGGAACCTGTAGATTAGGCAGGAATCCAGCAGAGTGTTTCCCAGAACACCTCTGAGGGGGAGGGTCATATAAATTATCATAGCAATTAAATTATAAACGTACTATAAAGATATACATAGAATAGTTAAGCAAGTGTCATTCTGTGGAATAAGTAGTGTTAGATGTACAATATTGTCATTTTCTGTTACCTGAGACCATGACAGCTTGTACATAGGATGAACAGAGGAAAGAGGATTTCTTTTGTCAAAAGGAATGTGTTGCAGGCAGCAGTTTACTAGGAGAGACTTCAGGTTTAGTACCAGTATCAGCACTCAAGGTGTCAGATCCCTGTATGTACACTTGGGGAAGTTTGTGTTCAGAGATCCCAAAACATATCAAATTGTGATGAGATCAGTGATCAGTTGTATAAATCAAACTGGAAGTCTATGGATGGTGTTGGTCACAGAAGCATAGAATGGTTTGGGTTGGAAGGAACCTTAAAGATCATCCAGTTCCAACCCCCTGCCATGGAAAGGACACACCTGCAGTACTTCAGGTGGGGAATCGTGAGGGTGGAGCAAAGGGTGAGTCAGAGAATCATGCAGTCAGAGACATGCCTGGTTGCTACATTCCAAATATCTAAGATGCATACACCTATAGCATAGAAGCAGAGCATGGAAGTCAAGTTCTGGGATCCAATGAGACTTACATACAGAGCATGTGACTTTTGGTAGGTCAGAATTTGCCCTTGACAGGAGATGGGGGTTCTCTCCTGGTTTTATTTCCTCCCAGGGGAATGTTCCTCCTCAAAAAACTCCACTAATTTGATTTGAAGAGACTGCACAAAGTCAGCTGAGTGACACCTTGGAGTTTACAGGTAAACCTGTAATTTACAAAGTATGAGAAATGTGACTACAAAGAGTAATAATTGTTCATAAGTTGAAGAAAAACTGAAATGGTCTCACATTTGCAATGACTATGATATGTGATTCTCTCCATCCACTACAAGGCAGATGGCAACAATTTCCAAAATATCTAGGTACACATTTACATCCTGACATTGATGCCATGATGATTTTAGCCTTTTCTTTTATACCCCTTTTATATATCTTTTATAACTTTTTGTATTCTCAGTGCTTTTTAGCCTACATTCTTAGACTTTATTAAGCTAGGAGACTAAACATCTTAGAAGCTTTGTAGCTAGGGATCAGAAAGCCCCAGACACCAAGAATACATTTTGTAAACTAAGATAGGACCATCCAGGGGAAGGTTCCTTGGGGAGTGGGGCTCACTTGAGCCTCTCATTGGGGAATCTTTGATAGATATGCTAATTAGTTAGACCTATAATGTTATACCCAATCGATTGTGTGTGTGCATTGAGGTGTGCATTGAGGTGCATTCCATCTGGACGTGGTGCACCTAAGGATCCTTAAAATAAATATCTAGGTAAAATCCCTTTTTCCCTTCTAACTGTGTTTGATTCTTGATTTTAAGACCAGGAAAAGGCATCAACAGGTGCATTTTTCAGAGGTAGATCAAAGGTAACAAGTTCACCCTGAAATGGCCAAAGTTTCTCAACTATTCAGGCAAGATTCAGCTCTGATGTTGGGTATGACAAAATAGTTTTCTTGGGAAGAATAAATTTATGGGAGAGTTGCTGAAATTTTGGAGGAAGTGTATAGGAAGGCAATGGATGGAGACACTTGGCTTCATATAGCTGAGGGTTGTTGAAACGTAGGGTAAGGTTGGTGTTATGGTTATGACAGAGTGAAAGGTCCTGCTCAGTGGGAGCAAGAAGGATCCTCAAAAGAAGGGCTAGGTTGCAAAAAAAGAATTCTTCCTGGAGAAGGTTGTCATCTGGACCTAGAACTGACAGGAACCTGTGGTAAAAGGCATGGCTTGGTTTTAGAGCTGGGGTTAGAAGACAGGCAAAGACTAGAGACCCAGCGGAAGTGTGGTTGGAAAGCACTTCCATAGGAAGGTGTAGGCTGCAGATCTCACAGTAAATCCCTTCTCCTATGAATTGCCCAGCTTCACCATACTCTCCCTGGAACCAGGAATAATTTTCTCCTCTCTTCCTTTTTTCTTCCTTCAGCCATTCTTATTCACCTTCTGTGTTTTCTGGGATTTTAGAGGGCAGAGTATGGGGTGGTGGTTGCTGATGCTCTCTATTGCTGTTCAAAACCCTACTGTTATCCCCTGGTTACTCCAACCCATCCTTCTGCAATAACAGCGAGAATGGAGAGCATCAGGGAGGAAGAAGGCTAGAGCATCCTGTCTTTCTTTCTTTTACTAGACAGTTTCCACTTAGCTATCTAATTTGCCTGTGCTTTGAGACAGCTCCCTTCTAGTCAGTTCAGACTGAGAAGTAAAATGTAGAAGTAGCTGAGCTTGTTTTCAGACAGTCATTGGAAGATGTCTGAGCACAGCAGTAAGGAGTCCCTGTGGGCCAATTTTTTCCTGTGTTTCAGATACTTGCTGTGCCTGAAAGATTGCAGCATCAAATGAACCTTTTCATATACGTATTCATTTCTTGTTGTTCAAACTGTGATCCATACTCAGTGTGATCATACACCAGGTCTATTTGCAATCTCAATTTAAAACACAAATTTATCAGCAAATTATGTCACATGCAAGTTCAAAATAATATTTGATCACAATTAATTCACAAAGTAGGTGGATCACCTCCTCTAGCTGTGATATGAAATGTTTTATGCCATCAATACATATCTGAGATTAATGAGTCAAACCACAAAGTATAGAAAAGTCATTTGTCACCCCAGATGGCAATTTAATCAGTTGGAAAACTGACCAAGTGAACTTCCAGCATATGGAGGCCTTATTCAAAGTATACCCTGAGGTTACAGAGTTTTAAATAAAACTTTGTTTCAGCCAGGTAATCTATTTAGGTTCCTCTGTAGATTCAGAAGGTACTTATTCTACTACAGACAAGCTAGATGTAATAATATAGGATCCTATGCCAATAAATGTTCCATGCTTAAAATAATTTTCTTCTTTCTTAATGTAAAATACTGAGTTTGTAACAACTTGATATTTCTAACTGTTTGCCTTTCAATAAATAGGTTACTGAAAATCCCAACAGAAGATTGCTTCATAAAGTTTTAAGTTGCTATCAGGTTGACTAAACAGTAAATATTACTCCTGAAAATGACCCAGGTTATCGAGGGTGCTTAATTTCTACAGTGGAAGAGTTGTAGTCCCTTCAGCTGAGCCAGCTGGCTACATCTGGCTTACTCTGCAGGTGCATAAGACTGAAGTAGAACAAAGAGACCTGTCCCCAAGCAGTATTTGCTCTGATGAAACCATCTCCCATGTGGAGAGATGGCATCCATTCCATTCCATTCCATTCCATTCCACTTTGGCTATTACTCCTGGTAGGACTGCTAGATTCTCAGAAACTGGGAGCATAGATGACTTTAAATGACAATGATACTGTCATGATGATATTGCAAACCTCATCAGTATCTCAGAAACGTTTAGCTCAAAAGTTTGTCAGTCTCTTGAACTATTTCCCATTTAAAAATAAGTAAAATAAAGCTACACTGGAAACTTTTAAAAAGCAAGGGCTATTTTTATAAGGCTTGTCAATTAATAGAAAATCTTCACATAGTGTTAATTAGGGGTCTTCCCAGCATCAGAATAACTCTGAAGTGGAATCTGAATCTCCTGTTCCAAATGCTAAGATTGCAAAAATATGCATCTCCTCAGCTTCCAAGGCTGCAGTTCAGGAGGTTATGGTCTCATTCTCAATATTCCTATCTCTTCTAACAATGGCTTTGGTTTTTTCCTGCAGAGTAATTGAATTAAATTGTTAGTATTTTAAGCTGTGATTATCGTGCTGGATTCTAGATTAATTTCACTGAAGTGAGAGTAGCATGAGATGAAAATTAACAGAAATAACATATGTGGCTGGATAGTCATTTTGACAACTGGGTTGGAAATAAAAACACTAATCACAAGAAGTTGTGAGGATGATCTGCTATGTTTTTGGGTTTTTTTTAATACACTGGCTTTGTAGCTCCTCTAGGAAAGTTAAGTTTAAAATGACCAATTGACAGGATTGCAGAAAAATGTTGTTCTTTACCCAAGTGACAGTACAGACAGTAGCACAAAGCTCTGATTACCTTGCAAGAGAGACTGACTGTGTATTGCCTGAAGAAAGAATGCCATTCAGTTAATCATGGGCAGCAATTCCCTTTTCTTCTAAATGTTTCTGGCCATCTTTCCATGCTCAAACAGAGCTACCTCAGATCTGCCTGCCCAGATAAAGGGGTACTATGCTATATGAACCATTAGTGATTTATGAGCCACTTCAAGTTAGGATGGCCCAGGCTGTCAGTGAGTGCTGCTGCCATCACTGGTAGTGGAAACCAGTTGCCACTGCTAATCGTGTTTTTATTCATAAAAAATAAAAAAAAGCCTTGGAAATCCTGAGCTACAGACTACTCTAAGATAAGAGGGGATGAGCACTGCACAGTACTTCATGATGTTCAAAAGTTTTAATTTATACAGTGTTGCATTGTGATACCTGGCTTTGGCCCATGTTATGACATGGATTAAACTGCCTTTACATGTCACCTACGTCACATTCTGTCCTAGGGCTGACTCATGTGTGTGTCAGTCACCTGTACAGCCTACATTAAATTGCATGTACATGTACTACAAATTCACATTGCTTAAACAGCCTCAGAGAACAAAGATTTCATATCCATTCTATATATGTTCCAGTGCTAATCTGTCATTATGGTTAGAAGTTTATCTAAAATCCTGTATCTCATTTAATAAATCTTAATCCATTTGGATAATAGCCAAGTCTTGTGGGAATGTCAATATTTGATCATCTTAAAAACAGCCTTATGTATATTGTAAAACTTATACCCTGTGTGGTCTTAGAGGACTATTTAATTTCAGGAAAAATCCTGACTTTGGGTATTTTTACCTGTGACTAGCCATTCCTACTGTCTGCTCAGTGCTGACATACTTTTTGTATGAAAAAATAGAAAAAAACCCAAACCCAAATCACCTCACAAAAAATTAAACCAATAGGGATGGTACAGATGAGAGGAAGCAAAGGCTTTGACCTGGGAAAGCTAGTGTTTCTGCCAAGAAAAGGCATGGAGAAAAAGAATGTGTATTGTATTTTCTGGGCTAATTGGATTTTTCAGGCTTTCCTCATTCTTTTCTCTAGGTATAACTTTTTGGAGCTCTCATAATGTGGGAAGTTCAAATGATGACACAGTTCTCTAGATGTGGCTACACGAAGGATACATAGAGCAGTTTACCTCTTCTGTTTATTAAACATCACATGCCAGTCAATACAACCAAGAATAACTTAATTATTTTAACAGCACCAGCTGGCTGACTTAGCACTAAATTTGTAACTGTTGATACTTGTTTGCAGTCTCCTGTCTACTCTGCCATTTTTCACTTACTCTTTAGGCATTTCTCTCTCCTAAGAAAACATTTTGTACTTTATTTAATTTCATTTATTGCATACTGTTCAAGCATTTCTCATTTTTGTCTTCTCTGAAGTGTTCACGACCCATCAAAACTTGTGTCGTGTAGGTCAGTATTGGTGCTGGGTGAGAAGTTTTAATTCAGTGTTTTCTCCCAGTTTTCTTCAGAAGTGAAGCACTAGCAGGAATATTTGATCTTGTGGAACATTTCAGTTCTAGCAGGGAACTGATGGCTCCACTGAACTTCTCGGACTGGCTTCCCATGAGTCACATACCTCTGAATGCAGAGCTGTGGCAGAAGACAATGCTGCTCTCCCCTGCTCCCTCGGATGTGCGGAGTTTAGTGCCTCTCTGTGAGCTCATTGGTTGGCTTTTAAACGTCTGCAATTATCTCCACCAAGAATAGTGTTAACTTTAGAAAGCCTCCTTCAGTCCATCCTTTGTCTGCTGCCAGCTGCTATAGATCTGTCTGTCCCACTGCATTAAATTAGCACATCCAAAAGCAGTGTCCCTCAACTGATTGACAAAAATTCTGCCATTGCTCGTAAGGGAAATAGGAGTAGAAAAAAGGCTAAGAGCAGCCTTCAGTGACTGTATTTGTGAGACATGGAGACTGTACAGATCCTCAGCTGTTACATACTGTTATAACTCACTGAATATAAATATAATTGAACTACACTAATGTTAAATTGTTTGAGAGCCTGGCCTGGAACACAATTAAATATTTCAAGGCTGAAGTAACTGGTCCACCACAAAGCATCAATATAGTGGTTTACTTTTACCATGGGCTGCTCACAGGCACTAAGCAACTATAATTGTGTTCTTATTTAACCCTCATATCTCTGTCATCTATATAACTCTTTTGTCAGACACTGCTAGGCAATAGAGGGAGCTGGGTTCAATTTCTGGGTCTGCCTATAAAAAGTCCAGCAGAAAGACAACCATTCTAAAATTTTGGTTGGCATCAGTTTTAGCATCCACCTCCAGTTTTGGCAAACTTTTACATTGCCTGAATCATGGTGCATTAGCAGTACGTTTGCAATTACAGGCAAAGATTTAAAACAGCAGGATTAAATCAAGGATTAATTTTATTGTGCTGAAAACAGTAAAATGTTAGCTTTAGGAACTTGAGATGAAGAGGCACGATTGCTTAGGATGCACTGTTAGTGGTGCGGCTTCACCAGAGGAAGCTGCTATGCTCTGCTAGACAATTACAACCCGAGTTAATTGTCCTTGTGGTGTGGAGGTGGTGTGCTGAGCAAACCGTTCTCCCACGCCTAAGGCATGGAGAGTTTGGGAAAGCTCTGCTTCCTATTACAGTGCTGCTTCATTTTTGAATGGGAAATCAAGTGGTTTTGACTCCAGGGTGCTGATATCAGAATCATTGCCCACTGCTCACCCGTTTCAGGGTTAATGGATGGTAGAGCCCTGTCTGCAGCCTGGACCATGGGAACGTAGTTTCTGAGTTTCCCAGCAGTGGCAGCACTGGGATCTCTGCAGCACTCTCTGTGCCTCACTAAATGTGTAAATAGCTCTTAGGTAAAGCACCAGCTGGGCCCTGAATTGAAAAACTCCAGTTCAAAGGGGTACTGGTGACCATTCCTCAGTAGTTGATGCCTGGTTTAGCATTTCATCTCCCCTGGAGCCCTCTCTGAATCTCTGTCCTGTGCCTCTGAGCACCTTGCCCTCGCTTACCTTCCCCAAGCAGGTTGAAGCGCTGACTCCATGCACTGTGGGCCTTTCATTTCCCTTGTCTATATCTTTGTACAGGTGATTTGACCTCCAAATATGTGCCTTCTGAGAGGACTCCTTTCTGGAGTTTCCAGGACTCTGAGGAGCTTTAGGTTTTGTAGTAAAAATAATTTGATTTTCCTGAAGGGTTTGGAAAAAAACCCCCAAGCTGTTAGATATGCAAAGGTTGACATAAGTGGGTCTAAGCAGGGATTCTCCAGGTGTAGGGGAGACATGCAGAAGGGTTATGACATTTTTAGCAAACTATCTGTTTTGGATGCAGAGATGTTGAAGGAGTATGAGTGCAGCCCTCAGAGAAAAGAGAAGCAAGAGCTTCTTGGGGTCCAGAGACAGGTGCAGGGGCTACAGTGGGGATTTCTGAGCAAGGAAGCTGTTGCCTGCTATTTTTTAAATTTTTTTTTTATTCAGAGGAGCAGGACTGAGCAAAGACTGTGTGCAAATAAGTAAATTTACACAGACAATATATTTGTCTCTGCTCACCAGCTTCTTATTCTAAGAGATCCAGAGCTTTGACTAGAGTGAGTAATATTCTGAGTTGCATTTTTTTAAACATTATTAACTTGTGTAAATGTATCAGTGGTTATTTCTTGGGGATGGAAGGCATTGTGCAAAAGTTTTAGGTGAGTGTTTAGCATTGCATGTACCATTTTCAGCTCATTTCAGATGCACTGCTCAGGTAACAAGACATTTTAAATTTGAGAAAAGAGGTGAATCCTTTCTAAGCTGATCAAATAATAACTTTTGTTGCAGATGAGCAGGAACTGAAGATTTAGAAAGCAATGAGCTGTATCACATCCCATTTTCAGATTCCTTTCTCATGTGCTGCGAGGAAGCATTATAGATACTGAAAGAGAAGTAATGAGAATCATTTGTAAAATAATGCAAGCCTGTTTAGACCCTACTTGTCTAGTTCTTTATCTTTTCTTCCTGTCACATACCTGTAATGTAATGACACCCCTCCTGCCCTAAATATGTTATTTCAAACACTGTGGAAAGAACCAGTGAGAGCAACCATCTCTCCTATCTCATGTGATTTAGTCACCTGCAATAGTCTCTCTGGTTCATATCATTAATGGGATCTTACTGTTAGAAAATGAAGAAAAATTGACTGAAATAGGAATTTTCAAAATGTTATCAGAAAGCAAGTTCTAATTCTTGTGCTTTGTTGTTGTGGTCTGGAATTCCTTGAAAGCAAAAGGAGAAAAGCCAAAGCACAGAAACGAGAGCCCATGAAAGCTGCTGGTGGAGCAGGAATGCCAGGCAGGGGATGAGAGAGAGCTGTGCTGCTGGCACTGACATGCAGCAGAAGGGCTCGCCAGTCAGTCATGTCCTGTATGAAATCCAATTACCTGCTGGGTTAGACTGCTTAATATTTATGCAGTTGAATTATACTTGCTGTTCCTTTGGCAATTCACATGTTTGACTAAAAAGTGAGTGCAGAGTGAGTGCACTCTTCAAAATTTTTGTGCTGCTTTAGAGTAAGCTTTTGGCATGACACTTTCTATTTACTAAGAGTTTTCTGCAATTTAACAATATATTGATTTGTTTCCTGAATCTGCTAATAATGAAAAGCCTGCTTTTATCCACAGTCAAGGACTGTAGGAAGAAACAATATATTTTATTAGCTCACCTCATCTACCTGGAAAAAAGTAAAGGTTTCAGGCACACAAATTCTTCTTCAGTCAAACATATGTATATGTATATGTATATGTATGTTTTTTTAGTTCTTTTTAAGATTCTCAGTTTGCTGACAAACAGCACTCTCCTGTTTGTGCACTTATAACATGCCTGTTTTAAGAAAGGTGCTCCTCTGTATCTCTGCTGCATACTTTGCTGAAGGAACTGTTCTGAATTTCTTCATCCTCTCCTCTAGTTGGTCATTTCATTGTCTGAAAGGTAGGCTGGCTGGGTTTATGTATGCTAAAGGGAAAAAATACATTTGGTAAATGAGTCAGTATGACTGATTGGAAATTTTTCAGTGGAAGAAGTATCATTGGGAAATTAGTATTTGATTTGTTTTTTCCCGAACAATATAAATTTTGTTGGCATTTCATGCATAAAGAACTGTGTTTCCTAGTATTTCTTATGACAAGTGATTTAAAAACTATTTGAAACTCATGTGT
This sequence comes from Corvus kubaryi, assembly GCF_017639235.1. NCBI lineage: Eukaryota > Metazoa > Chordata > Aves > Passeriformes > Corvidae > Corvus > Corvus kubaryi. The sequence continues at coordinate 14,925,080 of NW_024581116.1, forward strand.
TTGAAACAATGGTTTTCATTTTATAGGCATTATTTTTACACTATTTCATTATTTTGTCACCTGTACATAAAATGCCATTTAACAGTGAAGTAACTAAAATATCTCTTTTTTTGTTTTGCATTAATTTATAAACACTTAAACTTACTTTGAGACCAGAGACACTGCAATACTTTGGTATGACATCCCAGTAAGCACTACTGTCATGAAATACAAAAAAGGTAATAATCAGAAAAAACATCAAGACTAATACCTTGAATCCAACAATATTCTTTATTTTTGTTACTAAGCACATATTAAAATAATTTACAAGTTGCAATTAATTAGAAATAAAATATTTTGATAAAGTCTTGTGTTCTAAATTAGAAATGAAAGTGCCAAAATATTTTGTGAGATGAGCATTTATAATTTTGTCCATCTCTGTTTAATAGCACTGATGGCCTTGGAAAAGTTGACCAGCCGAACATGAAACAAATGCCATTAATAGACTTGTTTGTTAAAAATCAATACATTGAGTAAGCAATACAGATCTCAAATATCTTAAATAGAGAGAGTTGAAAATGATACTTTGTCTGTCTGCTGCAATTTTTTCATTACCAAAGCCCTGCTCTTTCTTCTTACCTTGGATTTTTTTTAACTAGCAATGGAAAGCTAAATAAATCGTAAAAGGTCTCTCGGGGAAGGCTTACCCTGCTGTGAAGGAGCACAGCCAGGTTTGGGGAGTGCTCCAGTGCAAGGCACTGGGGATCAGAAGAGGGAGTGCTCTGTTACTTGGAAACAAGCATCACAGCTCTGTTAGGAAAAATTCTATTTATTTTAGCTGTGAGGCTAAGGAGAGCCACTCAGTTAATGAGGTCCTGACCAACTCTAGTTAGGACAGTCTGGCATTAGCTCTTCTTCCTTTTAACTTGACTTTCTGTAAGGAAATCTTCAACTTTTCATGAATTAAAATTCTTTAAGTCTGAAATGTGTTTTACTTTGCGCACTACACACAAGACTTAAAGTTTCTGTCTGAGTGAACAGAAACTTTTACCAGGTGTCATAGGTTAGCAAGCATAGTCCCGGAAGGGACGTCCTTGCTAAGGGGTGCTTACAGTTTCCTCTGGGAACTGACAGAACCTATCAGCTGGCCAGTTTGAATATGGACAATTCTCTAAGCCACTTAAAGTTGTGATCACCTCTGTGATCCACATTTAAGAATAGACAAACTCCCCCTCCAAGCTCTCTCTCGTTTCCGGCGCTGGCACAGGTGGCTGCAGGCCCCGTGTGGGGGCCAGCGGGCCCGGCCAGGCCCTGCTTGGGCCCGGCCGGGCCGGGCCACGGCCATCCTGGAGCCATGGACCTGTTCCAGCCATGGAACCCCCCCCACTGCCTTGCCGTGGGCAGCCGGAGCGGCTCGGCTCTCCCCCCTCTCCACTGCGATAAGAAAAATTCAACATTCCAGCTGCAAAGCTGCAAGGCTGAGGTGAGAGTAACCCTTTTATTGCTGTGAAGAGCTGAAAACCTGAGGGAAGAGAGAGAGGAGATGCTTAAAGCTGAAATTCTGTTGTGAAGCTATGATATATCAGAGTACCCTGTTGTAATTTCATGAAGATATGGGGGGTGGAGTGTTCAACTCGTGAGCAAAAGCACCTGCGCTGAGATAGGCAGATGCTGACGCAGCTGTAATTTCATGAGAAGTTTGGACAGGGAGAGATGAACCAGATGAGGACTTTTGCTCCAAACGGGAAAGGAGAAAACCTCAGTCCGTAGAGATGAACCAGATGAGGACTTTTGCTCCAAATGGGAAAGGAGAAAACCTCAGTTCCTAGAGATGCTCCCAGAGATAGTCCTAACGATGAAGATGATGAAGACCCTTTGCTCCCAGGGAAGGAGAAGGGCCTCTGTTTTTGTTTCTGAACGGCTCAACCTTAAAATTGTACCCCAAAAATCTTCAAGAGTGGACCCTCGAAAGCAGTTGCGGGAAAAGCTGCAAGTCGGGGGAAAGGACTCACATGCAGGCAGAGAGACTCCTCTTCCTAAATGGACTGAACGATATTTGGAAGTGGGTGGCTGTCTCGTTGTGATAATGTTTTCATAGCATGAGCAAGAAGAGACTTCTCTTTCTAAATGGACTGAACAAGGTTATTATGGAAGTGGTAAACAGACTGAACATCTTAAGGGTTGTCTTTTCACATTGTCAGTGGGAGAAGGGAGGAAGGTGGGGGGAGGAGGAGAGTTCTGAAGGTGGTATAATTTTTTTCTTCTTTTAGGTCTGTTAATAAACTTCTTTATATTCTTTCAAGTTTGGTGCCTGTTTTGCATTTCTCCTAATTCTTATCTCACAGCAGATAAACAGTAATGAGTATTTTGGACCAAACCACTACACCAGGGTAATCGTAACAGTGGTGTTTCTTGTCTTCAGCATAGTTTGAAAATCTAGGCTGTGGGAACCTGTGTGTAAGGGGCAAGGGTTTTCCCATGACACTGAATTGGGCTTGCATGGCAAGGTTTTGGTAGCAAGGTGGCTGCAGGGGTGGCTTCTTTGAGAAGCTTCCAGAAGCTTCCCCATGTCCAAAAGGGTCAATGCCATCCACCTTCAAGATGGACCCACCACTGGCCAGGGGTGAGCCCATCAGCAATGGTGGTAGCACCTTTTGGATAGTTATGGAGAGGAAATAAATCTGGCACAGTAACAGTTGGAAGAGACAAGTGAGAATATTGAGAGGGACAACCCTGCAGACAGTGAGGTCAGTGCCGAAAGAGGGGGAGGAGGTGTTCCAGGCACTGGAGCAGAGATTCCCCGGCAGCCCTTGGTGGAGCCCATGGTGAGGCAGCTGTGCTCCTGCAGCCCATGGAGGTCCCCAGTGAGGCAGAGATCCACCTGCAGCCTGTGAGGGCTCCTCACTGGAGCGGGGGCATGCCCAAAGGACAGAGACCTGTGAGACCTTGCAGGAAGTTCGTGCTGCAGCAGGATCCTGGCAAGACCTGTGGCACTGTGGAGAGGGGAGCCCATGCTGGAGCAGGTTTGCTGGCAGGAGTTGTGAACTTGTGGGGGACCCACACTGGAGAAGGGAAAGTGTGTGAAGGATTGTGCTCCTGAGAAGGAAGGAATGGCAGAGACCACGTGTGATGGACTGACTGCAGCCCCCATTTCCCATGCCCTGCACCTCTTGGGTATAGCATGCTATAGCAAGTTGGAAGTGAAGTCATTACCTTGACCCAAAAGCCTTTTATTCTATTTTCTCTGCCCTGCCCAGCTGAGGAGGCCAGTGATAGAGTGGCATTGGTGACCACCTGGCATCCAGTCAGGGTCAAAGAACAGATGGATATCAAATGATACCTGCTAACCATAAGGCTTTTTTTAATGTGATGAAGGAACTGAATGAAGAAACTTGACTGTTCATTTCCAGCAAAACATGAGGACCAGACATGAACCCTGTTTTCAGTGCTGTGTACTTGTGCCACCCAGAAGAAATCAGATGTGATAGTGACAGAAAACAAAGGAAAGCAGGTGGTGGGAATTCCAACCAAGCTCTCCCAAGAGCTGCTGGAGAAGGAGATCCCTGAGGAAATAAACATTGTGTTCCTCAGACTTTTTCCATGCCTTGGCTTTGCTCTGACAGTGAAAGTCATTCTTGACAAATAAACTAGAAGTGTGTGGGCAAAACATTTGTCCATTTCTGAACCTAACTTGAACCATGTGAAACACTTCCTGGTCTGGGTTCACATCCCACTTCAACATAAATGTGGAAAGACATCTAGACAGCAGAAATTGATAAACAAGGGGTAGGAGAGAGACAAAAGAGGGAAAGTCTAATTAAAAAAAAGGAATGCTGTATAAATTGGTATGTTATCTACAGGCCACCCATTTGTGCCAGCCAATTTTTTAACGAATAACACATGCTTCCCTTTAGCAAGTAGGAAAACATGTCTTATTCTTAATTGAATTATACTCAGAGGATATAAGAAAAAAGAGGAGTGAGGTGGGGGAGGAGCATGGCTTTAGGTTATACAGGGGAAATATGTTCAGAAATGGAGCTTTACACATCCCACACACACACTTTGAAACAGCTTAAGACATTTGGAAAAACTTCAGGTGCTACTATGTTCTCACATCTGTATCATAAACAGTTGCTAAACACCTTATTGCCCCTAATATTACCTTGTCGTAGCAACCGCCCCGGCTCTCTGCAGAGCCTCGGCTCTGGTTACACTCTGGTTACTCACGCCTCTGTTCCTCTGCATTGGATTGGGGCTGAAAAGAAAAAGGCATGTGGCAATACACACTTGTGAATTAGGGCTTTGCAAACCAATGAAGATGCTCCCAGTGGCCTAATGGTACGGGGTAAAAGGCTATCACCCCTTATAATAGCTGGAAATGAAAATTGCTCTCTTTTGAACACTTTAAATTAACTATAGTTTATTTGGACTGCTCCTGCTTCTATGTTATTTCTTAGTAGACACATTCCAAAGACAAGTTTTGCCTTGAAGACTTGTACTTGATGTAAAATGAAATTTTATATCTCAGTCCTTTTGGAGCAATTTTCTCCACCTTATTTCACGTCTTTTCATCATTACCATTGTTCCTGGTGCAACATTTCTTTAAAATGGAATCTACTTCCCAACTTCAAAGCAAAGCCAATATAAAACCTTCAAAATTTTATTTCAAAATTTCATGAGGAAATCAGTTTTCTCCTGTGATAAAACAGTAACATAGAAATGCCATCATTGTTGAAGAAATCTTTTTCATTCTACATTATTTTTTGTTAAGGATTCTGTAGAGGGCACCAGTAATATACCAAGAAACTGTGGCTGGGGAATGAAAAAAGCTGACTGTGCCCTATCATTTGAATCAATTGGCAGCTACATGCAGAAAATAATCCTAGGCATACACAAAGGTATATGGCATAATATAAGTTAAAATTTTAAATAGTTCAGAAGCATTGTGAGATTTATTTTAGTGTGACAAATATGTTTGTGCTGCAGTTGGAAAAAGGAGATTAGCTGGTTGGAAACAATTAACCAAACAGGAAGAGTCACTGAAAGAAAGACAGGAGAGCCAACAGAACAGGACAAGAGGGAGCCAGATATGTCCTGGGCATCCTGAGGGAGAGGCAGCAAGTAGCCAGCTGGCATGGGGAGAGGGGTACCCAGCAGAGGCTACTTGGTGCAACCAAAGCTTTGCCTTCAAAGTTCTTCTCTGTGCTGTGCTACCACTGCTCTAGTCCAACACTTCATCACAACCCATGTGTTAATAGCAAATGTAACTTTTCTGTATTTGCCTCTTTTTGATAAGTTAAAAAAAAAAAAAATTGTTTTATTAGCTGCATTTATTTATGAGGTGTGAGCTTTCTTAATAGACAGAGTGGGAGGCAGGGGACAATTCCAACATTCAGCTAATACAGAATCTCCTACCTCAGAGTAATAGAAGTTTTTTTAAAGAAAAAACAGACTCTAAGAGCAGTTTTTAGTTGTATTGTGACATAACAGCTGTATAAATCAGGGAGAAAATGAAATGGCAAAACTATCTCCTTGCTATATAGACTTTAATTTTTTTTGGTTTCATGCCAGATATTGTCTGCAATCAGAAACCTACTCATCTTTACACATTTAAGAAACCTATGACAGATACATTCATTACTTAAAAAGACATTTTTCACCTGAGAAGGATTTAAAATAGATTTTTAATTTAATTTCTTTAAATTAAAAAATAAAGTGGCTCTTGTGAGCATATTTCCCTTTGCAGAGAGTTCCCAATTCTACTTTTACATATTTCTAAGCAGTCAATAATTTAATATGTGATGACTGATTTCATTTATATTGATGATAACTGAATTTTAAGAAAGCCCTGAAAATGTGTATATATATATATATATATGTATAATTTTTTTTTCTAAATGGGTATATGGTTCCCATTTTTTAGGATTAGAATTTTCATTGTGGTAGACCAATAATAGTCATGTGAATGTTCAATTGTTATGGTTATGGTAAAGTTTCGCTTTGAGAAGTATAAACATCATATTTCTGAATGGAACAAGTGTCTGAAGACAAGAGAAGGATATTTTAATCTTTTGATGCTTTAGTGAAAATTGCACTGTTGCTGGTGGAAACTCCAGCACTGACAACAGCTGCCAATAGATGTTTTCCTGGCCTTTGCATAATCCTTACTCTTTGGGTGATTCTTGCATTTTCTAGTTGTTATAAATTTTAAAGGCAAATTTACCTATATTACCGCTCTAAATCAAGTCAGGATCAAAACTCCTATTGTTCTCAATGCTGAAGAATTTCTTAGGGCTCTAGTTTGCAACTATCTGATTTCAGCTCGCAGAGAATCATGTGAATCATTTTAACAGGCTTGAGTGGGTTTACAGCCCATCATTTTGATTTGAATAAACCTCAAAGCCCAACAGGAATTTCATCTCAAACCTTAAGAACTGAATCAAGACTATGCATAATCCATTGTAAACCGTATGTCAGCCTACTTTCCCTGCAAACCTCTCCTAGCATTGTGAGAGGATTTGGAAAGCTCAGCAAACCTTGAGGAGAATCTAGTTTCTTGGCTTGTGACCAAACCTCAAACCTTAGAAATTGATTTTCTTTTCCTTGCAAAGTTTTTGCACAGTTTTCATTGCCCTGCAGTTGTGTTCAAGGCAATTCTTTGCTTTTCTGTGCATGACTCCTGTGCTGCTTCTGAAGTGAAGAAAAACCCTTCCTGCAGTTAGCAGAAAACTACCTCCTTCACAATTAGATATTTTCTCTAGAACAGTCTGCATAAAATAGAACAAACTGTGGGGACAGATTTTTAAATGTATAACGTGTAGAAATCTCACTATAAAGTTGTTTTAGTTTTTATATCTTACCTTTATCTCTTCATTTGTCACTTCTTATGATGACTTCAATTGCCTTCAAGGTAGACAATATCTTTGTGTTCATGCAGTTCAAAACACAGCTGGAATGTAGTCCTGTGTGGGGCCTCTGGGCACCTCTGCAATGTAAATAAACAGTAATAGTAATACTACTAATAATAGTAATATTAGTTTCTTGTACAATTTACGTGAACTATATCTATGGAGTAAACCTTCCAGGAACAAAATTTCTTGGTGCCAGACGAGTTTTTGTTGGTCAGGAGTCTGCTCTAACAGCTCACAATTGTGGGAGCAATTCCTCATGCCAGCCATCCCTCTTTGGGGCTGTAAATTCTCCTCTTTGAACCTTATAAATCCATTGACCTCTATAACTTGGCACTTTGCATCAGAGTAAACGACCCACCTGCTAATGAATTTATTGAAACAAAGCATACATTTTGCTGACATGACCCCACTTTTTTCCAAATGCTGACTTAGAAATCTTTAGGGAAAGTCATCTGCTTAAAAAAAAAGAGGTTTTCTAAACTAAATCCTTGGCTTTATTTAAACATTTAAAATATATGTTGAAATGCTGTATGAAATGGTGCCAAAAAGTGAATAATAGTGGATACTGTTTTTAAATGCTCATCTGAAACTACATCTTTCTAAACTTAAGATTTATGTTTCATGAGAGTTTTTTTTCAGGGAGGAATGCATTATATTTAAAAAAAAAAAAAATAATGACTTTCAGTAAAAGTAGAGATGGCTGGCAAGTCTACTTTGTGTGTAGTAATAAAAATGGTTTATTGGCCTAACGCAGTTAAACGCAGGAGCCAAATTATACTCAGGCTTAACTTCATATCTTGTATGACTCTGGGGGCATCATTTGCTGACCTGGATTCCTCCCCTTCTTCAATCTTTTGCCCGAAAGCAAAGCTTAGATGAAGGAAAGTAAATAGCTTTTCTTTCATTTAGCTGTATTTGTTTTCCATTGGCTCCTTTAAAGCAGCACCAGTAATGTCCCCAGAGCTCCCAAACCCATTTATTTTCTATCTACTACCTGCCAGCTTGAAGCCGAAGCTAATTCACCCCAGAAGGTTTAACTCCCGTCAGCTGCAGCATCAGGGGCATATCAGTGGCACTGTGTGTAGGTGAGGATCAATAGGCTCAGGAAGTACAGAAAGGACATGACTGGAGGGAAATGAGGTTTAGAGGCTGATCATGAAGAAATCAGAGGGACCTGGTATCTGGATTTGGCAGGTGAGCTTGTTTTGGAATAAAAAGGAATATTCCACAAGGAAAAAGGGAAACTCAAGCCTATTGTAAAAATTGAGCTGCAGTTTAGTCATTTTCTCTTTTGACTTACAGCACTATTATGAAGCAGACTGCATAGTCAGGTTAGAGAAGGATTTTCTTGGTTCTGAAGGACTGAAACCCTAATTTTCAAAGCATGCTTTAGCATCTTGAAGCTTCTCTTCCTCAGCCTCCTTCATGGGAGTAATCCATGTGTACAGGCACTTCACTTGATGGACTCTAGACTGAACACTCATGTAATGTCAAAGGCAACAGGAGCTAGTCAGAAAGAATCAAATCCATATAGGTTATTCATAAAAGTGTAAACCTATCCCCAAAGGAAAAGTTACATCAAACCGTTGCCATAATTCTGAGTGGTTATGTAAGAGGAGAAATTTTGTCTGGCATCCTTGTTTTGCGATCCCTGATGAAATTTTTTAGCAAAGTTTTGAGATATAGTTTATATTTCCGCAGTCTCAAATTTAGCTCATAACCTTTAGCAGTTCTCCTAACCTTGCTGCTAGAGTCCTCATTAAAACTGTCTGTATGCTTTCATTATGTTAATTTAAAAGGACTACAAGATCATCTGATCTTAAATGGCACTAATTTTTACTTATTCTAAAAATATAAGTTTTGTACAAGCTAAAGCACTTCTGTGTTGGGGAAAATAAACTGTATGTTACAGACACAGAAGAGGATAATCCATGATACTCATGATGCTCATGTCTGAACTGTTACTTATGCGAGAAAATGAATGTCCACAGCAGACACAGGGGACCCCAGCAGCCAAACTCCACTGTCTGTACAGGGGAAGCCAACTTGCATTGTCTTTGGAAGTCATGGAGTTAGAAAACAAGTTCCTCCAAAATTTTCAAAATCAAGAAATTAGCATGACCCTTCAAATCAACGTGGCACAAGAGCAAAGCACATACCATCTGGGCATCTGAGAAGCAGAATTATCTGCATTGATTTTTTCTTTTCTTTATCTGTACAGATAAAATTTGTCCTATGTCCCCTCTTAAACTGAGAGGATTTCTTAGACGTAAGGTAGAAAAAACGCAAGTGAATGCAAGACACACAATGGATATGCTCACAGAAAAAACATTTCTAACAGTTTAAGGTGACTCTTTGAGGCTTGAAAGATGACATTTTCCCATGCTATGAACACCAGGTAAAACATCAGTAAATCCATTCTTTCCAAGGCCAGGGAAAAAAGGATAAATAGGCATATGTACATACTGTTGGATGTGGAGACAGATGGGCTACCTGGATCATTCAGCTCGAGACAAACGTATCTCACTCAAGATCCAGTTCTTAGCCATCATTACACCACCATAAGAAAGACTGAACAATCCTTGAAACCATCAGATGTGTTTTCCTCCACATACTGTGGTCCAAGCAACATCTCAAGCTCTCTTCAGTTAACTGAGCACCTGTGTTCCATAAACCTTACAGCTACCTGTCCAGCAAAATGCTACCAAAATGTCCATATTGATGTGACAGGCTGAGAGTTGGGAGTGTTCAGCCTGGAGAAGAGAATGCTTCAGGAAGACCTTAGAGCACCTTTCAGTACCTAAAAGGGGCCTACAAAAAAGCTGGAGAGGGCAAGGGCAGGTAGTGATAGGACAAGGGAGAATGGCTTTAAACTGAAAGTGGATAGATTTACATTGGACATAAGGAAGATACTCTTTACTGTGAGGGTGGTGAGACACTAGAACAGGTTGCCAAGAGAAGTTGTGGATGCCCCATCCATGGAAGTGTTCAAGGCCAGGCTGGATGGGGCTCTGAGCAACCTGGTCTAGTAGAAGGTGTCCTTGCCCACAGCATGGGGTGTTGGAACTAGATGATTTTTAAGTTTTCTTGCAACCCAGGCCATTCTATGATTCTATGGTATCTTCTCACCATGTGGATTCTAGAATGCATTTGTTCCATCTAAGTTTAGATACTTAAGTGAGGCATCTAATTTAGGAAAATAAATACCTTGGACACCTTGGTGTCAGAGCAAGGGTGCACATTTTGCACATTCTTTGCATATATCCACATGTTCTATATATTTCACAAGTTGTTTATGTGTGGTGTTGTAGATCCCACTGATTCATTTATTAAATGCCTTTCACATTGTTCCCCCTGACTTTCCCCTGCCCCTAGTCTGGGCCACTCCCTTGGGCTCTCCCTATTGGTTCCTGTACTCCAACCCTCCCATGTACCGCCCCATAGCCCCTGAGAAAAGCCCCCTGTTCTGGGATCAGGAGGTCTCTCTACCTCTGGGGGTTGCCAAGATAAGATGTAACTATTAAAAGTCCTCTGAAACCCTCATGGGGAGACCCTTCTCTCCTCCTTTGCCATCGCTGGGTTGTAGAGCTGATAGCTGCTGGAGCAAAACTGTGGAGCCATCCGAAATGGACTACGGGAGTGCAACAATGGTCTCACTGCCCTAAGCAGCTCCGCTGAGCTCTCAGGGAAAGCTGCAGCTTGCTAAGCTAAACCTAGTACTACAACATTTAAGTACTACAGGATTAGAACAATTATTAAAGATAGAAGGATTGAAATCTGATCAAGAACTGAACAGTGACGCTCATAAGGAAGTCTTAGTAATGACATGCTGGGGTGCAAACTCAGTTCCATCTATGTTATATTCCTCCTCTTACATTTAAATTCATTCCCTATGCAAAGACACCTTTATGCTCACACTCTATATGCTCCAGCCTGCTTGCCTGTGCTTCCTCATTCTCAGTTTCTCAGTAAATTGTGAATCTCTCACCCAGTTTCTGTATTTGACAAAAGGGATGAGATCTCAAACATTATTCAGTTTCCATATATAATTTTTTGTGAAAACAGGTTGGAGGAAAAAGAAAAGGGTTACAGCATCTTCTTCAGCTACAGAATGGGTTACAACATGAATTTACAACTTTTTTGATACCAGAAAATGCATTCATGAAAGAAGTTTTATAAATAATTAACTTGGCAAACCTTCAGATAGATGTCAACCATTCATGTATATTATAGTCGAGCTATCAGTAGTAAATGGGTTGAAATTAGTTAAGAATTCCTTATCTTTAAAAAATAGACTATACGGAATTTTATGACTACATATCATTTATTACTATAATCTTTGTACAAATGTATATCTATCAAAACAGTGAAAATGCAAAATATTTTTCTAAATCTTATCAAAATTGGCACAACAACCTTAGAAGTTCAGTGCAAAGGGGAACTGTCTATGTTACTGAAAAGAGGAGAATCAGGAAATATTTTAATAACATTTCAGCCACCAACCAGGAAGTGTTAGCAAGAATGTGTTTGGCTATGATTTTTTTTCCATGAATATTTGACAAACCACCCACTCATGCACACACACAGATCTCACCCCTAAAATTTGGATTCCTGCTAATCAAAACCTGAAGAGCTTTTTGTTAAGTTTTTTGATCTTTTATTCATGCCAATCAAAAAGCTACTTCTTTACTGGAAAAAGAAATCTTGAAAACATTTTGACCAGACAAAGTGTTATTCATATGAAAACTGTATTCAAGTTTAAGCTAATTATGGAAAAGAAATAGATTATCATGATGTCAAACTCTTGCTCCAAATGAGAAGAAGATGCTCCAAATGAGCGAGGATTAGCAATGGGACAGCTTTAGAAAACTGCTGCTGCTGCCACTGGCTTCTGCTTTGGAATGGAAGGCATTTGAAATTATGACTGTGTCCAGGGTTGTGAGACTGAGAGGCACAGATTACTAAACTCACGTGAAACTGGGTGATGTTTGGGATTCCATTATAACCCTCCATGGCAGACAGGCAGCTGGTGAAGGTTTGGAACCTTTTTAAGAATGAGTTCTGGGCTACTTTAAAACTGAAATCTGCTTTGAGTCATTAAATTTATTTGAACTGGTGTGTCACATTAAACTCTTTAAATGGTATAAGAATTTAAATCACTCTGAGAATTTACTATGTAGTTGGTAGAAGAAAAAAAGTCCTATCTTTGGGCTTTGAAGGGGAAGAAGTGGGTACAGCGCAAAGCCATTCATGAGACTGTGACAGCATGGACATCTGAGCTAGTGTCAGAATTTGGGGTGACTGTTTTGGCCTGGCTTCATGTAAAGGTGGTGTCACTGAGATCAGCTGATCTTTATGGAGGTGATCTCACAACATCCCTTTATTGCCATTTAAATTGTTGGATCTCTGTGCCGCATCTGATGTGACTGGTTACAGAAACACACACATCACGTTGCTGAAGGAAGTGCCTGGGCATTGCTTTAGTTATTTCTACGAAACTGAATACAGAATTATTACTTACTTCTTCCATCCCCAAGGAAAAATATACTTCCAAGCACTAAGTGCTCTCCTTTTCTCTTGGAGATTTGGTAACTGGAAGAAAATTATATGTTTTTATCTGAATCTGATAAGTATGAAGAGTATGTGGAATGGAGGAAGGAATTGCTTTGAGGAATTCGGTTTGACAACAAACACCAGGGGGCTTCTTGCTGGAAAATGGGGAATAATTCACTGATATCAAAGCAGTTTATTGAAGCAAGAATTCAAACCCAGGATCTTGCACTTTTTTGGTGAATATGCAAATCTAATCTGTAGCAGATATTCTCTCTGACCTGTATTTGCAGCATGAACAGTACAGACCATCTTCTAAACATTCCTGCCTAAGCTGGGCTCCATGGGCAGCATCCTGATTCAAAGGCAGCTCTCATACAGGTGTGGATGCATTTTGCCTAAGGAAGAATGAAGCTATTCATGTACTTTACAAAGTCCAATAGTTTCTTCTCCTAAGCAACAGGACTCACAGGGCAAAATGCCAGACACAGGTGACCTACCGAACACAAGTTAACAAGATCTTGAACAATTTTCTGCAGAGAAGTGTGATGAACCCATTATAAGGAATGATGTGGGCCCTTTGTGGGCTCACAGTGTTTCAACTGTATCATTATTTGTCATATTTACAGTATATGACAAATGAGCTAAGGGGAGAAAAACCTGGACTGGAAAGATATTAGATCATCTGGAATGAAAAACTGCCAACACTGAGGCTTTACACCAAAAGAAAAGCAATAATCATGCGATACATAAAGCATATGTAATCTCTGCAGCTACCTTGAAAAAATGTCCCCCTTCAGGATATTTCTTACCCTTTCTTCTACACAGTTCTCCCATCTCATTCATCTTTGAGGAAAAGATGCTTTTTCCATCTTCTTTGTCCTCTCCTGCAGAAACATGAGCAAACTCTGGTTTGAATCCCTTCCACCCTTTCAGAAATTATTAAGCATTCAGCCTATGAGAAGTCACGTCTCTAACCACTTTTATGTTCCATTGACCAATTTTTTTTCCCCATAGCACTGTCATTTAATACTGAATACTAATGAAACCTGACTTTGTTTCTTCTTCCCCTTGATTTTTTTTCACTCTTGAGATGCATTTCAGCTTCACCTTTGACATCTGTGTTTGCAACCCCATACCAGTGCAACCCACTTTACAAAAATTTGTCCTTTCATGGCTCTGCTCAGATATCCAGATGTTGTTTTGCAGATACTCTGAATGGATACAGAGGGTATATGGCCCTTTAAAATGTGACCTGAACAAAACACATGTATGAGAACTCTATGTCAGAGTGTAATGTACAATATGTAAGTATTTAAAGTGTATACTACAGAATGAGACACTTTACAGGCTGAAATCACATCATTTAACTTGTGGCAATGGCCTCCTGCCGTGCAACATATTTTTTTCTGTGCACATGGACATTATATGGAAGAAAAAACACACTATAGGCAGCTCTAACAAGACCCAGGTATTCAATGAAATTCAATTCCTGTTTTACTCATTTTACTCATTTTACCACTGAATAGCTTCTTTTTTTTTTCTTTATTTTTCCCTCCTCTGTCCCAAGCTCTCTTTCTTGCAGAGGTCAGGACCATGATGCTGATTCCTCTCCTGACATATCCATCCTACACTGATCATAAGGAGCAAGAGGCTGACAGATAATGTTGAACAGCTTTCCATGGGAACTCGGATTATGCAAGTACAGTTTGATCCCTGCAAAGGTTCAGAACAACTCGGATATACATTGTGCACTGCTGCCAAAAGTTTGTCTCCAGGCTACTAGGAGAGATATTTAAGGCACTGTGATGTTTAAACAGAAAAAATATGTCTTTTGTTAATCATATTTGCACAACTGATCAGGAAAATTCATTTCTTATGTTTTCAGAACTAATTTTGTGGAGCAAAGTGAAGTAAGATTAACCTATAGACCTAAGCAAAACTATGGCTTCTTTGTTTCAGGCTGGAGAAAGGCCAAATCACATTATAGCATACTTTACTGGTAAGGTTATATATTAGGAAAGTCCCAAAAGGGTTTGAGAAGGAACCAGTACGTAACAGAGTTAGTGACTGGCTATACAGCTCTATCTTGTACTATTTCCAGATTCTTACATTATAAACCACGCAGTTATCAGTTTTATTGTCGCTGTGATTCCAGACAGGCACATATATCCCACAGGCACTATGGTAATACTTTGACGAATGAAAGGGTCACTTTTTGCCCTGACAGTCCATGTGTAGAGGTGGGAGAAAATCTAGGTAAGACTCTTGGAACACATCAGCTTATATTTTTCCATTGTGCAACACTTGCTTTTCTTTTTTTTTTTCTTTTTTTTTCTGTTCTCTAGGATTTTTTTCCTCTATTCCACTGTCTTTCAGTGTGATTAATCTAAATTTATTGAATACAAATTTTCTCCAGACATATGTTTTCTGGCTAACAGTCCATTGTCTATTATATGCAAAGAATTGTGGTAAAATTTTAAAATATGTTCGCGTATTTAGCTGGGATATTTTAGTTACTTAACCAATCTTTTCTGTGTTTACAGAGGTGTTGAGAACTGCAGTGCCTACTGAAGCTAGTGGGAACTTTGTCTGCTCAGCATGTCTAGAAACTGGACTTTAATTAACATTTTATTGATTATTAAATTTTCTACATGTTCAGACAGCAGCATAGAATTCTAGTGCCTTCAGTTTTCTGGCCATTTTCAATTGGTGTAGAAAATAACCATAAGAAGATGGTGTGATAAGGAAGTTGTTGCTTTTATTGCAAATCCGTACTCTACATCTCTTTTAACCCTAATTATGTTCTATTGCTTAAACAAAGTTTATTTTACATAGGGTATACAAACAAGATAACATGTAAGAATTTCAAAAATAACTTTTTAACTACACTTTCCAGTCAGAATGGCTAACTAAACCTATGTCTTCATTGTCAATTACAACAGCTCTCCCTTGTAGCTGTCAGCTGCCCCCTTTCAGGAAAAGGTATAGGAAATAGATGTTTCCTGCATACCCTGCCAGTCACAGTGATATGAAAGGCATTGATTTTATACCCAGTGAGGTCTATGTGAAACCAGTGGAGACAATTTCCTTAATAATTAGAAATCTATGTAATTTTATATTTGTTTAGAGAGTAGAAGAGAAACTTCAAGGTCTTTTTTTCATGTCATCATTACACAGTAATAAACTTTCTATATATTTACACAACATAGCCCCTCGATTATTTTAATTTTAAGGGACTAAGACAAAACATTTTGGACCAATGACCTCCATATATTTTGTTTATATTTTATTTAGAATTGCCTTCTTCCTCTACATATCGGTACAATTCTACCTTAGCCCCACTGTGCCTAGCCTCATTCAAAATAATGTGGAAACACAAGCAGTGTTTGGATGTAGAAGGCATGTGTATACCTTACTATTGAGTTTTCTAATTATTGCAAGGTTCCTTTTCATCAGAAATGGGTGGAACTACTGCAATTCAATTCTGATTGTTATTTTGAGCATATGGAAGTCTGAATATATTTGCTTTTGATTATTCTATACCTAATTTCAGGAAGGTTGAGTCCCACAAAGCATCGAATCCCTTTCCCTTGCAATGAAATTGGGAACTAGCAGTTGGTTGGGATCCCTCATTTTTACCTTGTC
Source organism: Corvus kubaryi (assembly GCF_017639235.1). Lineage (NCBI taxonomy): Eukaryota > Metazoa > Chordata > Aves > Passeriformes > Corvidae > Corvus > Corvus kubaryi. Next base: position 14,941,168 of record NW_024581116.1, read on the forward strand.
ATTGAGAATCAGCCAAATGGCTTGCAGTGGAAGTTTCTTTCCAGAATTAAAAACCAAACCAAACCACGATAAAAACAACAACAAAACCCACAAAAAACCCCAGGCCTGCAGCCATCCATCTCAATGGATATTTTTCATATCCACACAATAAAAGCATCAGGCTTAAGTATCAGACTTAAAGCTGTCAAGTTACTGGCCAAAAGAGATGTTAGTGTTTCACATAATCTAATGTACACACTTAGACAGTTTCACGGTTCCCCCATGTTTCTTTTTCCTTTGGGATCCATTCCAGTCCCTGTCACAGAGACCCAGACTCTTTCTTTGGCTGTGAAGGCTCCACAGCAGCATAGCCTGGATTGTGTTGAACCTCAGGATACTCATGCAAGTCTGGGTGATCAAGGAATGAAAATCTCTGAAGCTCTAAAGGTACAGTGTACTTTTTAGGCCAATAAATTGGCTGTAGGAAAGACCTCAAGAAGGTATTATTAATGACAAGTTTAAAAGCCTCCCTTCTCAGCATGTTCAAACCAACATAAACATGAATTCTGCTTTATTTCTCAGTATTACAAAACTTTAACAGCACTGAACTGTAAAAATAACTAAATCTATCTCCTTCTTTCCTCTCCAGAGTACTTCCAAATCCTTCTGTTAAATTTCTACACTCTGTCACAGACATATTTTTATATTTCTCTCTCATTTCTTTGTCTCAGCTCTGTGGAAAAGAGAAATGATCCAATTACCTTGAGGAGAGGATTTCTAATAAAAATTTATAAAGAAATGGTAAGTGCTGTCACCTTCACTCTCTCTTTTTCCTTTTTTTTCTCCTTCTCTGTTGTTGGTCAGGAAAGAACTGCTTACATTGACATGAACATTTTTGTATGTAAATATAGGCAAAGCAAGGCAAAGGAAGATTTTATGCTGTTTCCTGTAAAATCCCTTACTGGATCAGATGTGATAGTAGTTGTATCTGGGCAGATTTTTCCTCAGATTGTTCTCTTGGAGCAGACCCTGGATTCATCCAAAAGGGGATTCTAAAGAATTTGGTCCCAGAACTCCCAGGGGAGCAAAGGCACTGATGGGAAATACTGCTCTGGGGGCTGCCAGCTCCTCCACCCCCAGGCAGCTGAGCTCCTTTTCCCCTGGCCATTCCTGTGCTTGAGAAGGTTTTGGAAAAGAGAACAGTCAATGCAAAAATAAATGCAGTCTTTAGTTTCAAACTACATTAACATCTGGATACATCTGAATATAATTACTGGATGGGATATTGCATGTTTCTTGGCACTATGTTTTCCTTGCCCTCAGTGTTTCTCCGCTCCTCATCACTCACTGAGTGATCCCTCGACGCACAGGTAAATGCAATCACAGTTTCATATTTGACTTTTCTGCCAGTATTAGAAATCAGGAATAATCATTCTTATTTTCACATTTGAGTCAAAGGGTTTGAACTTTTTGCAGTGTTATTCTGGTGTCTGGTCTCTTTCCATGGAGCTCTTCTGTCCTGGTGCCTGTCCATCAGAATGTCTTCCTGACCTATTTTCTTCTTCAAAATTCTGTTCTTCTGTGAAGCTTGCATAATCCTCAGAAAGGACTTTATAGTGAATTTGCTACATGTCTAAGTTTATTCATTCCTTTCTGATGATTACCAGAATTACCAGAATGAATTTTTATATACATCTGATGAATGCAACTTTGCATTCATTTAATTTATGAATTAAAAAGCCATTGCTGTTTTTAAAAGTACATTAAATAAATTCATTAAATTATTAATATTTTTGTCATTCACTTTACACATTGACTAAAACAGTTTCAGACTCTTGGATAATTTTGAACAGGTTTTTTCAGCACCTTGACAGTTTCACTTGGTCATTTCAAGAGAAGCCTCAAAGTCTTACTGTTAAACCTAACTTTTTGAAATTATATTGCAATGAAAAAGTAATAACAAATGGAAATATTCTAGAAATCAGTCTAAAAGCAACTTGCTGTTTAAATAAAAATATATGTTCTACCAAGAGCTGGGTCATACTTAGTCTCCTCTTGAGAGGAGAAGCCGTAATTCCTGTTTCAATCCCAAATTTCATAATTTCAAAACTTTTCAAAAATTTTTGAAACTTGGTAAGAAATTTAGCTCAGTTATTCCCTAATTTTAATAATGAGTATGTTTATACACAGAAAAATTCTTGACTTTATTTTAATTCAATATTGCCAATATTGCAGGATCCTTCTCTGCCACTCTGTAGTTTAACAAAAAAAATAGGTGGTAATTCAGGACTGCATTTCTTACTTTTATGTAATAGACAATGTTTAAATCCATGCTAAGTTTCTACCTCTTTGTTTGGGGCACGTTTATTCTGTACAATAAGTGCATATTGAAGGCAGAGGAAAATTAATTGATTCTAAGATAAAATAGACAAACCCAGCAGCCATTCAGACACAGCAGCCAAGAGTGAATCATAACAGGCAGAAGGAGGTTAATGCACAGAATGTAATGAATTCTCTTATAGGCAGTTTTAAGTAGGCTACACTGAGGGGTTGTATACTCTAGTTGTAAATACTAGGTTGGGTGATTGAAATTCCTGCTGTAAGTTCTTATATAAAAATGTTTAGTTACTTATCAGCAGAATGGAAAAGGTCTGGGTTTTGGTGACATCTGAAATAAAAAGCAGCTGCCTGGTGTTTTGGGATCTGCCTTTTACCAGCCAGTTTATAATCACTGCTTCACTTTTTGCAAGGTTCAGAACTTTTTGTAGCCCCAAGGGCATCCAGAAAGTAATTTTTCCAGTTAAAAACATTGTGCACTTGACAAGTAGGTACATAAAATGCTTTCTATTTTTTCCTTACCTGCTTACTTTTCTGTTTTTCATTCAAGATCTCATAAAACCATGGTAGAACAAGTGTTTTAGTTAGTGTAATTTGCATTTGCACGTCCTTGAAAGAGAAGTGTATTCCCAAACTGCTTTGGGTGCTCATCTGATTTGTAGGTTCATAAATTAAATACGGTAAATTAAGCACTTTTTTGAAATTTATTTTTTATATTTTAGTGGTTGCTCTACAGTCAGCACTCTGCACAGATATCCTCTGCTATGAGACTGCTCCTCACGACATTGGAACAAGGGAATGTTTGGCTGTGTGTGCATTACACACAGCAAATAGCACCCTCATGTCTTTGGTGAACTCAGAGGAGGAATAGTTTCACAGGTATTTCCACTGGACCTGAAAATGTCATATATGTCTTGCATAGGTCTAATGCCACATTTGCGTTCATGAATCAGCTGCAAAAATTTAGGACTTCAGTTGTTGGTTGAGGGAGACCATCCTTGATCAAAAAAGTAGGTGCTAAATTAGCAAAACAAACTTTCAGCTCTCTATGCTCTTTTCAGCTTACTAATTTCTTGTTCCCTCTGCTTTTTCTAAATTCCAGCCCTCACTTTCTACAAAGTAATGACTTTAGTTTGCTTCATATTTTAAAGGGAGGAATGAGATACTGTAATGCCATGAAAAGTGAACCCAAAAAATCCACCCAAACCCAGTTTATGTGGGTTTTATACATCTTTTTGCTGAGGAAAAAAGAAAAATAGACCACTTTTTTTGTTGTTTTTTAAAGGTATTCATTAAGCACAAAGTAAATACAAAAACATCGAATAAACCTACTGGAACTGGTAAACTTGAAACTCTCTGCTAGAACAGAGTTCTAGTAAAAGAGGTTTCCTTGAAGAGACTTCCTTAGTTCTTAATGTGACCATCGCCAACACTATAATCTCTTTCAGTGCCTTCCACTCTGATACTTGTGTGTGTCCTAGTATGTAACGGGATACAGCAATGTAATTAGAACACCTTCCTTTTCTCTTGCTCCTACAGGTACTGTGAAAGGAGGGAGTGATCTGGGAAGTTGGTTGCTGCACTTAGTCAGTAGCAGCTCTTCAAGCAGCCTAGTCCTTGGGCCTTGAAGGATTTTTACCTGCACAGCTTGTGACACAAGACTCATCATTTTCCATGGTCTTTTCTTTAACAGCTTAGCTGGAAACTTGATCCTTGGGAATATCTTGCCAAGATTGATTTACCTCGAGTCAATTATTTTGAAGCAAGGAGGCAATGTGAATGAAGGGATAAAAACTCATGCTGTTGCCAAAAGAAAGACTGAAGTAATCTTCAAATTATACAACTGTGTCTAGTGATGACACTAATGAGCTCCTTAAAAATGCAGATAGCAGCTCATGCAATGATTAGCTTGTTTTATTGGTGGACTAATATTGAGTTCAAAAATATAATACTCTGAGTCTTTCACATCATTTCATGATGCATAATTCCAAGTTTCAAGGTAATTATAAGTAAAGATGAGTTTGTTTAAAATAGAATTTCTCTGATTGGAAACAGAGACAGCCTTCCATGTTTCCACAATGGAACTGTGATTATGGACATAACATAGGAAAGGTTTTGAAACGAATAAGTTTCTAGGCAGTGTTATAGCTTCCTTGTTTATCGGATATTGCTTGTGTAAGAATGACAATGAAAAGTGAAGTCTGCTATTATTTGTCATGCCTACAACAGCTACTCTATTTGCTGTCAGATTGCATTGTATGCATTGCACATCTTTTAACAGCACTTAGACATGCTGATATAAAATACAAAGATGATCCAATTACATTTTCTGCAACTGCATCTCATTTTGCTAATGCTTACAAATGAAGGGTGTCTATCACCCTGTACATGAGACAGAACACAGATAGCATTTTAAATCCCTTGAATTTCATAGTGTACACCACTTAAATACAGAAGCAGTCCTACTTGTAAACAGTTGACATGCAGCTCATAAACTAGTCTAGTCGATATGAAAATGCAACCATGTAGTGCATACAGAAATGTTTCCTCCTTACTGTTATTTACCAGAGACAGTTTAAGTGTACAGCATTAGTGCTTATGTGCTTCCAGAATACTCAGTGTGTATTATCTTTCTTTTTTTTTTCCTCCAAACTGTCTTTCCATGGGCAACAAACCATGGAAAATCCAATGAACCTTTACAGAAGTCAGGATACTAGAGGACAGTCTTTCAGAAGGATGGTATTTATTCATATGCCACAGATTTATATGAAATAGAAGAATCTCAGACAGTAAAAGGGACTCATATCGACATTGCCAGGAGTGACCAAATAGGGTGGCAAAATCTTAACCCTATAAGCTGAGTGTCATTAGATGTAGAGTTGCAGTTGAAACCCATGTGCTGTGGTGGGACACATTATGCAGGAGTTCACGGAAGCAGTTTTGCTCTAGAAGCAAAACAAGACCTGAGCTGTTGCTGAGCATAAAGTGCTTCTGCTTCCACCTTGCACGTCCTTGCTGTACTGGATATTACCTGCTAGTTTCCTGGTGTTGTTATCATTCTCATTCTCATTCTCACCTGAGCTGAAGGTTCACTTTGTTATCATGACTGGGGCTGAGACACCTAGTCCAAGCTTTTTGCAGCACACCCCTGGAACACCTCGGGATGAGCATGGCTTGGAGTCCAAGGTACAGACTCCACATCTATCAAGTTGCACTCCTTTTTCCAGCACCATTTTTGTATTAGTGGTGAGTGGCTGCAGATGGACAGTCCTGCTGATTTCCCAGGTCACTGCTGTCTTCCTGGCACATCTTCACACGAGAAATAAAAGGAGAGCAAGGACAAATGCCCCAAAGTGCTTGTTACACAATAATGGGGCTAAGAGCCATGGAAGTCTCGGTGAGTGACAGTTGCTGTGACGTTATTCAGCTGCTTTTAATAACTTTGCACCAGATGCTGGAAGATTTTAAGCATGATAGGTTGGGAGAGTTTGTTCCCCTGTTTGTCTTTGTTCTTGAAACTGCCTCTTTAAGCAGAGTTAATAATCTACAACACTTTTTCATAGAAAGCAGTCATTAGAGACTCTGTGACAGGTTCAATTTTTTAGCTGAACGGTTGTTTAGGCTTTTCCTGTGAGTTCCATGGGAAGTGTACAGCTCTCTATTTCATTTGCCTTTGAAGAGGAAACTGAATTACCTTAGTGTCAAACAGCTCAACTATCTGTTTTACTTTTTTGTTTTCATCTTTATTTTTGTTGCCATTAACATGGTTACATATGGGTAACCGTATGGTGGGATACAAGTATCAGATGGTTGCCCAGAAGTCTGGCATCTGCAGAAATTATTTTATTTCCAAATGGGAAACTGAATCTTTAGCAAATGAGTAATTATGGAATACATGGAAATCATGGTTGGACAAATAACCCAGTGCTTCTCTCCATTACAGAACACCCCAAATTCACTCCGATATTTTCAGAGGTGGTGTATTACTCAGCCTGTGCAAGACTACCAGGAGTTTGCTGCATAGAAATTTCTGGGTCTGTGAAAAAAAGAGTATTAGAAACATATTATAGTAGAATTGACTTCTTGGTGTTACTTCTGTGCCATAGAGTCATAGTCATAACCAGTAGCCCCAAGAGGCCCCAGCCCAACAATAAAGACATTGTTATAATAAACACAGCACAGATGCCCAGAGCTGTTTACAATGCACACAGTGGTATATTCTCTAGTCAAAAATCTTGTTGCAACAGGATTGATTTTTTTTTTTCAATATTTCGTGTTTATTTGCAGTATCCCAAGGGTTGTCTCTTTTCTTCTTTTCTTCAATTCTTCTTTCTAATACTTTTCCTATATTTCTCAATTTTTACCAACATAATACTGGCAAGAAAAAGACTCATTACCTGTACTCAGACTCCCTTCTGTATAATTCCTCTTCAATATTTGTTCCTCTTCATTTTTTGGCCAAGGAGTAAGAAATGTCTAGCTCTTTTATTTGTATAATAAACTCCCATCACTCAGTCTGTCTCTGCTGCAGGAATGAATCTTTTTTTCTCTTTAGCAGCAGCTTCAGCACTAGAAATAAACCCAAAGGAACAGAGAGAACCAAAAAACCTTCATGAGTCCCAGACCAAGAGCAGCATTGGATGGACAAAGCTGAGATACAGGGAGATGCATGAGCTGTTTGCTCTTCTAGAGTGAACATTTATCATTCCTTTACCTAGGGCATCTCCAATTCTCTGCAGGTGTGATTCTCTAGTGACCAAGACACAGAGTTGAGCGATTTGTTCCAGCACAGTTTTGCTGGTTCCTCTCTATATTTCTCTCGCTTTTATAACCAGATGAGCCATACAGGAAATTTGGTTTGCTGAAATATATATAGTATTGAAGAGGAAAAAAAATATTAATAATCCTGATGGAAAGCTGTCCCGAGAACGTTTATAAAACCAAGTCTGACTTGATGTTTTCAGACTTCACATGAACTGTGTACTTCCCAGTCACAATCTCTGGATGAAATGATCATATTTTCTGAGACTTGCAGTGCTATTTACCTTTAAATAATATTGGAAAAACTGTCCTAATTTGAAAGGTCTGCTGTATGTATGATGTCAAAACTGTTCACCCTTTGGGGTGTCAGGATGGAGGCCATAAGTTCTCCCCAGGCCCAGGCCACCACCAGGAGAGCTGTTTGTCCTGGACACTGGGAAGTGCTGGAATTACTTACTTTGGATGGTTTTCACAGTAGATCTCTGGGTCCTGACTGTCCTGGGGCCCCAGCTCAGACACAGAACTTCCACTGCATAGTCAAGGATGTGAAAAGTCAATTGCAAAATTTTCAAACCTGCCTGGCAAAACCAGGGCTCAAGACTCATTGAAACAGGAAATTGCTCCTAGAAAGTTTTGCTTTTTTAAAAATAAGGCAAAGTCCATGGTAAAACTTGCTGTTGGAATTTTTTTCAATGTGCTGTATCTAGAAATGTGCATATGCAGCTTTCTCCACTGTATAGTAATGTGCACTTTTTTCACCTTAATGTTGGACTGGAAAGGATGAAAATCAAAATAATTTGGAAGACCTTGCTCAAGCTCCATCTTGTACTTTGTCAGTTACTAATACGAAGATGATCTTGAACTGATCTCTCATTTATGATCCACTACTACAGGAAAGGACTGATAATAAAAACACCCCTTTAGAGTATTATTTTTCATTATAACAATGTTCTTCTCTAATGAAAACATCAGCCTGATCAAACCAAGTGTCAGATAGGTCTAAAATAAAGTTATTTTTCTGTTAAAAGAATTGGGAAAAAATTGTGGAGAATTTTAGGTCTATTAGGAGATGAGTCTTTCAGGCTTTTTTTGAATTCCATTGTCTGAAATTGATCCAGTTGAAGAGGAGAGTTGAAATGTTACTACATCTACCCATGCCAGATTGCCATTTTCTGCAGCAGTGAAGCAGTGCAAAGGCTGAGAATTCATGCAGTGAGAGATGTTCAGTGGTGTGCAGAAATGTGTTGCAAGGCTAAAACTGAAAGCAGAGGGCTTTACATGTGAAAGCGATTATGACGGATCAGAAGCTGAACTCTGACTTGACAGTGTGGTATCCTTCCAAAACCAACAAAGTCAAATGTCACTCAGAGCAAATTAACAGGAATATTAAACGCAAGACATAGGAGGCAAACAGCTGTCTGCTCAGCACTGATCAGTTGTCTTCTGGAGTCCACCAGTGTGCTAAACCACCATATTTGAAAAGTGAAGCAAACACTGTAGGACATTTTAAAATGTGGTCTATAAAGAAATGTTGAATGAACTGGGCTTGCTTAATTCATAAAGGAAAAGACTATGGCAGAACATGCTTATAATTTTGTAATGTTTAAAATGTTGGTCTATCAGATAATCACATCAGCTAATGGGAAAAAAAATGGTATAACTGCAGCACTGCAAACTTGAGTTACATTATTTTTTAATTGCTTTTGTAAAGGGATAATAAAATGCTGGAGCAGCTTACAAGTGGAAATGATAGACTTTCCCATCTGAATAGGTTGTACAGAAATCTTCCAGGAATGATTTCTGTAGGAGAGGAGAACAAATTAGGCAATCTGAGACCAGTTCTACATAGCAGGGCCAGGATTCAGAGATCCAGAGCTGCCTCACTCTGTCAGGGACTCTGTTGGTGAAAAGGGAGTGAAGCAAAAAGAGAGAAAAAAACAAAGATGGAGGGCAGCAAGTTCTGTATCTTACCAGCTGGTAACAAAATAGCCTTATTATGCAGCATTCTGCAAAACCTTGACTTAAGAATCCTGTTATTCCACAGCCTAGGCCTGCATCTTGCTCCTGCTGCCTCTCCACAATTCTTCTGGAGCACACAGAGGAGGAGCTGGAAGCTGACTGACCTCCTTATTTGAACCAATATTATTTTAATTGAATCCTAATGTCTCCTCTACTTTTTTGGCAGCTGTCCACGTACCCTCCACCTCCCACACCCAGTTCTTTTTTCCTTTTGGTCAAGCAGAGATAGGTTTTTTATCTGAGGAAAAAAAAGACTGACATTGGGATGCAATAGTCTGAATGCAGCTTTTTGTCCTTACCTCTCTGCTCTACATTAGAAAGGTTGTGGGTCTGGCCTTCCAGTCCCAGCTCCAGTATAAAATTGAAAGCAAATATGTAGTACACCAAGTACTTAGTATAAAAGAAGTGCACAACATTTATTTCACAGCGTTGTGCATGAACATGCAGCTGGGAACTTATTAGTAGATTTTGGGCTCTGGTTACTCAACACTAATTTATTTGAGTGTTCCTTTTAAGAATCAAAGCAGAACTGTGCTACACCATGAGCCACAGGGCCAGGCAGAAGACCTATTACTAGCCATATATCAACTCCTTCCCCTCCTGAAATGCGAGAGGTAGACACCTGTGACAGATCTATGGATCTATGTGCTTGCCTTAGAGTTTAGCCTCAGAGTTCAGGGTAAGAGTGCTGATTTTCCATATTTCAGTATGATGAACATTTTTTTTTCCCCTGAACATTTGGATACTGAACAGCAGAGATTCTAAAACATCCTTCCTAGCAAGAAAGTGGGCATCGTATGAAATACATAATACTTGCTAAACAGGGGAAGAATATAATTCTTACTCAGTTTAACTGTTAATAATTAAAAAAGTGGAATTTCTACACAAGGTATGCTCTTATCTTTCTTCCTTATTGGACTTTGACCTGTTAACCACTGCACATGAAAAAGCTGCTTTTACAGAAGCTGTGAAGCTGGAGCTAACTTCTGATCATGGCACTGCAAGTCAAAGGTTTCCAAACTACTGTGTGCATCATTAGTGTGCTCCCAGTTATGTGAAACTGCGGTGGCAGCGAGCCAGCAGTGCCGGGTGCTGCCTGGTGGTGTTCCTGACTGCTGCTGCTGCTACCCATCATTGCTGATGATGGCATTCACATTTAACACTACTGCTGATGAAAGTACCTGCAATTACTACAACTGCTGATGGCAGAAAGAGTTTGTTAGCCCTGCTGTAAATTACTTCCTGAGGCTTCCTTGCCAGCTTATTTCGTATTGTGAGCAAAATGCAGTCTCTTGGCGCTTAGAAAGAGCTACATTAAGCAAAAGTTGTTTAAAAAGGCAGATATTCTGAGGCTAAGCCATATTGGTGCCATAAGCAGAAATTCAGCATTTCCCTCTTATGGCTGATACTGTGTGAGCCAGCCTGAACCAGGAAGCAGTGTAGCTTGACACAGTGCCCAAGCTAATCTGCCTTTTGGCAGAGTTGACAGCACAAAGCTATCCTGATCCTGGATTCAATTTGATTTGTCTGAATGGTTCTATTCTCCACCACAGGAAGCTATGAAGCTGGATTTGCATTAGGTTGAGAATGTCTACATCATGCTCAGTACATTTCATGACACAGATAGATGAAAATATTCATAAGAAATATTGACCTAAGGCCAACACAAAATACTTCTTAAAAACAAGACCAGAAACAGGTCTCCATACCACATTAAATTCTTTCTGTATAATGCAGTAAGTATTGCCCCTCTTTCACTAAATTCAATAATCTGTATTTTTAATATTCAAATTTCAAGAATTAATATTCTTGTAGATAGACAAATGTATTCTCCAGAAACTGACCAGGCAAAATGTGTTCCCAGGCTGGAGTGACCCATACACCTGCCTCTAGTGAGGTCAAAATATAAGAATGGCTGTATCAGTCAACTTCAAAGATCCATTTCAGCCAGTGTCCTGTTTCCAATAGTAGCTAATAGTCTTGCTTGGGGCAGGTTATGTAAATGGGGCTTGTAGGCCTATTGCCACTATCTGTGAGTTGCTCCAAAGGCTCAGATGCCCATACTGTTCAAAAGTACATGTTGGCCTTGCATAGTCAGGGAAGAAGACAGCTTTAGGCAAAAAGTGAAGCTTCTGCAGCTTCTTTGTTAGTGGAATGGTTCCTCCATGTTTTTGCACCAATTCATTGCCTGTCTGTGCTTCTCAGTGGATGCAGTGTTTCGTGAGGGCACTGGCCATCTCTGCTGCTCCTCCCAGACCTCACATACCCTCTGAATGTAATCCTGAAGCTGTGAAGTTATTTACCTCAAAGGACAAGTTGGACTTTCTGGGATAAAGGAAGAGAGGTGAGACAAAGACAGAACCTGCACAGTGGTTTCGTCATGTCCTGCTCAGTACTGGTTCAGTTTTTTCATGGTTGGTTTTTGGTTTTTGGGTTTTTTTTTAGTAGAAAAGACACGTCAGGGTTTTTTTGTGCTCCCACCATGTATCCCTTCCCAAAATGCTGTGGGAATGAGAATGTCAGACCAAGAAACATCTACGCCTTTTTGTACATTTGTATAAAACAGAGTAAGAGAAACAGAAAGAAAATGGGAATTCTAATTCTTACTCTTAGAGTGACATGAATGGCCCAAGCTATATTCACTTTATGGGGAAGAAAGCAATTAGAAAGCAATTTACAAGTCAGAGGAAATGTCCACTTGGTTCTTCTCAACAAAAACAGGGATCAAGATTAGTTCTTGTTAACCACTGCAAACAAAGGCAAAAGTTTTATAAGGAACAAAAGATATAGGATAACAAGAAGTGTTAGCCCATCAGATGTCCTCCCACACTATTTTTTCTGCCATTTAACAGATCATCTGGAGCTTAACAGTAAACCAATAATTGTGACATATGGGTGCAAGCTTTTTTGAGCCAGTGTTCAGTGAGCAGAAAACTGTAGGTTGTTAATGCAAGTACGTGTACATTTTATTGTCTATGTGAGTGCCCAAGCAACTAATTTGCAGCTTTGTGTGTTTTTCTTAACATATAAATACAGTCACACTTGAGACACCAGAGCAAAGTTAAATCCCTGCCAGCAGGTGCTGTCTTCTTGGGAGAAAAAGGCCGTACACTGCTAGAAGATTCTTGCACTCTAATGTTTAAATGCACAGAAATGTCTCCTTGTTGCATATCTTTGGTTATAAGTCCTTTGTGTTTGGAGGCTGGCTAAGAATTGAAATTGCTGTTTGGATAATCACAGCTTTCTTTGGATAGTAATTTAGGATTCATGCTATTAACCCCCTGCATCTCTTTGTATACATGACATTAAGAACTCCTTGCCAGAAGCAGTTAACTGTTAGACGAATGGGCTAGCAAAATGAGTGCTTACAAATAAATGCTGGGATTAAACTGCACAGAAAGACAGGTTAAGATTTCCTTTTCATTCTTTGAGCAGTTTCTACTTTTTCCCAAATGATCATCTTTCAACTTGAATTTTGGCATATCTGAAGTCAACTAGAAAAAATAAACCAAAACTACTGAAAAATAACAGCTATGGGAAATATCAAGAAAACACTTCAGCACCTGACATACAAGGAAAGGAGCTGAGAAAGCATTTCTTCCATTACTGCTTATGGGTTTTTATTTATTTATCTTTAAACAATGCTATTTCTTAGGCAACTTTTGTTGGAAACTTGAAATCTGACAAGTGAATAAACACCAGTTCAGGAAAACATTTTATCCTACACTTACTCAGAAAACCACTTAGCTGTGTTGAAATCCTGTTGTTGTTTCACATATATGCCTAAAATACATATGCTTACACACTGCTCTAAATAGCCTATTGCACTGGTGGCCCAAGGTAACATGCACTCTGTTCTCCCCATAGATTTCTAATTTAAGCCATATGACTCTGATGTCGTAGAAGTTATTTCTCCTTCTCTTTGGTGCTCTTTTGGTGCTGCACTGCCAGACCATAGATATGTCTGTTGTATAATTATCAGTGGAGACAAATAGTTGCAGTGGCTTCATTGGCACTTAAACTGGACAGTCTGAAGACAATACTGTGACTTGCAGTTGATGCACTGCTGAAATCCTCTTTTGATGTAGGTGAGTTTCAGGAATTTATAAACTTGTTTTGTGTATTCATTTTCCTGCTTTAAAATAATAGAGTGGTTTTTATTTTACTCTATGGATTTCAAACATGAATGCAGCATGAAGTTCAAAGCATGCTGGAAAAATGAGAGTAAAAATATCGGATGGCTTCATTTGATCGAATGCAAATGTACACAAGGTAGAGCCCTCTATCTGAGCAAATCATTCTGGACTTCCTTTATTGGGAAGAAACAAGCACTTTGAGAATGCTATTCTTGTTCTGTTTTAGACATTTACTTTATGAGGAGGTGGAAGTCATTACATCTACATGTGTTAAAGTGAATTTTCATACCTGGTGAAAGAATTCTCCAGCATTTTGTATACATGAGGCTGAAAAACTTTGAGATGAATTTTCTCCAAAATATACTATGATCTGTATAAGTGAACAAGACGGGGCCCAGAGGAGCTGCCCCCAATACCGAACTAAAGTGGACATGCTCTGTGGCTACCTGGGAGCATCCCCATTGCTGCTCTAGCTTGTCCGGCCTTTGGTGATTTGTCTGTTATTATTCACAGTGTGAGATCTGAATGAGATCAGGCACCCTAAAAGCCTCACTTTACCATACTGCAGACAAGAGTAAGGTCTTGTCTTATTATTTCAGTCTTCTATTGTTGCAACATTCAGATTCAAGTCCATCAGGCACATCCTTACTAAAGTCTGGATCACTGATATGCTAAAATTAGAGGGGTATGTGTGCCAAATTCAAGACTAAACTTCTTTCTCTAATTCTTATCAAAATCTTGGGCCTCACCATGAGACTGAGTCCCAAAAATGTCTCTTTGATGAATTTGGGTTCAAGATCAGGTGTCCAACTCATCTAACATCTAACAACAAAAGGCTGAGCAGGTTATCCAGTCTGTTTTCCCATACACAGTCATCACAGCACTTAACCCTACTGATTCTGCACTCATCCTAGTTACTCTAGTTACAAAAATAAACCCAGTCTTTAAAACTCTGAGCCTCAGGAAGAGTAAGAGCAACAGTGATGCCAACAGCAGTGGAGATATTGCAAGATGCTGATCAGGTGAGCCATGCCCACCACTCCAGCTGGTGGTAGGCACTGCTTGCTGTGCAGGCTGGCACAGATACCCAGTGTCCCTGCCAGTTCCCAAACATGAGAAAATGGCTGTGAGTTTGTGAGCAAGAAATGCTCTTAGGCTTTTAAAGCATTTTCTGTTCTGTCCTAAAGAAATGGTGCAGCTTTTCTGAGTGCTTTGGCCAATCTTTGATTGTCCAAAGAATGAAGAAAATGAGCTATTCTGAACATACCTGACCAGCTCACACTGGAGCTGAACTTGGAGAAATGGAAACCTTTCTCTGCCACTCTTCTTGACAGGCTTAGGACCTAAAGCTGGAGATTTGCTTAGAGCCATGGTTTTAATAGAAAACCAAAGCTGTGAGGAGCGCTTTGAGGGTAGCAGACCATCTGTTCTCTTTCCGGTCTAGAAAGTAAGACTATGAACACAGAAATTTGAGTGGAATAGGGGAGCTTTTTTCAGCAGGTTCAGTTAATATTAATATTTCAGAAGACTCTGTCTTCCCATTTGTGGGCCAATAAGAAGCGACCTGGGCCTCAGTCTTTTTGCCACCCAAGCTATCACCATTCCACAATCTAGTATGCATCCAGTTTCCCATATGTGTAAAGTGGAGATGTCTTCTTATTTCTCTAGGGTTATGGAAGGATAAAATGCATTTGTATATGTGAAATATTTAGGTATTACTTTTCTGTAATCCTCTGAAGTACCAGCTAGGGAGAATCCAAAGCAGAGGAGCAAAGTAGATGGCAGAGTAAAAGCTCTTGCTGTTTCTACAATTCAGATTCTCGGCAGGGCAAATTTAACCAGTGAATTTCCACTCATCTGTCTCTGCAGGTGCTCAGAACCATGCCATTTTCCTCTTGTTCTCACTTGCTTTCTATTTCTCATACAGAAAGTAATAAAGAAAAAAGGAAGCCTACATGATAAATGCACAATGGAATTAAGAGCAAAAGGAAGATAAAATAGAAGTCAAGGCTATCCACTTTTAATTCTATCTTGAAAGCTAAACAATGACCATCAAATGAATGAAGGGAAGTGGAGAGGGCCAAGTAGCCAAAATACTCAGCTTTTAACAGCTGAGACATATTATCTGCAATGGAACCTGTATTTAAAAGGCCAAAGTTCATAAACCCTAAAAAGTAGCATGCATTTAAAGATTAGACCTGATAATGCACAAAAGAGAAAAAGATGTACAGGTTATTTTGGGCAGGTGGGTTGCAAAATTTTTTTTCATTTTTTTTACTGTGAGTTTCCCTTTGCCACTTGCAGCCTGTAAGAGAAGTTATCTATACAGTTTCAGGTGAATCAAGGTTGAGGGTGAATATCCACATCCACAATCTAACCTTCCGTGGCACTATCAAAGGCGATTCCTTAGTAGCAGGACAGAAGTATTCATGGATTATTTTGTCTGTTTTATCTACAGATATAGACTCAGGTTCATAGCCTGAAAGCATTTTAACAAGATTTGAAATGCTTTGTTCTCTCTCAGATTTTTCTCTTTTTCTCTTATTTTTTCTGATTTTTTTTATGGTTTGCCTTTTTCTTTCTTTCTTTCAGACGTTTAGAAAGCAGATACACAAGAAGTTAAAGTACGAAATGTGAAAGAATGACAGAAGTTGAAGAACTGTATATTGAAATCTGATAAATGAAAAATGGGCACAGTATCAAACTTAATCACATTTGTATTCACAAGTTGTTGAGAGCTGACACTGATTTATGATCTATCAACAGTCACCAGATTCTGTGACTACTTTATACAGATGCAAAGAGCTGGACGGATGGATGGATAGATAAACAGACAGTGAAAAAATGTTGCAAATTGAGTAACAACAAACCTAGTTATGAAAGATAGCTCATCCAATTAATTTTTTAAAAATCTGGATATTTTTGAAGAGTAGATCTCTGGGAAATCTCCTACAATATGGAAAACTTTGAGAAAGCTAAATGATCCTGTTACTGTTCTGCATTCAAATGTTATTACTCTAGTACTACAACAAAACAATCCCACTTTACCCCCAGTGCCCAACAGACTGGAGAGAAGGAGTTTCATGCTAATATTTTGTGCCAAAGCATCACACAGAAGTATTGCATTAAAAATACTCCCTTACTCTAATTCACACACTGGATTCAGCAATGCACGTGCTTGTGAGCATTAAGAAAACAAGAGGTCCAAGAACATGAGTGATGCAGTGAGGAGGAACCTGAACAGGTGAAGAAAAATAAAAAAAGTAATGTAAATGGCACTGAAATGACAGGACAAAAATTCGTGGCTGCAGCCAATCACAATTGCACAGTATCCCCCCTTACAGATAGTTTGTCCTGGTTGTATTAATAGATAAATTAATTGAGGCGTCATAGACAAAGTAAGTGGCCCAAGTGGAAGTTTCCACATTAACAAAGAGGGAGGCAATCCTTAGTGATTGTGCTGACCCATCTTGCTCTTTAAGGAGAGCTTTGTGTGCCCATAGAGAGGCTGGGGTCACCACTAGCCACTCTCGTGCCTGGTGACAGAGCCTGAGCACGAGGCTCAGGTGCGGGATCACCGCTGCTGCTGCCACTCCCACAGCCTCTTGAGAAACCCCTGGATCTCGAGAATTCAGGTGCAAGCAGGTCCTGGGATTATGAGCATGGTCCTTCTTGGTGGAAATGAATTCCTGTGGAGCCATGTTGGAAGTAGTCTGGCCAGAGGCTGAATTTCTTTGCACCTCTGCTGAGTCCAGACTTTCTGAGAACAGCACCTACTGCAGTGCTTTTGTCCAGGCAACAAAGTGATCAACTCTTTTGGCACCTTATCTTCAATTACCCAAGTTTCCTCATCTGTTATGAGGTGATATCAAAACTTTCTTGATTGATGGACCAAAGTCACTAATAGCACTCAAATACTGTGATAATAGCTCTTTATAATTTAATAATAGGTAATATTCACTCAACTCAACTTGTGATTAATATTAATTTCTGCAGCCATTATGTGACGAACCTCAATGACTTCTTTCCATAAATAATGTCATATTTTCCAAGTGCTGCAGTATCATGTCTTCTTGACTGACTATGGATTTCAATATATTATCTTGATCTACAGAAGTAATGACTATATTTGTCCTTCATCTTCTTTTTTAGACTTAAAACCAAAGATCATTTCAGTGTCCAGATTCTCCATTCATATTTTGCTAGCAATTTCACTGTTAGTTTTGTCAGTCTAAACACTATCCCACTCAAGATAACACAAATTCAGTCATTCCATCTAACATATCTGGAAAAGTATGACAAACCAACAAATACAGTTTGTGAAAATTTTTGAAAACATGTATTTGACTCTTCTCTTTTTGTAAATAAGTACAGTTCCATTTAAATCAATGGTTCTACTAGCTTGAAACATTTGCTGTTATTTATGATTCAAATTCCTGTTAAAAGGGAGAAACTCTGCAAAAAAAATGTTTATCAGTAACCTGACCTTTAAAGAGGGAAAAACTATCTTATAGAATTTATGTCTTAATCAACTTGGAAAAGAGATTAATAGCTTGATATGTCTACATATGCATTATTCATATTTTTCCAACATAAACTGCCTGTAAATTCACCCAAGAAGGTATTAGGCATCTCTAAA
Organism: Corvus kubaryi; assembly: GCF_017639235.1. Taxonomy (NCBI): domain Eukaryota; kingdom Metazoa; phylum Chordata; class Aves; order Passeriformes; family Corvidae; genus Corvus; species Corvus kubaryi. The sequence goes on from NW_024581116.1 coordinate 14,959,039, forward strand.
CAGTCAGGAAAGAGCATCTCTCTGCCTGCTGTTGAGGCTTTTCTTCAGTCCATATTGCTTATATGCAAAGCATTGCTCAGCAAAGACCTCACCTCTCCTCCCAGAGAGAAATCTCAAACCCACTTAGCATGAATTGACAGCTTGGATGGATCAAGTTCTTGTGGACTGAATATGTACACCTTGGACCACAGACAAATGGCTTAAATTCTGATTTTCCTACAAATTCTATGCATATTCTGTGTCCAAGCTGCGGCCAGTCTAATCTGGCAGTCTGGAAAGGAAACTTATGAGCCAGACTGCTCACGCTGCTCTTAAACTCACATTGTAAAGAACCCATGAGTAGTACAAAATTTACAGACTTAGGCCTATCAAGCATGTTCTTCAAATGTTTGTGATGGCCACATATTGCCATTATCAATTAGATTTCACTTAGATTTTGTGCAGGAAGATAAGGGAATTGTTTTTAAAAATGTTACAACTTGTCAAAGCTTTTGTTGATTCTGCAGTGTAATAATGGCAAGTCTTGCTCTGCCCTTTACAACCATTTCTGTTAGTAAGGACAAACTGCTCTTTAGTGAACACTGAAAAGGAGAAATTTATTTAGGCTGTGCACGACGAGAAACAGGAAACATTAAGTCCTGAACAGGGACATAAGAGAGGAGATGAGCAAGGAAGAACTGCTAGGGGGAGGTGCAACAGAAGGAACCAGCTCTGCTTGAGAGGAGAACTCAAAGATGAAAAAATTATTCTGTAATTTGATAAATCTCAAAATAGATAAAATTAGAACTTCCCTCTCAGAGTTCTCACTGAATCACATCCCATCGAACAAACCAGAATGCCTTCCTGGCCTTGCTGCACTTAGCAGGGGACAAGCTGGTCAGGTCTTGGCCCGAAAAATGCTTTGAAATAACATTTTCAGTAATGTCTCTTACAGTATAAAGCACCTCATAATTCCCAAGTGGATGAGGCTCTGGCCATTGACCTCTAGTCATGCCAGTGAAGAACAGTTCAAAATGACAGCAAAGCAAATTTAGATGACATTTGTGAAATGTTTTGGACAACTGCTCTGCATTTTTCCATGTTTCATTGTTCTTTTATGAGCAACAGCAGAAAATAAAATAGAAACAAATTTAAAGTCAGAGCTATAATGTGGCTGCTTATTTGTTAATTTCATTTTTTAAAAGGCTATGCAGAAATTGTAGACAGCTCCTTCAAATGATTCTACAGGAGGCTGACAAAGAGCCAATTTATTCTTTGCATATGAGCTGCCCTCTGTCTGCATATAAACCATGTGATCTGCCAATAAGAAAGAGCAGCTGGAGGCTTAGTGACATCTGAGGGACAGGGAAAAATGCACAGAATAACCAGTGACTGTTTAATGTCTCTCAAACTTCTGCAAAAGACACTATTCCAGCAATAAAATTGCCTTGTGGTGTTTGCCAGTGCATCTTCTGTATGTAACGAACACAATTTTTAATCTCATCATGCATAAACTTTAACCTGTTGGCAAACTGTTTGCAGTGCCTGGTAGCCCAAGGTCTCCTTGTACCTGACTGCTTTTTGCCACTGCCCCACTGCCCGGCTAAAAAATGAAATGTTAGTTGTTCCTGCCCTAACGGAGGAGTCTGCTTCAAAATTAAGTAATTTTAGTCAAGGAAATATTCTGAACACTTGGTAGATTGTAGACACAATTAATTCTCCTATTTTTTTTTCTGTGGGTTTTTTTTTGTTTGTTTGGACAGCTTGGAAAGATCATCTAAACCTTTCTCCTGCCCCATGGCAGCATCAGAAATACTGGTCTGTTCCTCAGGGCTGTTTGTTTAACCTGTGTTAAAATAGTTTTCTTGGCTACAATTCAATCCAACATTCACTATCTTACAGTTACAAATAATGTATTCCTTTTTCTGTTTTCTAACCAAAATAGCCCTTGATGAAAATTATTCCTAATACCTCTTGTCCTGTCCACTCTGCGAAGAGATTGTTCCCTCCTTCTATTTTTTTTTCCTATCAGGCTTTTGTTTGAAGCCTGTTTTCATGTCTTCCTTTAGCTTTGTTAAACTTGGTTGTTCTTGAGACACCTGAGTTCCTCCAATTAATCTCAGCCTTTTAACAAGATTGAAACAGACACAAAGGAATGAGGAAGACATGCAAAAAATTAGTAGTAAAATTAATCAGGAACTGAGGAAGAAATACTCATTGCACATCAGATTCTTGGTGACCTAGTGAAGAATCTGTATCTCAAACCTCAGTACAGGTCAAGTTCACAAAACTTAGCTAAATAAGGTAGATAACACTGGATTTCTTTTTATGTTGAAAGACATAGGCCTCAATATCTTAATTGTATCTTTGCAGAAAAATTATGCTTTTACTATATATACTATATATACTTTTAATAATTCAATATTTCACAGTGTCAATCAGTAACAAGTCCATTGATAAATATCTTTTTCTCTAAAAAACAGGAAATAAATAATAAACATATAAAGCACAATAACCTTTCTGGAGATGTCAGTTTTCTTTAGACTGCATAAGAAAGCCTCAATAGTACAAATTTAAGTTTTGTTTTCCTTTTCTCAGGATACCATCGAAATCAGAAGGTAGGGATATATTTTACGAATACCTGCAGGAGAAAATAGGAACAAAATAGGACAAATTAAAACATAAAAGGTAATGAAAAACACAGTCCAGCTGTATAATATCTGAAACAACCCGTTTCAGGTCTTAAATTTTCCCTACAGTTAAAACCACTTTGTACAAACTGATATCCTGGAGTTAAAAAATACACTGCAGAAGCTGGTAACCTGTATACAATCTTTATACCAGGGAAAAAACCCCAAACCTGAAAACATACTGGAATTCAAAACAAACATTGAAGAAGCTAGTACCTGGCTCTAACCCTTCCTTGAAGAATATATTCTTCCCAGAGAACATTATTTTTATTGTCATTGGGGTATTCATCAAAACCAGACTTTCTGATAGTGCTTGCCCACGGTGAATATTAATTCTAAACTGGGATTTTAGCCACTGGCTTTCTCTTACGAATGCACCTACTCAAATGCCATACACTGATGGGCTTATTTTATAGTGAAATAACGTGGTTTGGATTGAATTTTTCTAGTTTGAAAAAAAGAAACATCATTTGCAAAGATGTAAGAGTTTATACAATTCTCTCAAAAAGTGAACAGAAAATTTCAAACCGACTCAATAATGTGACTTCCCTGATTGGTAAAATCCTTCTGAAAACAAGACCTTCACATGGAAGGATGAAATCTCATTTCAGCTGGTGTCTTTGGGAAGGAATGAATTTTGCTCCCAGAAAGCTTAAATCTTTCAGTTGATAATTTTCTCTTGAATTTTCAGGACATCTTTGATCTGTAAATAAAACTTGTTCATGTTCACCCTTAATTTTTTATTCTCCATGATGGGTTGTTTTTTTTATTGCTTCTTGGGAACAGTAACTTTCCTGTCATGTTTTCTCCATAGACTTTATTTACTATTGTATCTACATCCTAAGCCAAAGTTCTGTGTTCTCCTCAGTCAGTGTAAATAGCCATGCTGTGACAGGCTGATGAGTGGCTGCAGGAATCCACCTATGGCAAGAGCTTGAGGCTGCGGGGAAGGTTTCTACCTGTGGGATACATTTGTATATGTTGTCCTTCCTGGACTGGAGTGGGGGAACCCATACTTCACAAGCTGCATAGGAGAAGAGAGAGCTCATAGCCTGTTTCTTGTATTTTCTCCTGTTTTAAACGTATGTTTAGTTTGGCAGCGTGTCAGAGCCAGAGAGCAAAAGAAAAACCTATCAGGGAAGGAAAAGGTATAAAACCAGGTGGAGAGATCCGGATAGGCCAGACTTACCTTCAAGGCTTGAGCAGCCTTGGTGGTGAGCAGTAATTATGTGGGTTATGTACTTGACTGAAGAAAAAACAAGGAAAACTGAAATAAGAATTTATATCTGGGTGGTGAAAGGAACTAGGCTAGCTTTTGCTGGGTAATTAGCTAGTTACACTTGACCGTATCGCCTCCTTGCATCAGGGCATTAACAGATGGCGTGCAGTGCTGTCAGAACAAAAAGCGGAGCCTTCCCCCATCAAGTGCTGCTGCTGCTGAAGGATCAATTCTTCGGTGCAAGCACTGGGGGGCTAATAAAGACTCCAACCCTGGGAACAGGAGTGATTTACAATTGAACTTAATCTATTTGAAAAATTCTAGCAACCACATTAAAAAAACCCCAAATCTCATCACGCACCACCTGAATTTCCTCAGTGCCATCTGTCTGCTGCATTAAACAAAGCCCCGGAGACCCTCAGAGGGAGAGAGGCAGAGTTTTAATGATTAACCTAACCTGGCTGTCAGAATGGATAGCTTGATATATAGGCCCTGGGTTGGCAGTTTGTGCATAGCTAGTCCCTGACGCTGCAGAGGAGATTTGAGCCAGCAGGAATTCCCCTCTGGTGTGTAAAGCAGTGCGTGTTCTCCCAGGACACAGCACCAGCATGCAAAGAGGCGTTACTGTGGTGCTCCCTGGCTTTGTGGGAACATTCCCAGGGGGTTGGGAATGGGGTAGAACTGTCTGTAGCTCACACCTGCAAAGGCAGCACCTGGCCGTCAACCATCAATAATCCTGGAAGCTCATCTGCACCTGACTTCTTTGTAGTGATATGGCACAGACTCCCTAGCTTTATTTCTGTTAAAGAGCTTACCTGCTGAAAAACCTTGAAATATTTTAAGTTTGGCACCTGAGCATTTACCTTGCTGTACTGGGGGTGCTGAATAGTATGGAATCGCCAGCCTCAATTTCATAAAATGAGATTATAGTTTTATGAGATTTCTGTAAGATTCAGAATTGAATGTGGTATTTTGATCATTTCCATTTGATCAAGACAAACAATACCTTTCTTGGCATCAGTCTCAAACTTGGATTTATGCGAGATGCCAAAAATGAGAGCTTTTAGTTTTATGAGAGCAATATTATTTTAATCTCTCAGTAAACATTTTTCCTCTGAATAGAGAGGACAGCTTTTCACTATAAAAATAATTCTAAATTATGGGTGCTGTTTTTCAGATCACTCAGTCACTCAGTCACTCAGTCACATTCACATTTTTCATCTATGTTGATGTACTTGAAATATTTAAATTAAATTGTTACTTCTTTGTATTTGTGGAGAGGATGTAAACAATGCAGCTTTTCCATTAGAAAACATTTAAGAATCAAGATAGTTGTAGGTGTTGTTTAGTGAGCAATCATTTTACTTCTTTTACAGTAAAATTAATGGTTCCACTTTGCAGGTAAAGAAAATGAAACCTAAGCTATCATTTTGCAATAGATTTTACCAGAGCTAGAAATTTACATGTGTGCAAAATGAATATAAATGGTGAAAACATGTTCATAAATTATATATGTCTGAAGGCTTAAGGGAGTAAAACATCATCTGAAAAACAACAACCAAAAGTATAAACTAATTCAGTGAAAGATTCATAATTAAAATAAGCTTTCTTAGAATTACTTAAATTTTGTATTCATCCAGATGCTTATATGTAGCTACTGTTATTTAAATTAGGAAATTATCTGTGTTTTATGCTCACTGATAGGCTTACCTAGGAAACCTCTCCAGATCTGTACAACCTTCCTGAAAATCTTTAATAAAAACTCGTAGTCTTAAAATACATGTTAATTCTACATAGTTAAAGAACACAATTAAATGATGTCTATTATATTATTTTATTTGGTAGTAATTATTATTTTTATTAATTAAAAATCAGTTCTGATGTAAATTAACTTTCTGAAAAAAAGTCTTTTTCTGTCTCTTTACACTCCATCCCCATAGTCAATCCCCAAGGTCCAGGGATGGGGAGAATTGATCTCCCAGTAATTACTGAAGGACTCCGGCTCTCCCAGCCAGAGAAGGGAGCAGGGCTCAAGTCTCAGAGATGTCAGAGTAATCTTTCATCACACAAGTTATACACATTTCTCATAGCTGGCCCCACTCTATCAATCCTTCTGAAATAAGAGAATCCCGCTGAGGTCCATTTAGTCATCCTGCTTCCTATTGTTAATGAATATGACAAAGCAAGACGGATCCTAATGCCAGTATCTCCAGGCAGGCTGGCAGCCCTCTTGCTTTCATTTCCATGCCCTAATACTACTTATCAGTGCCATTTGATGACTGCTCTGAAGTGAGTTTCACACACAGGTAGCAGGGTTCACATCCAAGCAAATCTGAATTCTGGGTATAAAGTTCCATGGGCAACTATTTGCCGTGATTTACTAGGAATTTCTGTATATATAATGGTTTATAAGTCTCTCTTTATAAGTCTCTCTTTTCAGGTAACAATAATAAAATAATAATAAAATGAAAAATTAGTTCCTGTTTTAGTAGTTCAAGCCTCTTCTGATCCTCTTGCCCCTTAGGTGCTTACCAAGGATGTCTGCTGCACTCTGCTGAACCAGAAAGTGTTTCATCACTGCGTTAGAAAAGAGGGACAGGACACGGTTTGTACATCTTTTGGACTGGATCATCAGGCACAATGAGAAAATTTTCTAGTGGTGAAAAAATTAGTTTTATGTCATTTTTTCACACCCTTGTTCCTGGGATCCCTGGAAATTTGACCTGCTGTGTCATTGGTGTCAGGGTGATGGAAGATGCAGAAGTAGCACATATTCTGCATCTATCATCCATGTGCTGTCCACATATTCTGCTACCCTGGAAAGGGAATTCTACTGCTAAGAAAAGGGTTGGGCGTTTTTTCACTAATCCAGCACATCTCTTATTTTCTACTTATATTTCCTTTAACTCAAAGGGTATTATGAACATGATGCTGTCTTCTAATGAAAGTGACCATGGAATGGATGACAGCAGCGATCAATAGGACTAAAGGCAAAGGAGCATGTCTTTTGGGCTTTCCCTTCATTGAGTCTTCCCATTCCTTGTAAGTTAATTACATTATGAATTTAGGCCATCACTCTAACAAGAACCACCATGATATTTCATCTCGTGGAACAAGCAAGGATTGCTTCTCAGCTACATGTTTTGAAAACACGTATAAGAATGTTATATTAGGTTATCATGCAAAGGTTTTTGAGTGCACACTTTCTGTCAAATAAAGTTTTTGATCAAAACCAATAAGAAGTAACTAGTCTGGATTAATTTTCCTTAAAATATCTTAAAGAAAACAAAGGGTCTTGAGTCACATAACAAAGTAATATGCATATTCTTTTACCAATATCTGTTTTATTACGAGAAAGAATTAAGTTAAATTCTCTAACTCAGAGCAGTAATTACATCTACTCTGTTCATACCTTCTTGCTACTAAGCTCTAATGTCCAAAGGCAGAAGACACTGACTTCTTGCTAGTTTTATTTAAAAAAAAAATTGTATTGTGAAAACTTTTTTCCATCTAAATAATTTTTTCATATAAATAATTTTTTTATCAAAATAATCAAAGGTGTTAAGGATGCTGGTCCACCTTTTTACATCTTACTTTATGCTTTTAAACTTCATCTAGAATGATAAGGGTTAAATAAACCTTCTTTACCTACGTGCTGCTTTTCTGTAATTGCCCTGCATATTACATATTAAAAGACTTCAGTCTTGTTTTCAGTGGGCTTGGGCAATGAGGATCACCTGGCTAAGGTGGGTTTTGTCAGACAGGAAAGAAGCTGAAAAAACTACACCTTGGATAAGAAAGATAGCCCCATGACAACAAGGCTCTTTATCATCTTCTAATATCACATTTATATGTCCCACTATTTCATTAAATCCTACTGATCAAAGGTTAATGCATCATTTTTGGGGTAGAGCTGGTACCCAGAAAAGAGAAAAGTGCAGCATGAGCCCAGCACAACCTCTAGAAACTCCAGAGAGGGGACTGTGGCCTAAGGACTCCTTTTAACCTCCTCTCCTTTTTGGTATCCAGTCAATGTGCCTCAGCAGGACCATCTGCATATTCTCACCCCACTCACTGCTCTCCACCTATGTGATTCTGGCAGTGGCAGAGATTCTGGATCTGTTCTGTTAATGGGAACTTCAGTGGGTGCAAACTTTCCACATCCAGTTGTGCCAGCCTGTAGTAAACTGCTGCTTCAAATCATGATAATGTTAATCAACACTAAGCCAATGCCAGCTGTAAAGCTACTTCTTTCTCTTCCAACAGTTGGAAAGGGCCTAACCTGAGAACTTCTTTCAGGTGTCCTCATCTCATATGGTTGCTTGTTGAATAGATGAATTACCTTCAAACCTCAACTTGTTTTTTCCCTTGCCACTATGTGTATTTCACAAAGATATTTATCTAACGTAAAGGAAAAATGGATATCGTGCCCTGCCAGGTGATTGAAGAGCAAACTGCAGATAGTATAATTCCAGTCAGAAATTCTGGATTGGTTTTCATACCTGAAATGTCTGAGATTCATAAGGCAGGAGGTTTCCTGTGCAGAGTTCTGAATATCAGTAAGTAACAAAAAAATTGTGGTAATTCAAGCTCCTACACCGTGGTGTTGTTATTCACAAAAGATATATTTAGATAATATTTTAAAAGCTCATGATCTAATCCAGTTCCAGATACTGTGTTCTGCATCTCTCATCTTTGAATATTGTTCTTTTAACATGCTGTTATCCCTGGAAATTCCTGATTTTATGTGTGACTTTTTTCTTTTATTGATGTCATCATTACGGCTCTTACTTGAAACAATTTGGAATGCCCTAATTTTTAGCTGCTAGTCTGGCTTGTGTCATGGTTTAACCCAGCAGTAGCTCAGACCCTACGGCTGCTCCCTCCTTTCCCTGCAGTGGGATGGGGGAGAGAATAGGAAAAAAGGCAAAGCTCATGGGCTGAGATGCAGACAGTCTAAAAGGACAGAAAAGGAAGGGAAAGTAAGAATAATGATAAAAGAACACACAAAACAAGTGACACACAATGCAGTAGCTCACCACCCACTGACCAGTGCCCAGTGAGCCCCTGAGAAAGTGGCTGCCACCCCCAGCCAACTCCCCCCAGTCATGCTGTTCAGCATGATGCCATATGGTCTGGGATATCCCTCTGGCCACTCGGGGTCAGCTGTCCCAGCTGTTCCCTCTCCCATCTTCTCATCACCTCCAGCCTTCTCGTTGTCAGGACCATTTGAGAAGCTGAAAAGTCCTTGACTTTGTGCAAGCCCTGCTCAGCAACAACTGAAACATAGGTGTGTTATCAACATTATTCTCACCCTAAATCCCAACAGCACTGTTCCAGCCACTAGGAAAATAATTAACTCTATCCCTGCCAAAACCAGGGTAGCTGGACATAAAAGTCTTTCCTCTGTCCTTGTCATGTACTTCTCTCTTAGGGGATTTAAACCTCCTTTTAACCACCAAAACCAGTGCATTATTTTTGCGTTGTAAGAGTTTTAAGAATTATATTTCCCTTCACTTGTCTTAAGCTTTAGTGTCTTGTTTTATGGTTACATTAGTACTATTTCTGCCTCCTTAACTGCATGCTGACAGCGAGCATACTGAGAAAAAAAGGGGCTGTGTCATTTAGAACTGCTTCTCACTGACCTCTTTCTATCCTTGCATTTTCAATGCATTCTTCTGGTTTCTTTTCTATGTTAAAATCTGGGTGAGAAGCTTTGAATGCTGAATCTCGAATGTTATCTGTATTTCACTAGAATAGTGTAGGTTCAAAGGGATGAAGTATGTGCTTATTTTTGCTCTCAGCTGAATAGCTCTGTTCTTTGAAATCTCTGTTGAAATTGTTTTGAATGAAAACTACATTACATAGAATCATAGAATCATAGAATCATAGAATCACATAATCATGAAATACCAGGTTGGAAGGGACCACAAGGGACCTTCTTGGCAAAAGCACAGTCTGGACAAGATTGCCCAGCACCCTGTTTAGCTAAATTTTTTAAAATGTCCAAAGTTGAAGAATCCACCACTTGTCTAGGGAGATTATTCCAGTGGCTGCTTTTTCTCATTGTGAAAAATTTTCCTCTTGTATCCAATCAGAATTTCCCCAGGAGTAACTTGTACCCATTGCACCTTGTTTTTTTCCTGTGACTCCTTGGAAAAAGGGAGTCTCCATATTTTTTTTTGTAGCCAGCCTTTAAATACTGGAACATGGTGATAAGGTCTCCTCTCAGCCTTCTGTTTTCAAGGCTGAACAAATCCATTTCTCCCAACCTTTCCTCATATGGCAGCCTTCCCAGCCCTTTAATCATGTCTGTGGCCCTTCTCTGGACCCTCTCCAGCCTGTCCACATCTTATTCTTAAACATACCTGTGTAAGTTGGGGAAGGTTTTGGGTTTTTTCAATATAGTGAAACTTTGGGATTTCCAGCATCATCTTTTGGTGGTCTCAAACGTGTAGGGCTTTGGTTTGGTTAAATAAAGGCTTGTCACCAAGCTGAGAGGAAGCAGATTTGGTTTATTGTCTTTTTTATTTTCTTAAAAGTAATCAGTGATTTGGAGCCTGGGTATATGATTGTTTTCAGAAGCGTAGGTGCAGTCCATTTGACCAAATGAATACATTTTTTCCATAATTTTCAATTCCTTTTCAATAAGTAGAAGGAAAGAGGTATTCTTAGGGAATAAATCATCTCATCCTGCATAAGCTATCTGAAGTCAGGTGAATCATTCCCTATCTTCACTCTCTATGGACTGTGAGGGGAACCTGAAGTGTTTAGATCATATGCAGGATCTATATGAAAACACATGAAATCCAGTGGATTTCAGAGGATTCAGAGTATGTCCGAGTCCTATCTTAGGGAAAATCTCTCTCCACCTCCTCCTCCCTTCCTTCCCCTCCCCTCCCCGCTCCCCCCCCCCCCCTTCTGTTGGCAAGAAACTTATTTACTGTGCAGAGTTTAGTCTTAACAAACCAAACTCTGGCCTCAGCCTCCAAAGTTTGATCCATTTTGTCCTGCACCGCTTGGATTCAGTCAGCATTGCTGGATGAGTGACCTTTCCTGCTGTTCCTGGCTCCGAGCGTCTGGGTGTCGTGGGAGTGTGGATGGCTCTTTGCTTAGAAGTGCACACTTCTTTTAAAACAATCATCTTCCCTTTTCTCTCAAAAATTTTTCTTCCCTGAAGAAATTGCTATGCAACAAGCTGTTCAATGTCTCAAAGTCCAAGACATTTTACTTTAAACTTTTTTTTTTAAATTTAAATTAAAAATAGAAAGTATGTTTTTTCATCTAGACAGAACCATTGACAAATTTAATAATTTCTGTAGTCCAGTAACAAAGTTATACTCTTCATCACCCAAATCTCTCAAATCTCTCCAACAAACAAGGTAGAAGTTCCCAAACAGTACATAATTCACAAGTGCAATGAGACAGATGATTTGTTGGGGAGGGAAATCGGTTTCTGAACAGAAATAGTCACAAGCAGCATTTTAGGCAATTACCTCTTTGAGGCATTTCAGCCAAAATGTTATTAACATGTCTTCAGGAAGCAAAACTGATAACAACCTGTCCTGTGAATTTAGTCTGTTTAGAAAGATTAAAGGTCTTGTTTAAGAAAAATACGTGGATCACAAACCTAATTGCAATATATCTTTTTTCCAAGAGTGAATGACGCTTATACCCTCAGGGTTTATCTTTATGGAGAAACCATTATGAAATAGACATAAAGCTGTTAGACAGTGTTCAAAGAAAGGCTAAAACGATGTTGAAGGGCCTTGAGGGGAAGCCATATGAGGAGTGGCTTAGGTCACTTGATCTGCTCAGCCTTGATGAGACTGAGGGGAGACCTCACTGCAGTTACAACTTCCTCGTGAGGGGAAGAGGAGAGACAGGCACTGATCTCTGTGGTGACAAGTGACAAGACCCAAGGGAATGGCCTGCAGTGGGGTCAGGGAGGTTTAGGATGGATATTAGGAAAAATTTCTTCACTCAGAAGGTGGTTGGGCACTGGAACAGGCTCCCCAGGGAAGTGGTTGCAGCATCAGCCTGACAGAGCTCAAGAAGCATTCGGGCAATTGTCTGAGGCCCACGGTGGGACTCTTGGCCATGGTCCTGTACATGGCCAGGAGTTGGACTTCATGATCCTTGTGGATCCCTTCCCAGTCGTCTTATTCTCTGATTCTATAAGATATAAATTTAAAATGCAACAGCTATTCAATAGTGATTTACACTGTTATTCTTCACAAAGAAATGCACTATGTCTTAGCACTTGCACTGAAGCCACCCACCTCTGTTCTGGATCTCTGAGTCCCCTTTAAGAATCAAGCTGTCTCTGGCAACAGAAACAAGAAGCAAAAGACAGAAGCAGGAACACAGAATTGCGAAGTTCCAGCTGCTGAGGTCTGCAATGTACAGAGAAGATCCATGAATATGTGAAAAGTTGGTATTTTGGGTTCCATCATAGATCCTTGTATTCAGGTAGGAACTGGACCTGTGCTTAAAGAGCTACAGAATGCTGAGCTTAGGTGGTCTCAGGCTGGAAAACTCTGGCCTGCATATGACCTTCAATATCTGCATAGACATAAAGAAAATAAAAGTATTCCTTCTGGCTTCATTTTTATTATTATTATTTTTCAATAACTCTTTTAGACTATTCCTGCATGTCAACAAGTCCTTAGGAAAAGAACTTAGGAGAAACATATCAGAGTGACACCTGATATCTCCTGCCAAAACTGTGCTCATCAATTCCTGCCAGGGAAGCTAATTTCATTAGAGATGAGGTTGAAATTTTCACTCAGCAAGTTTATTAATTCTCGAATACCAAGAGTGAAAAATGCACCAGCTGGGTGATAATCACTGAACATGTATAAACAAGCCCCATGCTTAGATAATCTTCACTCTGCTGCTGGTTACAGGCCCCAAGATTTTCAAATAATGTTTAATAGACCAGATTATTCCTGAAGGTAAACAAGGATGTGAAATTGCTGCAGGCAACTCTCTCCCCATCACACCTTGCACAACACATATGGACATCCTGCCTGACCACAGGGTCTTCTTAAGCTCTTCAAGTTCAGCCTCCATGTGGCATTCAAATACATGACTCTCAGTACCCAGGTGTTTCTGAACAGGAGGCCCACCTGAGCAAGGTGGTCTCTTAGGTTTAGGAGACCCTGGAATAAGTAGGGATGTGCATGACTCTGCACAGAGCAAATCCATCACATCAGCACCTGTGCCAAGCAGCTTTGCACCTCACCCAAGCACAGAGGGAGGAGACTGTGGTGTACAGCTGTCTCAATGCACTGCAGATGTATTACTGCCTTGCAATGCATCCTGTTAATTCTGCAAATTAACAGAATAGCACAGAATAGGTAGGTCAGACTTATCTGTGCAATGAGCAGCAGCTCAAAGGGGGCATTTTCAGAGTGGGGGCTGCACCATTGTTTGCAAGAAAGAAGAGATGCACTGCATTGTCTCTGGAGTGGGGCAACACCTTTGTGGCCAGCATAAATGGGAACCTTCCCTTTAGTTCTGCTGCTACAGAGTGAGTCTTAAAGACACAGAGCTTGCAGTCTGCAGTGGGGTTCAGAGACAGGTCCTCTGCCAGTTGCTGTGTGCAGCTAAACACACAGAGCTGTAGATACGCACCAGCCATGTGCAGTTCAGTGTATAATGCTATTAATAATTACTTGGTTCCTCCATGGTCAATGATTTCTAGTAATCCCTCTGTTTTCTCCCTTGTTAGATTTAGATATATCAAAGGCTCTTTGCCTGTAGCAAGGCCACATGGAAAGAGGCACCATTCTGTAGTCAGGGGTTCTTCACAATCACTGACTTTGCACAGGTTTTTCAAACTTACTGCTAGATAAAACCATCAGAATTTTTAACATGCAAGCGTCCAGCAGCAGGACACCATCTCATTAACTCTTATAGCTCCATTTTCTGAATACTGCTGTGCAGCTCATTTATATTCATGTATTCTTCCTCCTGCTGTTCAGAGCATACAAGGACCAAGAGCCCTCACAAGGGATGTTTGCATTAAAGCTGTAAATTAGCTTCCAATGCCCTGAGGATCCTTTATGTTTTAAGGTAGATACAGCATTTTGTCTATTACAAAAGGTTCTACTTGAAAGGCTCAGGGTAGGAAACCTAGCTTTGTCCCAGGGCTGACAGATGTACTAGCCAATTTAACAAAAATATTAGCTGCCAAGAGGCTTGGCAAAATATATGTAGTGTCCCAGCTTGATGAGAAAAAAACCAGGATATACATTTCTTATCTGTGGAAAGCTTGTTAGTAAGGTCTGGTTGAAAGTACTTAGAGAAAAAGTATTTTTGTCAAATACCCTGCAGTACCAAAGATAAAATATTCTGCACAGACATAACAGTTTTGATAAGTTTTGTCACCTTGAAGGTTTCTGTGAGAATCATATTTTTCTGATTACTACTGAAACAGCAGAGACAGGTGAGGGTGAAAGGAAGAGGAGAGGGTGGAATGATTTTGAAAAATCTGAAGACAAATTGTCTCAATGAAAGTCTATTTTTACAAAACTGGCTGAAGAGTCCTATTTCCCAGAATGGAATTTGAAACCTTGCAAGTCCTTACCAAAAGCCACTCCTATCGTTTAGCAGGCTTCAGTGCTAACTGTATTGATTGCATTATCTGTGACACTACTCAAACAAAGGGACAGATTTCAAATATAGATTTGAAAGCTATTCGGGATCCCAAAGCATTTCAACAGCACTAAAATCAATAGTATAATAGACAGAAGAGTGGCAATTTTTGAGCTCAAATGAATTTATTTTTCTGAATTGAAAGTTTGAGTTCCACAGGTTAGTTTCTACCTAACATAAAGGAGAGTTAGTGAAAAAGATGGAGAGAATCCTAATTCCACAGCCTGCTGGCAAGATTGGCTCTTGGACGAGAAGAGCTCTTCCTCTGACAGCATCTGCCCCAGGTACCGACTGCCGCCTCCCCTAACAAACCCTGAAACATCCCTCCAGAGCTTTCCTGTGCCCAGCTATGAAAACACAGTTTTTCCATCTGAGCAGTCAGTGGCAGTGTCTACTCCTTGTACTTCTGTTAGGACTGGCTGAATTGCTCTTGCATCAGAACGTTTTACGCCCATCTTGTTCTCCATGTTGTGCCATGGACTAGGTCTTATAGGAGTGCACCTGTTTGTATTTCCCGCATTTCCATATATTTTTCCTTAATATGTTATTAGAGTTTTTTGGGTTTTTTTACAAGATTTACTCAAATGTACTTCATGGCTTTGACAGTATTTTAAACAAGGAATGGTAGTCAGATAATTTTAAAACAACAGAAGTATTCCAAGTTCTTTAATGCATTTTAATATCAAGGCAAAATTTAGTTTCAGTGGGAAATAGAGAGGAAAGAAGAAATGTTTGGAATTCATAGGATGGTCAGAATCTAGTAATAAAACACCTAAGAAGCAGGCAGGAACACAGATTAGGCTTTGTCAGTGGTGCATATGGCCTAAACCCAAAGTTAGCTAGCCATAATAGCGCATAGACATGTTCCAGATATTGTTACAAGGCAGAATGGTCTATAAACGGCCTTCTCAAACATCAATCTTTTGCCTTCAGAACTGCTTATTAACTGAGCTGAGGAATACATCAAATATGCTAATAACGTAGTAACCAGCAGCTAAGGAAAAAAAATAAACCACCAAATGTTCATTTACATTAGGATCACAGCAGCAACAGCATACTGATAATTTAACCCCCTCTGCTCTGGATAACAACCTCTATGTGACACTAAGCACAGACTGTATAGTGAATACCGTAATTGAATGACCTTATTGTCAGTTTTAAACAATTAAAGATATTGAGATAATTCAAAAGGACAAGTGCAAGCCTGTTTGCTTCTTCTAAAGCTACTTAATAATGAGTTTTATGCACTGAGATAATGAGACATATTAGCCCTAGAGTCGAAGGGGGAAGGTCAATGAAAAAAGCTCAAACTCTCTTAAAACCTCAGGTCAGAGTGAACACATGGCTTTCCTTGCTTACAAGGAGGAATGTCACACTGAAACAAATAATACATAAATAAATGAATGAATGAATAAATAAATAAATAAAATAAAATAAAATAAAACAAGAGAAGGCAATGATTTGCGTGCATGTAATTAAAGGACATTAAATTAGACATTTTTCCAATCTGCACTTGACATTTTGGAAAAGGTTGGTGGTCATTCAGAAACAAATGCTGGGCTACCCTGCTTTGTACCATGTTTGGCAGCAACTACTATAAACTGCTCTCTTCTATATATATTTTTTCATTCACCTCATGAGTTATGCATGTGAAATTTCAGAATCTTTATTGTCATCAGAAACAGCTGCTCATTACAAGAAGATTATTGTTTTGAGATATATACTGCATTTGTGTTGCAGTAATCAGTTAACCCTCTAGGTACATGAGGGTATTTAAAAATGCAGCTCCAGGAACAGGTTGTAAGAGAATCAATTATTTATACAGAATCAGTATTGCTAAAGCATCAAAATGTCAGACATTTTTGAACAGAAAACAGTTCTTTTCATCTATTCATCTATTTAACATATATTTTTAATTATAATTTAAAGCAATTTACAGAAAACTATGATATGCAGTATTGAGTGCTCTGCAAGCATCATGAGAAGGTCTTTGCTACTTTCCCATGTTTTTGTTTGTGTTGTAGGCATTTATGCATACTTGTAGGTTGACAGCAGTGGGTTTAGCATTACTGGTTGGCAAGGCGCTAGTTGGTATATCCAAAGTGAGGTCATATCCCACTGCCCTCTGTAGAATCCAGGTAACTAAACTTCAAGTTGACCAAGTTAAACTATAGAGCTAGTTTTCTTTTTACATCATACATGGTACATCTCCTTTTAAAAGCTTCAGTCCAGCATAGTATGGGTGCTTAAATCCCATCAGTGCAGAGGCAGGTGATTACATCCCTGAAGAAAAATGCATGGAGACAGACATAGCCCAAGCTTACGTGATGCACCAGGAGCAGAGCAAGGTCCTTATTCAGTTTCTCTCAGCTCTTGCAAGGTGTGTGGGCTCTCCACAAACTCTATCTTCACACTCAGGTTTGTTATACCAGGCCAAAATAAATGGGCTTCCACATAGGGTTAATGAAAAATAAGCATTCCCAAAGAAAATCACTAGATTGAGGAGGAGTGAGGCTGAATGTGAGACTGGAGATGAAGAAAGTGATACTCCCAAACTACTGACATATTGCAGTGTGAAACTGGCTCCTCCAGGGTATTTGGAGATGGCTTTAATTTTGAATCTGCCCCACTGCTCTGAATTTTGACAGATCATTATGGAGTCCGTATCTGCCTTCCTCTCACACATTCATCCAACCAAGCAAGATGCTATAGTGTGGCAGAGCTCCAGAACACTGACATCTTTTTCTGGCAAATAATTAATTTCAAAGTATTTTCTCAAATACATGTAGGCTTCTAGTCAATGAAAATATGAGTTTGCCACTTATTCAAACCATCTGTCTTTATTTTTTAAATTATAATTGTACAATATGTCCATTTTCCAGGATTATTATTTCATTTTTTTAAGATTACTTTTAGGCATCTGAAGGTTTTATCTGTAATTAAAATATGTATACAAGGTTTGATTAAAGTTACTCTATCCAAGCAAAGATATACAAACTGTTTTTTCTAACAAAGGAAAAAACCCACTGCAGTGCACAAATGACATGCCTTGCAAAATGTAGTGCAGCAATCAGTCAGATTTAGGATCCTGACTGTGTATCACGGCATTGAAAGAAGTTCATTAAAATGTGAGAATGGAAAGATCTTCACATTCAATACCCAATTTATATTAAAATCTCCTTAAAATATACCACTGGGACAATGCAAGATGTTGATACACTTAGCAAGTGACAGAGGTCATACCTTCTATGTTCTGCTTATTAAAATATGTATTTTATACTGGATTTCAATAATTTCCTGCTTTCTAAAGAAAAATATAATTTTGGAAAAGCATAAAATGATGAGCCCTTTGACCTCCAGAAAAGGTCTGGAAAAAAAGCATCTTGCATTACAAATCATTTATCATTCATATGATCTTTGCTGCCTGAATACAAGACTAACTGACTTTTGAATGCAAGCTGGTGATTTCTGAATGCAAGGCTAAGTGTTCAGCTTATGGTACAGCTGGGCCATTCTCACCATGCTGCAAAAAAAATCAGCTGAAAGACTTCTTTTCATATATCAAGAAAATGAAAATGGAATAATTATTTTTCTTCTCTAAGCTAAGAAAAATATGGCAAGCATACATTTTGAATCAAGAGTTTTACTGAATGCATTACCATTACTTTTTCATCAATGAAATATCGAGTATTTAGCAATAAATTGAAAAATTTAACGTGTTTTTGAAAAGGTCTACTTTGTGCTTCCTGGGTAACAATGGATAAGTTGCAATTCTGAGTAGATCAAAAATGTCAGCAAGAAGGCAAATAGGAAAAATCCAGTGGTACAGGAAATAATTTAGATTTGGTTTAGTGTCTGTTTAAGAGCAGACCTATGTCTGCTCACACCAAGAGAGCTGAGATACAGCAGATTCAGAGAAAAATGTGGTTTTTTAATACCACATCATATTCAATAGCATATTTTTCATGCAATTATTGAATTATTTCATCTTGATAATGTCAAAGGCAATGCATTTAAATCTTGCTTTAACATTTAGACTTCTGCATTAGTAGTCAAAGCAACTAGAAATGCTCTGATTTTACTGTGATGAAAATGAAACATTTACTTTATAAAAATGAAGGGTTATAGAAAACTTCTTTCACTTTGAGTGAAAAAAACCCATAGTCTAGCTTTGTCAAAACACTGTTTTCTAATAAAATTGAAATTTTGTTTGAAATACAGTTTATCAACTGATGAGGAGAATCATTGGGTGATAATATAGTGACCCATAGACCACAAATCCAAGATTCAGATACCAAAGAAGAAGAAACCTACTGCTCAGCATCACCACACTCTGCAGCAACACTGGAGGGTCACCCTTGCTCTGCCCACGACCTCGCTGACCATGTATTGGTGGCCACGCTGAGGAGTGGCCACGATGACACAATGGTGGTGGCTTGTAGGTTATGCCTTGGGGCTGTTGTCCAGCACCTCCTGAGAGCACCCAGGCAAGCACAGAGAACACCAGCGAGCACCTGGCCGGGTGTGGCAGTGCTGAACTCAGCCACCGGGGCTGGTGTGACACTCAGTCCGCAGCCTGATGCAGACACAGCACTGGCCCTCTGTGTGCTCAGCTGAAATTGTTACTTGCATGGTCAAGGAGTTAGTGTGCCTAGCCAGCTAACCTAGCTAAGATTCACTTCTGGGAGCTTCAGGTGCTTAGTAAATAACTGTATTTCTTATCCTCATAGGCAGAATTTCATGTTCTTCTGTCCCTTATCATCCAAAAAACCAGTATTTTTACCACACATCCATATTATCTGCCAAGTCTGTTGCAAATGAAGCACTTTTTAAAAACTAAAAATCCAGATTTGAGAGGCACAAGTGTGGAAATGTGAGGAATAACAGATCCATTTTTATCCAGGAGCTCTGTTTGTTCTCCCACTCACTCAACAAGCAGCCTGTACTTGCCTCTTCCACTCAGCCCTGGGTGTCATCTGGAGGTGACCGTGGGGAGCTGGGCTTGCTCTAAGTGGTTCAGAAGGAAAGCATAGGAAAGGGCTTCAGAAAGAAAGCACAGGAAAGGGCTTCTTTTGTACTTCCTAAAGCTTATGCATCTGTTTGGGCTCTACATGATAACAACTTTTATATTTTTCATCTTCCACAAATGTACTGTTTGTACCTTCAGGTAGTGAAAAGCATCTTTGTGTGAAATGACAAATGAATACATTGATTGATACAGCGTTTGCACCGCTCTAAAAATCAATGCAAAGTTGCAGGAAAACAGAGAATCAGAGAGATTATTTTAGAGTTCAGTTTATCAGAAAGCAGTATGTGTTTGTATGTATACTTGGAATGAGTTAGTGAACATGTATCATTAAGTCTTGTATAACTATACAGATGCATGTGCACACACACTCACCTGAACCACTAATAATTAATCAAATTATCGAATAAACAGTAGGGAGGGAGCAAAGTTTAAAATATCTGGACTTGAGAGGCTTGGGATTTTCAGCAGTGCCTCTGAAGAGATGGGATTTAAGGCTGCTATGAGTTCTACAAAAAAGCGTAACAGGCAAAAAAAGAAGTCACCTCCATCCTGTGTGGGCATCACAGCCCTTTGTGAAGGCCGTGTGTATTTTTGCTGTCCTTGTCTGGCATAGATGTGAGAAATGTGAGTGCACTTGCCAGCAGCCAGGGTGTAGTAGGGGACTGGTCTCTGGAGAGCATTGTGTTGTGCATGGCATGTACTCTACATGGCAGATTGTTATGCAAGTAAATGCTGTCAGATTCACTTTATACACCCACCCAGTTTCTTCATTCCCCTCTAGAGTCAGAGCCAGATGTGCTGGCAGTCCTTATGGGAGAGAGGAGGCCGAGATACTTCGTGCCGATGCTCTCTTTGGGTTTGGGGCCTGCTTTGCCTATGAATCTTAATAAAGGATCAAGAAAGCTTCATTTCCAGGCATTTGACAGGCTAGTGCCAGTCCAGAAGCAACGGGGGAGCATGCTGTGCATACTTGCTTACAGCAGCCCTGCTGGGTTTTCATTATTAATTGTCCTCTCATGTGCTTTCATATTCTGCAGGGAAAAAACCATAGTCTGTGCTGAAAAGAGATGCTTCAGACAAAATGGAGTCAGTGCTGTTCTCCTTGGCAAAGACTTGCTCCTGCAGGGCCTGTGCTTTCAGAAAAGAGACACATTAGATGTAACACTGAATTTGATGCGTTTAAATTACCTGACAAGCACCTTGAGTTTCTGCTTTTGCTTATTGCTTATCTGCCACCATCATCCATTTCTCATTTAGTTGGTCATGGTGTGAGCATGATGCTTTTGCTGTAGAGGGAATGCCACTTCCTTCTGTCTCCCATGTGGGTCACTTGGAGGATGATTGTTCCCTCACACTTCAGGGGGTCACTGGCACTGCACCAGTGTTGAGCATGATGCCATGAAGATTTTTGCCTTTTCTTTTATACCCCTGTTATACCTTTTTACAACTTCTGTATTCCTAGTGCTTTTTGCCTACATTCTTGGACCTGTTTGTCAAGCTAAGAGACTAAACATTTTAGAAGCTTCGTAGTTAGGGATCAGTGTGCCCCAGACCCCGAGGTCCTCTCCAGAACACGTTCTGTAGACTAAGATAGAACTATCCAGGGGAAGGTTCCTTGGGGAGGGAGGGCTCCCTTGAGCCTCTCATTGGAGAATCTTTGATAGATATACTAATTAGTAAAACCTATAATGTTATACCCAATGTTGGGGGGGAAGAAGAGAGACACAGAGACACAGAGATAGACTCGATGGGGTGCATCTCGATGCATATGACCTGGATGTGTGCACCTAAGGATCCTTAAAAATAAATACCAAGGTAAAATCCCTTTTCCCCTTCTAACCGTGTATGCCTCTTGATTTTAAAACCAGGAAAAGGCATCAAGCAAATGTGAGTGAAAGGATCTTCTTGCCTGCTCCTCCCATCAGCTCTGGCTGCATGCAGTACAGCTAGGTGCAGAATGATTTGCAGGAGGTATTGCTTCTGAAATTGCTGACTTAGCAAGCCTTGAAAAGAAAGCGAGGACAGAGGGCATTTGGGCTGATGGATGGTTAGAGAGATACATTATATACTACTAAAAAAAATAAAAATAAGGAAGACAAAAAAAGGCAAAAAAAGTAGAGAACTGGCATACCGGAACATGGTTCTGCCCGTTCCCTGTGACTGGTTCAGCTTTCCTGGCCAACACACTGAATCACTATCCAGAGCCTTTAAAATAATCAGTCATCATCTATTTTCTTCTCCTGGTTTGTATGATTTTGCTGCTCCTCTGGAAAAAAATATGCATACAAAACCATCACACTTCCAAAAAGATGTAAGATATTAATTATGCGAATTCTCTTGTAGCGACATAACATTTGGAGCAATGTCTTGTTTCAAAAGCATGGTTTATTTAACTCTCCCATACCGAAAATAGAAGCAACCAAGGTATGTATTGACCTCAGTATTGGGAATCTGGGATTTTTAATATATTTTTCAATAAATACAAGAATCATAGGCCTTGACATTCAGACTGTGAAAAATTCTTTACGTTTCAAGCTAACAGGCTGATTTTTCCTTCTGTTACATTCTGTAGGAACAGGGATAATCCTGGAGCATTTATTGTCAGGAGCGATGTCATTCCAAAGTCTCCCTTCTACTATTCTCATTAGAATAAGATTAGTTGAGTTCATAAAAACTGCAAAGAAGTGTAGAAAAAATTATTTCCATGGCCAAATCCTTCCTTTCCAAGTAAGATGTGGATTATGAAAGCTGAAAAAAACCCCCCTTTTCTTCTTTTGTCTTCTTTTCCAATAAAACTCTTTAGGAGTCATTTAGGCATGTGCCCCATGTCCATCACAGTGTGATACAAAATTAACTCGAAATGAACAATTCTGACACTGGAAACCAGGTGCTTAATTTGCAAACCAGCTCCTCTGAAAAGCATGTCATTGCAGATAATTTAAGGATATATTGAAAATACAAATGTATAAGGCCAAATGCTTGAAAATAGTGGTGTAGATTTCATCATTGCAGACCTCTGATCTTGACACTCAAAAGTAAAGTGTGTTTTTTGTCAGATGATCTTCTGTGATAATGATGTCAGGAGATGACAAATTGAGGGTAGTGGTATCAAAGAATTTACTTAGTCAGCTTGCCAGATATTTTGGAGAACCTTGAGTGTCCTCACTCTCTTTAGAAATGAGTCATACAGAATAGGGCATGCATTATTGAGTTTTACAGTCAGTAAATAGTGCAGAGTTCCCACGTGGTTCCTTCCTGCCATGTTTGGCATGTCCAGGGTAGCAGTCATCAGAGGATTGTGAGTGTTGGAATGTGCAGTGGGACTGGGGAGCAGCAATATATGAATTGCTGTCCTGAATAAAACTCTGTGCCATCAAGTCCAGGTTA
This sequence comes from Corvus kubaryi, assembly GCF_017639235.1. Taxonomy (NCBI): domain Eukaryota; kingdom Metazoa; phylum Chordata; class Aves; order Passeriformes; family Corvidae; genus Corvus; species Corvus kubaryi. The sequence continues at coordinate 14,982,005 of NW_024581116.1, forward strand.
CCACTGCCACACATCTCAGAGGATAGGAAAAGAATGTGTCCCTGGGCAGCTGTAACAGAACCCTCACACAGACCTTCATTCCACCTCCTCGATCTGCATCCCAGGGTCTTTTGCATTCCTGTGGTGAACTAAAGTAGGAAAGATTTCTAGATCCCTCTAGGTACACACAAGCTTATTCATCTTTGGCTCTCTTTGGCTCTCTTTTTGTGTGTTTTAACAAATGCATGGTTTAAGTCGTGTGTTTGCTGGCTATAATGGTCTCAGGCTAATGTGACCAACACCTGAGCTGGCGTTGGCATATCTGTATCTTAGTCTTAAAGGTGAGCACTCCAAAACTTTTATTGACACAACTGTAACAATTAAGGAATAGGTAAAAATTTAAGTTTGCACTTAAGTGAGACTAAATGGCTTGTAAACAAACTTGCTTGTACTCTCTGGACCCTGTAAAATAGCTCCTTCCATCCTGATTTCCTTGACTAAGCAGCTGTCAAGGACTTTATGGATTGAAACAATCTCCACACAGTCTCCTCTGCACTCCTAATAGAGCCTCTGTCCATTGCTGTGAACTCTGGCTGTGAGTGTCTGCTGTTCATTTTTTCTGGGGTACACAGCTTGGTAAAACAAAGCAGTCTGACAAACTCTCCTTTCTCCCTCTATTTCCTCTATTTGCTTTGGTACTTGCCACAAACCCATGGCATTGTTTCAGGAACCAAACCAGTAAAAAACTGACCCAACAATCAAAGTGGGTGGTGGGGGTGTCAGCAAGTTTAGCAAGCTGAGCCAGCCCACTGAACGTCAGATGGATGCCACTACCATCTCAAAGAATATCTGGAGTGGTGGTGGAGTAGGGCTGCCTGTTCTTGGTTGGTCATCTCATTCCTACTGCAAAACTACAGCCTTCAGGAGTATTTGGAGCCTGGCTGACCACTGTCTGTTCTTCCCCAGCTGTCATAGACTTCCTCCTACCTCAGAGGTTAAGCTGCTCTTGAAGAATGGTATGGCCTCTCAGGACACCGGGGTGCCAAATAACAACCCAAAACAGCAGCCATCCTCCTGGTTCCTATATGGTCAGTGAATTGTGCATTGTAAAACATCTATACAGCTTGTCTCTGCAATGGTGTAACCTCTTTCTTGCAGCCATCATCTTGACTCCCACTGCAGTCAGCAAGCAGCATTAAAACACTGTGACTATATGGGTAGTACAATAGAAATCACAGCAGAAAAATGCAATTTGCAGCCAGGTCTGGCTGTGGTGTGTGCATTCAGGGTGCCGATTCCTATCTTTGTTTTTGAATGTTTAGCCACAATCCCTAGTGATTAATACAAATTTCTGCTAGAAAGGAGAAATAGGAAAAAAATCAGCATAAATTTGCCTCAGTGTAAAATTCATACTCCAATGAATTACTACTATGTTGCAGACAGCAGTAACAGCAAGTAAGCCATTCAGTATTATTGTAATGGTGATGATTATTGTCTGTTTCTGTTCACCAAAACAAAGAAAATCAAAAAATTGCCCACTGTCTCCAAACCCACCTCATATTAAATCCCCTGGGCTTCATTCGCAACCTGCACCTGCCTGACATCAGTGTGGGCCATTGATTTCCATGAGGAAACACTCAGTTTGCATCAGTGCCCACGACTGAAAAAACAGGTCCTGGCTTTTTGTGGGGTTTGGCATACTGTCTTTAAATCAGACAAAATTAGCCAGAATTTGTGAATTGGTTATTCTTTGCCTGCTGAAACGAGGGAATGTCTGCAAGCGCTGCTTTGAGAATCTGTTCTTTTTGTCTGAGAACAGATGTCTGGGAGGGGTTTTGGCAGGACCCACTCTGTCAAACAGTCCAGCTTTGACAGTTACTTGCTTGAGGGACGGCTGAAATGCAAAGCATTTCTGATCAGGATATCATATTCATCTGGAAGTTAATTACTGTGTCTGCCTTGGTATAAATAATTAATTATGCAAAACCCACACAGCTGTGGCTGGACAGAGTTAAGTGACTTGCTGTCAATGTCTCACGGTTCTGGAAAGGGATTTAGAAAATAAGCTCTTTAACTCTTGGGCCACACTATTGTGATAGCCCCTTCCTGATCAGATGAGAATATGATTACCACTGAGCATGCTTCTCTTTACAAAAGGACATTTCCCAGTTTAGCCTGTTCAGGACCCAGTAGCAATCTGTAGTGGTTTGGTCTAAAATACTCATTACTGTTTATCTTCTGTGAGGTAAGAATTAGGAGAAATGTAAAGCAGGCACCAAACTTGAAAGAATGTAAAGAAGTTTATTAACAGACCTAAAAGAAGGGAAAAAAAAAAAAATTATACCACCTTCAGAACTCTCCTCCTCCCCCCACCTTCCTCCCTTCTCCCACTGACAATGTGAAAAGGCAACCCTTAAGATGTTCAGTCTGTTTACCACTGCCATAATAACCTTGTTTAGTCCATTAGAAAGGGAAGTCTCTTCTTGCTCATGCTATGAAAACGATATCACAACGAGACAGCTGCCCACTTCCAAATATTGTTCAGTCCAAATATTGTTTAGGAAGAGGAGTCTCTCTGCCTGCGTGTGAGTCCCTTCCCCCGACTTGCAGCTTGTTCAAGGTCACACACAGATAACAATTGGTTTTCCCGTGTTCGAGGGTCCACTCTTGAAGTTTTTTGGGGTACAATTTTAAGGTTGAGCTGTTCAGAAACAGAGGCCCTTCTCCTTCCCTGGGAGCAAAGGGTCTTCCTCATCTTCATTGTTAGGACTATCTCTGGGAGCATCTCTAGGGACTGAGGTTTTCTCCTTTCCCATTTGGAGCAAAAGTCCTCATCTGGTCCATCTCTCCCTGTCCAAACTTCTCATGAAATTACAGCTGCGTCAGCATCTGCCTATCTCAGCGCAGGTGCTTTTGCTTACGAGTTGAACACTCCACCCCCCATATCTTCATGGAATTACAACGGGTACTCTGATATATCATAGCTTCACAACAGACTTTCAGCTTTAAGCATCTCCTCTCTCTCTTCCCTCAGGTATCAGCTCTTCACAGCACTAAAAGGGTTAATCTCACCTTGGCCTTGCAGCTTTGCAGCTGGAATGTTGAATGTTTCTTATCGCAGTGGAGAGAGGGGAGAGCCGAGCCGCTCCGGCTGCCCACGGCAAGGCAGTGGGAGGGGTTCCACGGCTGGAACAGGTCCATGGCTCCAGGATGGCCGTGGCCTGGCCCCCACATGGGGCCCGCAGCCACCTGTCCCAGCACCGGAAACGAGAGAGAGCTTGGAGGGGGAGTTTGTCTATTCTTAAATGTGGATCACAGAGGCGGTCACAACTTTAAGTGGCTTAGAGAATTGTCCATATTCAAACTGGCCAGCTGATAGGTCCTATCAGGTCCCAGAGGAAACTGTAAGCACCCCTTAGCAAGGACATCCCTTCTGGGACTATGCTTGCTAACCTATGACACAATCTCTTCTCAATGCTGCGGCTGTGTCAAGCTAAGAAGCCAAACACTCATTGTTTTAAGAGAATGAATTTGCAAAGCCTCTGTGACTGCACAGTCATGCTCAGAGCAATCATTAGCCAAAGCTACATCTGTATCCAAGGATGGATATGTGCAGGGGAGTGAGCAAAGAGTGAAGGCGCATGGATGTAATAATCAACCTTTCCATTTTTATAGCACACCAAGGTAAAGAGAAGGCCAAGTTTACAGAAATTACAAATATTTTTGACAGAAGCAGTCCAGAATCTGATCTTCTGAAGAATGGCCAGGGTCACGGGTTCACACTGTGAAATAAAAAATATTTCTGGAAGGTAAGGGTGTAGAAATTGTCTTGCTATACACCAGTTTATGATATGTATTTTCCAGTAGATCCTGGATTTTAAATGTACAAATAGAAGTATCAGCCCAGACTCATTTGTGATTAGCAGTTTTCTGTATGTAACTCTGATTTGCCAAAACATCTTTTGCCTATAGCGCTAGTAAATGAAACACAAAAAAGAAAATCTTGGTAAATGTGTCAAATACCTTGGTGTAGGCCAACACTGTGAAATTACTGCTGGAAAATACAACCCAGAGGATATATTTTATACCTTTTGTACCAAGGAATCTTCCTCTGGATGGTTCTATCTTAGTTTACAGAATGTGTTCTGGAGAGGACCTCGGGGTCTAGGGCACACTAACCCCTACCTATGAAGCTTCTAAAATGTTTAGTCTCCTAGCTGAACAAACAAGTCCAAGAATGTAGACAAAAAGCACTAAGAATACAGAAGCTGTAAAAAGTTATAACAGGGGTATAAAAGAAAAGGCAAAAAATCATTATGGCATCACATTCAAAGGATCAACACACCACAATTCATCTCAGCACCTATATTATTCCTTCCTTTAAGTAATGTAAAGCTGTGTAAGCATCTACTCAAATGAGGAAGGAGGGAAAAAATTAGTCTATGAAAGTATTAGATGTAGAAGATACTTATCTGTGACTCTTTCCAGGCTTTGGCTGTATTATTAAAACAAACAGAGTTTTACATATGGAACTTTTATATAGAAATTTTCATCCTCCAAGGATCTCAAAATACATTACAAAGTATCACAGAGATTGTAAGCAAGTGCGGAAGCAATTACGTGCTTAGCTGTAGTTCAGATACAGCCTTAGACATTGTAAAATGTGAAAAGGAAATGTAGTAGGAAAATGGCTTATCCTTTCAAATAAATGCTACAGGCCTCCTACCTACCACCTGTATTGCTGACAAACATGACAGAACATTGGCTCAAATGAAACAAAATGGTTTTTTTTCTAGGGTGCCATTTTCCCCATGTGCCAGATGCAATCTAAGCTCTGGGTTTGATTTTGTGTTCTTGACACAGAAATTCAAACTATAGCCTGATCTGTGCAAGCATACTGTCAAACAAGAGACAGTAACACTTGGACTATTTATCCAGCAAGAAGCAAGCCTCCAGTTGAAGGTCCAGGCAGTGGCTTGTGATCCTCCATGCCATTTAATTCTTAACATGCACCTTGGCACAGCTTTGGCTCTGCTAGATGGTGCAAAGATATTTGCTTTTAGTTCAGGTATCACCCTGAGCCAAGGACTTTTCATAACAGGCAGCATTCATGAAATTACGCAGGTTTCTAGAAGAAACCTGTCTGGCTGTGTGGTACCTGTCTTCAGGAACAAAGGATGGGCCAGGCTCGGGAGCAGCCCTGGTCCCACTGAACCCAGTGACAGTTCAGTCACTGGCTCTAATGTAAATGTGACTGTCTATCAGCAAGCAATTCTACCACCAAACAGAAATGATTGCATGTGGATTGTCTTTAGTTTAAAAATTCAACTACAAGCATTATCAAAAGTTGTGAACTCAGAGGCCTCATATGACCTCTGCCAAAGGTTGTAAGAAAAGGTGCTAGTGTTGCTTTAATGCTGCCAAAATTGGCACCTTAAAAACACACATAATTTTTTACATTGAAGAACTCCCTTTCTGAAGAAACCTGATGTGTCTGCATGCTGTCATTTCTGACAATGGCAACACCTCAAATACCTGTAAGCATTGTTCAGCAGTCATCTTCTAATTTATTTTAAATGTCACTTGAAATTACTAGTAAGACGGACAGGAAAACAAGAAAGAAAAACTGAAGTTTGAAGATCCAAAAATACAGTTGTGGAAAGATTCTTCTTGTTTCAAGAAGATTATCCCTAAGCTCCTTTGGGGAATTAAAAAAAAAGTCCAGAAGCCTGGCTGTCCTTGGTTTGTCAGTGACAAGCATTGTTAACAAAGGCTCCCAATGCAAAGATAATATTAGAAAGCAATTTTTTATCCACAATTTTCTTGAATCCTAGTAACCTGGTTGTTATACTGAGTCTAGCAAGATGGAGGTAATTTTCCCCATGGCGGTGTTGTGTTTTGCACTGGTAGCTGGCAAGGTGCTGACATCACACCAGTGTTTTGGCTCCTGCCGAGCAGTGCTGGAACCATCAGTGACATCTCTCCAACACTCCACCCTCACTGGTAGGCAGGAGTGGGCAAGACCTTGGGAGGGGACACAGCCAGGACAGCTAACTCAAACTGACTACAGGGATATTCCATGTCATATGATGTCTGCTCAGTGGTAAAATCTAAAAGAAAAGAGGAGAGGAGGAGGGGGCATTTGTTTTACTGTATTTCTGTGTTCATCTTCGGGAGCAGCCACTACTGAAGCCCTGCTTCCTGGGAAGCAGATGGACATCTCCTCTTGATGGGAAGAGAATGAATCTTTGCTTTTTCTTTGCTTCCATGCATGTCCTTTGGTTTTGCTTTATTAAACTGATTTTTTCTTGATCCAAAAGGTTTTTTTCCCCATATTATTTTCTTCCTCCTGTCCTGCAGAAAAAGGGACTGATAGACCAGCTTTGAGGGCACCTGATATCTAGCCAAGGTCAACTCACCACAGTCCTTTTTGTTGCCCAATGTGGGACATGAGGAATTTGAGATAATTATAATAATTTGGAAAGGTAACAGGCAAAACATGGACTGAACAACATCTACAGAATGAAAAGTGCAATAATCATGGAGAATTTCTGTCATTGAAATTGTGGTGAGGTAGATTGTCTGCTTTTGCTTCCTTATGATAATGTTCTTGTGATTTTGATGTGGGGAATTATTTTTTGTTGATGTGAGTGAAGTTTGTGAATATTGTGTGATGAATGTGAATTTTATTGCTAATTCTTAAAGGTTTGATTCAGAGACGTAAAGAGTGGTATGTATTGGGTTTATGTGATTTGGTAGTGGGGGAAGCTACAGGGATGACTTCTGTAAGAAGCTTCCAGAAGCTTCCTCCATGTCCAACAGAGCCAGTGCCAGCTGCCCAGCTGAGAAGGGGAGTGACAAAGCAGCTTTGGTAGGCACCCAGAATCCATTCATGGTCAACCCATCACACTGGTACTTCCTGAAACTCTCATACTCCAAGCAGAATCCACTAAGTTTTGTTGCCCCCAGGTTTTCAGCTTTGCTGGTACCACTCAGCCTTCTCATCTTCCTCCTTTTCCCCCATTTAGTCTTTTCACATCTTTTTTTGTCTGTGTACTTGTGCTCATTTATCTTCTTTCCCCCATCCCTAGGCAGAGGTCTCCCACCATTCCTTCCCCTCGGGGCATTGCCTTAGCACAACCTCTTTGTTCTCTCATCCTTCTCCCTGGTTTAGTCTTTCCTCTTTTGCAGATCAGCCATGCATGACAAGCACCATCCATCATCCATGCACATTCAGCAATGCCAGACCTGCCTTCTTTGATATCACTGTTTAAATTACACCATCCTGACATCCTCCTAAATGGATCAGTACTTGTCCCCTGCACACAGATCTCCCTGAGCTACATCTGTAACAAAGACTCTACAGATACACATGAAGAAAGGGAGAGTTACAGTGGCAGATACTGATATGGGTTTTCTGTTTTGTTTTCTTTTCATTCTATATCATTGAAGAAATCACAGAGTGTATTTCTATGTTTAACATAACTATCCATAAATGCATATAGATAACTTTTTCACATACAAATATATATGCATGTATATACATATATATATATATGTCTATATACACACATATATATTTTATACTTTCAGTATTCCCAGCAGTGCATTTATGTAGTCTGTAACAGGACTCTTTTCTTTTAGTCAAAGAATAAAAGAAATTAAAAAAAGAGATTGAGCTGAAAGTTCTGGATGAGTTAACATTTCTTCAGTTTCCAGCTTCAGCACCTAAATCTTTCCCATTTCTCACAGTAGATTTCTTCAGTGTTTTGTGGAACTGAGTTTCAAGTTCAAGTTCCCCATTTGTACATGATTTAAACAACAAGGTTATGAGGCTAAACTAAATCTTCTGACTTACTGAGATGCTATGACAACAAGGCTGTATAACCACCAAGCCAAATAAAAACAAACTGTAGATAGGCAATTCAGTTCTTACATCCTATGTGATTTGGGGTGCAATTTGAGCAGTTTATCCAGAGTGACATCCATTTCTAAAGCTATATCCCATTTTACTCCTTTCTTTCTGATGTGTGTTTAGGTTAGTGGCAAAAGGTAAAATGTATAATCTGTGCCTGGGGTTGAAGCTCACACATTTGCATTGGGCAAAAATGCAAATTTTGAAGAGGCAACGGACTTGTCTTACCACTTAGAGGGACCTCCATTTGTTCCAAATTCTATGAAAACATCCCTAATTTGCTACAAGATTTGGGTCAAGTCTGCTTTCTCTCCATGTATTTTAAATCTCTTCATGTTTTCTAGAATGGTCTCAGGTCCTTTGGAACAAGAAAGTGTAACTGCTCGTGTTCAGTCCCCACAGACCTCTTTCATTATATTATTCTTCCTCCACACCTCAACCTGTGGAGAGCTTTACCTAATTCACTTCTAAGGGAAATGGTCTTAAATTTACAGGTATCCATCGTTGCAATGCACCAGATCAGTGGGGTCATTGGAGTGTCACTGCCCATGCATGCAGGCAGATTAAGCTAGACACAAGTGTCCTCCCTGAAGTTACATGATGGATAAATCTGCCTCAGCCTTAAGAACAAGCCCTGGGAAATTCTTTCTGTCAAGCTCCTTAGCACAAGATCAGAAGCTTGTATATAACAATGTGGGATCTCAAAGAATATTCACTTATTTTAGGAACATTGCCTTCTTTTTCCAGGAGCTTCTGATAAAGTGACTTCAGCATGTAATACATTATTAGCAAAAAACCACTGTGCCTTCCCCGTTAAAAACCTCGACTCACAACTCCCAGCAGGAGCAAGGCAGGTCACTGCGTCACTATTAACCAACAGCTGACAGCTAATTGATTTTACACTTGTGTATAACTGCTTGCAAACCATAATTTAAAAGCTAATTTGTTTCATACTTTTAATATCATAGGCAGTTTTGTATCCTGTCCTACAAAGCCTGAGCTAATCACAGTCCATCATTTTTACTGCTGTTGGCCCCAAAACTGGTCTTTTGTATATTCATACTCTGTGACACTCTTATCTCTTAACCCAAATGTGAGAAACAGCCCTCCAGCACCAGTTGTCTCGTGGATACATCAAGGGAGAATTTTCAAAACTGAAGCCACTTTAGGGTAGTTTTAATGAGGCCGTGTTTGCTAAAGCATGACTGACAGAAATAATAAGTTAGCATTTGTGAGGGAACCCTCAGAAATCGAGCTACAGCAGGCAAAAAGCCAGCAGAAATTGTTGTGCTGTTGAAGTATCTCCTAAAATAGCTCTCCTAGCCCAGCCTAATGCAATTAAAGTTACTGATGTACATAATATGAAAACTGGGAGCTCTTCCTGTTAATAACCACTGTGTAACTGAGGTAATCCATTTCATTAATTTAATATACACTTTTGTATCCCCTGATAATAGACATATAATTAAAGGGGTAGGCTTTGCATTCCAAAATTAAAGTTTGCAAAGGGCAGTTGTATAAAAACAAGGCATTTTGCTTAATTTTTGCTCAATGTCAGCTTGGTTAACACTTTTTTATTTTATTAAAGTGTCAGTACTAAAATTCAGAATAAATTGAAATAGGTACTGATCAACTTTATCAATAAGAAGGCAGGTTGTCTGGTGAAGATGAAAAGAAAACAGTAAGTGATTGTAGAATGTGTGGATGATGTGGTTAAAAATATGTATTGAAATTGGAAAAGGTCCACATTTATTTCAATGTTTTATATTATGCGGATGTAAAAACACAACAAGGATTGTCCTTCTTTTATTTTTCAGAGTGTTGATTAGAAATTATGACAAGAAGATTGTTATTTTATATTTCTCAAAATCTTTGACCAGAACATAAATTATATAAAAGCCAAGACAGTAGATTTTTAATAGAGATACGAAAGATACCTAGAGGAGCAATGAAGCTGAAGAAATTATGTTTAAAAATGTAAGAGTTTAAGTGATTCATTTGAAAATTATTAAACTGAGGAACAATACTCCCTCAATTGAGTATTCTGTGAAAAGAGGAAAAATCCTGCTTGTTTACTCCAAATATTTCATATTTTATATATATGTGCAAATATATACTTTTTACAGAGATAAAAGTCTTGTGAAATTGTATGGAGAGGACAAAGGAAAATGTGTAGTGCACAAGCAGGATGAGAGATGAGTTTAACAATAGAAAGATAAATGTGTAATTATAATGAAAATAAAGAGGCAAAACCAGACATTCGAGAAAGATAAATATTCATGAAACTAAATGAGTCAAATAGTTAATTATTAGAGGGGGAATAGATATGCCAGGATTCATAAACCATGGCAGTGTTGAACTGTAGATATTTCAATTTGTGATTATGTAATAGGTGATATTACAAATATCACCTGTTATTTGTGATATTATATATCACATTATATAATGTGATATTATAAAATGTGGCAAGATCTTGAAGTAAAAATATTCCCTTGTAAAGATGAGCACACCTGAAGGTTAAGCTCATTCTTATACCATCTTTGTAAATGAATAGAAACATTTAGTTTATATTTTTAAAAATTTTCTTTCCCACAGCTGAATTGAGAAGTAAAAATGCAGTTCTTTCTTTATGGTCATTTACTAGCAATAAGCCTTATCAACAGCTTCTGAATAGTGTGGCAGAAGTGTCAATGAGGAAAAACCTTGGGCATTAATGGAAGTATTAAGATATGTAATATATTTAAAGGTAAACTGATACAGGATTTCCTGGAATACCAATCATTTAAGGATCTAGAAGAAGGGACCTCCCTATGGTTGTTTTTGTTTTCTTCTGCTTTCAGTTCAGAGTCTTGTGAAAGGAACTTCCATAAGCCAAGGCCAGGCTTTGCTCACCCAGTGCTTCCACACATCACCTCACCTAAGTGATTTGAGAGATATTTTTCTCTCTTTCTTTTTTTAGGGAATTGAAAATTATTCTTTGGAATAATTAAATATACTTAAGGAATAGTTAAAAGTACTTCCTTTCTTCCCTCTGGTTCTTTCCAAATTTTCACTTTTGTCTTTAAGAGGATGAGGGTTTCAAATTTCTTCTGTGTGGTTGTCTGTGCAGGAACCACTACCACACTGTCGGTGAAGAATCTGGATGTTAAATTCTTGTTAAATTTCACATAGTCAGTGGTTGTCCTGTGCTATCTATAAAGATCTCTCTGTAAGGCCTCCCTATCCTTGAGGGAATCAACAGCTCTTCCTAATTTAGTGTTGCTAGCAAATTTGCATAGTGTGCCCACAACTCCTTTATCCAGGTCATTGATAAAATGTTGTAAAGAACTGACCCTAAAATTGAGCCCTGGGGAACACCACTAGTGACTGGCTGTCAGACTGATGTTGTCCCAATACAGCAACGCTTTTAGTCCATCCTTCCAGCCAGTTGACCACCCACCATATTGTGCACATGTCTAGCTGGATTTTGTCCAGAAGAATACTGTGACAGACGGTATCCAAAGCTTTGCAAAAATTAAAAGAAACCTCTCACACCAACTGGCTTGTTGTATTTTGTTCAGTCTCCTGATACATCATGGTTTTTCCTTTAGTGCTTTAACCTCAACAAAATCAGGATTCAGTTAGGGTTCTTAGGACAACCTGTTAACTTTGCCAATTAGTGCACAGGGGGGTAAAAAATTTATGAGGTAGGAACTAGATCTGTATTCAGTCAGCTCATTAACAGATATCATTATCAAACTGATACAGGAATCATTAAAAATGTATTGGATGTAAATAGCTTTCAATCTATATTCAGTTGGCTGGATTTACACCAGTAGTGCTAATATATACTCTAAGCCATCTGTTCCCTTAATGAATACTAGTAGCTGTATGCACAGTTCTTACTTTCATGAACACAAAGTTGGCATAATAATTAAGGACATGTAAAGCATAGAAAAACAAAAGCATAGAAATTAAAATTTAAGGTACCTAGGTATGAGCATAACTTTTCTGTCTCTTAGAGACGTAGTTATCACCAACAGGAAACTCCTCCTTGATCATAAACTGCCTGTTGCAACTCTACCTTGGCCCCAGGAGAAGACAACCTTGCTGTACACTTCATCCTAAAGCAGAAGAGTCTAAAGCCCTATTTACTTCTACCAGATGCCTAAAAATCTGCCAGCGGATATGGCTGTGGTATGACATGGGCTATATGAGGTTTTGGGTAAGGCTGAAAAAGGGAGAAGGGAAGGGACCTTCCTAAACCAGCAATTCCTTGCCTGAGTCTCCAGTAGCAGGAGGAAGAGCAAGGCCACTGACCATCCATCTTCTGTCCCATCTCTATCTTTCCTGCTTCCCAGGACTACACTTAGCTGATACTCACACTCACAAAAAGGCAAATTGCTGCTTGATGTAAACCAACTTTATTCCAGGTTCCCATTCCTACATTTACCCCAGTGTAAAGACATATCTCCTCCTCATTATCCCCATTCTGTAAAAAGAAAAGAAAAACCAAACAAAACAGATGAAAGAAATCTGAAAAAGCAAATCCAAGCCCAGAAAACCTCACATCTGGAGAAAAACAGACAGCAGGAAAAGCCCTGAGCAGTGAGAGTTTGGCTTACTTTTTAAATGTAAGCAGCATGATATATCTTTTGTGGGTAAAAATGATTATTGTGTTATTTTGTTCAGCTGGCCTTCTTCCACATCTACTGATAGGGTGCAGTTTAAACTTGTTCATGCACAGATTTCTTTGGAACTCCTGAATGTATTATTATGGTGAAACAAAATTAATTTCTTTCAGTTGAAAGAAAATAATTCACTTCTCCAAGATTTTTCTATAATAGTTGTTCTAAAGGCCACGTGCTGTTTGGTTGTCAGGTGCTGATTTTCCACATGGTGCTACTTACTGTGTAGCATGAAACAGGTGCAGTCTTAGGAGTGTATAAACTGAGAGCATGCATTGGAATTTATTTGTTTTGTAGGGAAAAGTACAAAGAACTGTACTTTGCATATCTGAGGGAGGAAGGAATAAAATGCTTGCAAACTCTGAATGTGTCAATGGATGGAGATGAAGATGAGAAAAACTTCCTGAAAACTGAATTTGAGATATTTTGGCACAGTTGAAGCCTAAGTTTTCATCCTTCTACTCTTCAGATGTGAACTTTTCCTATGGTGCTATGAGATACATCAGTAAGCTGAAACTATGTCGTCACTAGATTTATAAGTATTAACTAAACATTGCTACTGCAAGTGTATGAGTTGACTGCATGTTGAGATCTGGCTTTTAACTTTCAGTTTATCTGTGCACAGGAATTATATTCTGAATCACACCTGTGGTCCCTTGAAGCAGTGATAAATAGCAGAGGAATCCTGCAGGTATGAAGTGTGGAAAAATCCTTCTCACTTAGCTTTTTGCTCTTTACCTTGAATAGCTAAAGGATGACATATTCTGAAACAGGAAAATTTATTACTTAAAAAATGTATATATGGAACTATTATTTTAATTTCTTGGTTCTTCTATATACTTCATTTCAATCACTTCCTGTGAGTTCTATTGCTTCCTTACCTGCTGATAATTACCAATGATTACTGAGTGTTGTGAATGCATGGAAAAGAGTTAGAAGACACACACAAAATGGAACTGACAAAAAATGCTCAAAACTGTTCTTATTTTCTCCAGGAGAGAATTACAGATCAGGCATGATCCATTGCATTTATTATCTCACAATAAAGAAGAAAATGCCAGTATTAAGTAATGGATCCTTATTTTTAAGTAAGTTCACAATGATATTAGATACTATACCTTGCAGTCACTCTGTTCATGGAGCAAGTGGCCATATGATCAGCTGAGTTACCATGCAGGAGTCACACACAAGTCAGAGCCTCTGTGGCCCTACAGAAGCCAGTCCAGATACTGCTAGGAGATCGAGGGTATCTCTCTTCTCACAAAAGCTTGTGGCAAAGCAGGGGCCAGGCAACCACACCCAAAACAGGGTGATGCTACTTAACAAGAGAATCAAACAGAATGTCTTTGTCATAGGCAGATCTACTTAACACCTCTGAGAAATAAAGGTCTGAATCTAATTCACTGTATCTGCTTATTTCACTAAAATAATGGAACACACATTACAAAAAGCAATCAGCTTCAGAAGAATCACCACAAAATCTCAAACATCTGGTGGCAAGTCCAAACATGCAAAATTCTGTTAGTTATAGCACTTCGCCCTGTTTGATTCAGCAACTTTCTCTCACTACCTAATTAGACTGGAAGTGTTGCAGAGCCTTCTTTCCTCACATCATCTTCCTAACCCTAGCAGTACTACTGGCACCTTGATTACCACCAGTTTCCTTTCTAGTTCATTTTAGCCTGGAAAATGTTCCCTGTTGTACATGTGGAGTGGTCCCCAGGAAAGCACAACCCTCTGCTCTTTCAGGATGGCTTCCCTAAACCCAGGGGGTGTTATAAGGACAAGGTAAGAGTTGCTTTCTCTCTGTGACTCAGCTGCAGTCTTTATAGGAACCAAATAGACACAAAAGAGTCTGATCAGTCACCTGGGGTGTGCATACGGCTTCAACCCATTCTGAATATATTCTATTTTCTTTACAGAGACAGGTGCAAACAGACACAGGGATAAATGGCTTGCATTTCTGGAACATATGGGAGGCAACTCACTTTTCTTATAGAAAATGTAAAAGCATTTTTCAGTGATTTTCCATAGAAGGCAAAGTCTGGGATAGCACAGAGAATTGCCATGGAGTAGCTGGTTTGTATTAACTTCCTGATCTGTAAGGCAACAACAAATGGCTCCTATGGTGTTTTGCTGCATGCTTCTTAACATCCACTGTGGTGTTCACGAAGCACTGAGTCGTACGATCTCAGAAGGCCCAAAGATCTAGGGAAAACATGGGAAAGGTACAGCCCAAGGTTCTAACAGATGATAAGCTAAAAGGCTGGAGTCTTGGCAAGAGGAAAAAGTGGTGAGGAGGCATTTTGTGGGAGTCTGGGTTTGGTATGGAGGATTCATCTGTTACGTGTCCTGGTTTCAGGGCTTGCTAGTGTGAAGTAGGATGTATGGCAAATGGATAAGAAGAGTAAGGAAATGGAGAAACTGGGTGTCAGAAGGAGGACTAGTGCATGGTTTAGGCCTCCATTTTGACTAAGCAGAATGAGCAGAAGAAGGTGGGAGAGTTACAGGGTTACAGGTAGAGATGAGGAATGAAGTGTGGTCCTGAGTGTCAGGATAGTACAGATTGTCTTGTCATGATTTGCTCAGTTTTGCTTCTAAAGAAGAGCTTTCCTATAAATCATGCCTGGCTCACTAGCCTGTCTTTATTATCAGAACTCAGACCTGGCAATTTCAACTCTGGAAAAAAATCTTAGACTCATTCTTAGATTTTTCTCTGAAATCAGCAGCTCAATGTGCAACAGCAGACAAAAAAATGTCATCATGATGCTGGACATTGTTGGGTCAAGTACTGAGAACAAAACAGAAGACACTGGTTTGCAGCTCTGGCCACTACATCTCAAAAGGAATATGGTGGAGTTCAAAAAAGGCACAGGGAGAGGCAGCTAAAATTGTCAAGAGAATGAAGGTGAACTGAAAGAAAGCTGCATGGAGATATGAAAAAAGTTTACAGAATCACAAAGGCAATGGATAATCTCAATTAACTCTTGCTTCAGTTCGCACTGCATGAGTTAGGGAACACTCAAAACTGAAAAGGGGTCTTTTTTTAATAGATAAAAACGAGTACATCTTTACACAGTGGGTAGAGAAGTTTTGGAATTTGTTGCTACAGGAGGTTGTAAGGCAGATAGTATTGGCAGGGCCAAGAACAATTTAGATAGATTTATGGACAGCAGGTTCCAACATGGATGCTAAAAGAACTAAGAAAGGTTTCATGCTCTAACTTCCCTAATACAGCATTTTGAGATGCTGGGGAAATATGAGAGGAACAGAAAACAAAATATGGCCAGGCTCATGTGGTGTTTTTAAATATCATGTCCTACTGCTGTTGAATGAATATTATACAAGATGAGCTATTGTGTTACTTAATAGCACATTTATTCTGTTCTTATATTCTCATTTCTTTTTTTTTCTTATCCTCTAAGTGCTTCTTTTTACCCTGTGTGTTATATGAAGATCCTAAGCCCCTGAGCTGTCAATGAGGGCTCCAGTAAGGCATAAACTATGTCACAGAAAACAAACATTATTCTTGGATCATACACTAAACATACCAGACTATGACTCCCAGAGTGCAATGAATATCATTATATTTACCTGCAGCAAAAGTGTACATTGAGTATACATGCATATACAAGCTGTTTGCAGGTGTTTGTGTGCCTGTGTTTGTAATTCACTGTCTGTTAGTGTTTTCTCTTGCTATTACTCACGTGAAGGTGGAATATTCTCTCACACCAGCCTGCTTTACAAGCAGGAGGTCATGCTGAAAGAACCTGATAACCTTGTGCAGTGAGGTGATGGACAGCCTGGTGGAGGGTGGGAGAGCAGTGGGTGCTGTTCACCTTCACTTTAGCAAGATTTCCAATACTGTCTCCATAGCACCCTTATAGAAAAGCTGACAAGGTGTGGTTTTGGTGGGTGGTCAGCAAGGTGGGCTGAAAACTGACTGAGCAGCCAAGCCCAGAGGACTGTGATCATTGCACAGAGTCTAGCTGGGGACATGTCAGTAACTGGTACCTTGGACTAGTAACTGAGCAGGTGGAAAACCTGGTTACTCTGTAGTCCATGGGAAGGAACTCCATAGTTAGATGATGTTCAGATGCTTTTTTTCCCTAGACTGTTTCCTTTCCAGGTAGCGTTTGTAGTAAGCACTCTTCAGACATGGGAAAAGATAGGGAGGAGTAGATGACAGAAACATGAAGGTCAAATGACTCTTGTTTCAGAATTATAGCAGTGCTCTAATTCAATATGAAAAAAAAATATATGATGCCCTGGCACATAGATTGTTCCAGTCACATCCTATCACCAGGAAATCAATTGCCTAATGAAAGACCTTATTAATTTTCTCTGGTATTTAACTACAGCCATCCACTCGACTGATCTTATGAAATTCAGGGAAAAAAATACACAGGCACAATTGTATATTACTATTATACAAGCATATATATCTCCAGTATTTCAAGCTATCCTGGGAGCAAGTTCTTTAAATGCATTTTTCTTAAAAAGGAAAGGACCAAAGTCTGTATTTTTATACACTCTGATATCTTTGATTCTCAAAGGGCTCTCATTCATGAAGGTTCAAAACTTGGAGTTAGCTAAGTTAATTCTGTCCTCAGCTGTCTATCCCATACCTCTCCTGGAGGTCAATACTCACATACCAAACA
Organism: Corvus kubaryi; assembly: GCF_017639235.1. NCBI lineage: Eukaryota > Metazoa > Chordata > Aves > Passeriformes > Corvidae > Corvus > Corvus kubaryi. Next base: position 14,999,227 of record NW_024581116.1, read on the forward strand.
GACAGCTCCTGAATCAGCAGTTCTGAATTGCCATTGTTTTCAGACTGGAATATTAAATTAAAAAGGCATTGCAGTTCTTTTTTATTTTGTGGAAGTTCTAATTTGGTGTCCACTATGCAGGTGTCTTGAGTTGGAGGGAAAATGTGGTGGGCAGCTGGAAAAAGGATGCTCTAGGTTCTTCCCAAAGTACACCATCCCTGCTTGTAAATCAGAGACTGAAGTCAAAGCTGAATGAAAGCTAGCAGAAGAACAAAATGAACAGATGTAAAAAAAAATGTTAAGCTCTACTCTGAACAAATAGGTGTCTTTGTAGCTTGGCTGCAGTGCAAGAGATATGCTTTGGAGAAGGCAGTTCCCTATTGGAAATAGGTGCTGTGTCAAAACCACATTCAGTTCTGAGCAGAAAGGATGAGCAAAGAGAGAAAACAAATGATCTGTGCAACTCGATCATATTACTGTTAATTGGAGATCAGCTTGGAAGAATTTTTTGATTCTTTTTCTACCCAGGAAAAGCTTATTACTGTTTGCAATCACTGAATAATGGATTCTGTCTTCCGACATAGTTTTGAGAAGGTTTTTGATTTGATGCATGCTTGTATGATTTAAACCCTGGGCTCTGTCAGGCTATGATAAAAGCTGCCATCACCTCACCAGGAATTTCCTGTAATGTATAAACACTTGACTTCACGCTAACCTTCCCTCCTGCCTCTCCCACATCCTTACATGCATATCAATGTCTGCTCAAAAGGGCACTGCTGTGTACCAAGTCCTAGTCAACAGACCAAAATGACCAAGGCCTAAGGATTACTGCAGCACTGCTAATCAATAGATATTGAGTGCAATCCCCTGCTCTAAATTCAACAGGGTTAATAAGTGTCTACAGAAAACAATGCTCTGAAACACAATCTCCTTCTGTGAGGGAGGGGAGGTAGAAATGTTTGCTTCAGCAGCTGCAGATAAAACCTGTGGGAGGCAAAGCTTCAGCTTTTACCCAAATTTGGCCTGAAGCATTCTTGATTTGCTAAGTGTGCTGTGCATTAGAGACAGCTTTGCTGCTGACAAGAGAAATACCACATATGATGACATGTTTCTGAGCTCCCAAAAGACTTTGTTTGATGTTTTACTCAGAGATGGCATGTGAAGCTCCTTATGGTCCCATCTATTAGACCTTTGGTTTTGCTTTTTATGCTTTGTATGCAAGACTAAGCACATGCAGGATGGAGGAAAGGAATCCAATTTAATAGCTGGCCAAATGCCCTTTTCTCTTTTGAATAGGCAGTGATGCTATCTAGAGATGAAAGGTGACACTTAAACGGAGCAGCAACACTACTTGCAAAAGGTCTGAAATTCTTATAACTTTGCTTGATGGCAAAAAGTGAAGCCAATCCCATCCCCCCGTTTTACATGATTTATGGAGTGAACTCTTAGTACAATTTAAGATCCTGAGTGAAAAACCCAGTGCTGAGAGACAGTGTGCCAAACTATCTGACTAAGCTGGGGTAGTCAGCCAAGTTCAGTATCTGCTGGCTGATGATGAATGGTGACGTCTCAGTGCTTGCTCAACATCTGTCTGCCTACTTCACTCCTAATTGCACACCCACAGATAACTGGGAAGGGGAGAATGCTAGATTTCACAGGAGCAGTATAATGTGACCTATTCATGAGTGTGAAGAATTAGGTAGCTATGTCTATGCTGTGTTTTCAAACACACCTTCAACAGATGTCCAGCTCTCTACAGGTTGGCATGCCTGGTTCAGGATTATTGGCTGTCTGAGTCTCTCTGTGGCAGTAAAGAAGGGTTATATTTTGCTTGTCACCAGGGCTTTACTGAATTCCTCAGTGGGAGGGGTCAGCAGAAATGCTGCTTTTTATCAGCCAGAAGAGCTGCACTTCCTAACAGATTATGGAATGAGAAGATGGGTGTACCATGACACATTCTTCACAGGTACCACTCTTCCTCAGACTGGGACAAATATATCATACTATATACTGGCATATGTAACTGTCACAAAACACTTTAAAGAACAGAAACTACAATTATTTACTTTTCTTTAGAGTTGTCTGTTATTTTCTTTTTCTGTTATTTTGTCTGGTTTTTATAATTTCATAGGGATTCAGCAAATGTTACTTTTAAATGACAACTTCTGTCATTCCCCTGTGTTGACCTAAAGTTAGAGAACACACTTTGTATTCCTTATTTCTGCTGTGCTGCACTTTTTCCATCAGAATAGAAGCATTAACTGTCTCCATATACAGGCAAGGAAAATGTGTAGTTGGAAATAGAGTTTGCTAAAACAAGACCCTCTATTATCTGCTACGAAATTGTAGGAAACAGGGAGGTCATTTAGTACCCTCCCCTTTGCCTCTTATGCTTTTCATCTCATCCTTTTCTTTCACCCTTTTACCTCTTCCTTTTTTACCTGTTTTCTCTTTCTTTATTTTCTTTGTCTGATCCTCTGCTCTGTCTTATTTAAGCTTTGGGCTGTACATATCAAAGCAGGCACACAAAAGATCCTAACCCACAGAGGTAGCCCCTGTGACTGTAAACGTACCAGGCAACTGTGACTTGAGTTAGGAAATAAATGGGGAAGTAGGCTTCATGTATGCTTTATTTCCAATGCATAATTCTCACAGTGGAGTTACAATAAAACAACGATGACAGATTTATAATAGAGGGTTTGAGGTTTTTGGTTTGCCAGTATAACTCTGAGTCTGTAAGAACCCAGTTTGGTACTATGGGGAATCAGAGCCTTTGTATCCCAAGAAAAATGAATTCCAAATTGGAACACAGCTATGGACTCGGGCTCCATTGTGAGGGTTAATTTTGTTTCACTCAGAAATAATTATTGCTGGCTTATCTAAAGTAGCAGAAGCTTGGAACAGGAGAGTACTTCACTCCTCCTGGCACAAAGACAGTTGTGATAATGTAAGTTATATAAAAGGTGCCAAGCTAAGGGAAGGGGTAGGGGGCATTTTGGAATAAAACCATCAACAAAACAGTGACTTTATCCACCTTCCCGCTGTTCAGATTATTGTTCCTAATTTATTACATTTATATTGACTTTTCATTTTAACCAGTAGCTTGTAGGAAATCTTGCATTGCAGTTTTCCACCAGGAAGAAACCAGTGACCTAAAAGCGTGGTATATTTTTTATAACATGACATGAAATGTGTCAGTCCTTGAACAGCAGAATTGGCCTGAAACAGAGTCCTTCTTCAGGGAACCCAGCCCAAAAGCTAATACCCAGTTCTCAGCCAGCATTGATGCAGATTCTTCCCATTTCCCCTAGCAGTTCCCTGCTAAAAATTACATAAAAACACCACACACCTGAAGAACATGGCAACATTTATAGAAGCAGTAAGTGCTGAAGTGTTGGGATACACTCCTTTGTGTGTACACTCTGCCACGTGCCAGCTCCTGTGCTGTGGTGGGTACCTGGCAATCCCACTGGTGCTCAGGCCTTCCTGGCGCTCCCTGATTAACAACAGGCAGATCTCTAGCTGGGGCAAGGACTGAATTGCTGCCGGATTAAAAAGGTGATGTAAAACAGGATTAAAGATGTAGGATGAGTAAGAAGTGTTCCTGGGAGAGAAATGGCCCAAAGCCAATTATCTGGGTATCAAGAAGAGAGGGAAAAGTGAAAATAAGGGACAGACTGTCAGCTATCAGTTTAGTCCTAAGCATCTTGCTTAGGAAGGTAAATGGTTATCAACATGCAGAGCAATAAAGATCAATCCCAGTGATACTATATTGAATGGTTTAGTAGACCAATCAGGATCTGAAGGATAATATTATTCACTTATTATTGTCTATTATTGTCTAGCCAGGTTTACCTAAACTAGCCACCATCAGTCTACTCTTTGTAAAACACCCACAATCAATCAATCAATCAATCACTTGGGGGAAAAAAAAAGCCAACCCAAGCCACCTACATCTCTGGAGGTTTCGTCTTATCTTTTCAGTCTAGGCAGACTGGAAGCTATTGTGTGGGTCTTCACATTTCCATTTCACATTAAAGCACTGGCTTAGGGTGATTACCCCCAAGATTGCTTCTTCTTTGTTTTCCCCCTTTGTTACCTTTCTGATACCTGTATTCACAAATATAGAGTTTGGGAGTTTAACCAGGTGGTGGCAGTGATGAACTGATGTTACCTATTTCTACAAATCCTGTTGATGTAACAATAATAATACAAAATGTAGGCAAACAGGTTAGTCCTTCAGGGCTCAATTTTTAAAGCTGTGCATAGGGATTTAGTACGATATTAATTGGAACTGCTTGGTCAATCCCTCCACAGTGCTCTGACAGTTTATCCTGGACTAGTGAGTGTTCAGCTCCAGCACTTAACTTTGCATAAATTTAAGATAGGTTATAGCACAGAAGATTGGAATATATTTTGAATATGTTATGGGTATATAACAGTCACAGTGAAGGCTGCCCTTGCACATTTCTCAGTGACTTCCCTCAAGGTTTGAAAACAGTTTCAAAAGAAAAATATTTAATCAAACATGTAAATGAACAATTTAGTGTATGTTCTAAGTATATTGTAAATCCATGTAGAATATTTTGCCATTATTTTGATTCCCAAAATTAATTTGGGAATCAAAATAATTTGGAGAATAATAACTCCATTTAAATAATAGATACCTGCAATACCTTGTCTTGCAACTAAAGTACAAATTGTGTAGTGAAAAAGATGGAGTTCTTCTGGACTTCCACGTAATATATTACAGTCTCCTGAATTTAAATTGAATTTAAAATCTTTGGGTTTATTTCTAATTATCAATAGCTTTACTTCATTAAACACTGCAGTTCTGACTTTACAAGATGCTCATCATTCTTCATACATTCATGTTGCTCCCCCACCTTGACACATCTTTCATAGGGTTGTGTGCAGCAAATGAGAAACATCCACTTGCATGATACCATGAATATTTGTTTGAAGAGACAGACATGAGATGTCCAGTCGGATGGAATCAGCACACAGCCCCCAGTAGGGCAGCTTGTGGGGCTGCTACCAGCTACCATTCCAGTTGTCAGTGATCTGGGGCAGCATCCCATATCCCTCTGAAGGTCTGTCAGTGTGGGGAACTGACACTGACACATTATTTTCATATAATTTAATATAAATGATCTGAATAATATTTTTAGTCTTCATCCAGGAGGGCTAAATTGCAAAGAGATCTTGTTGCTGCTGTCCTCAACGCAGCCTACTCATCTTCCCCAGCCAATGCCTCTGCCATGCTCTAGCATAAGACTGCTTGCAGTCTCGGAGCTGCATTCCTGTAGGAGTGACTGTCCTGTGTTGGTGACAACCAGAGAGATGTTGCCTTCACAACTTAGAAGAAGGATATCCAGGAATTTCTAGAAAACCACATTCTTTAGGCAGGACTTGACAGGTAGAACTTGAAACATCAAGAAATCTCCCTCTGGAAAATGTCAATTATTAGCAGCCATCTTTTGGTTTTAGTCTGGTTGGAATAATTTTTACTGAAATAAAGATAAAGAAAACCAAACAGAAAAAAAAAGAAAAAGAATAAGCTCCTGGATAAACAGCAACAAGCTTTATGAAGCTCTGGATCTGGACCCTGTTGTGCTGCATAGCTTTGCAGTGTTCCTCTTCTTCCTGCCCAGGCACGCTAACATCTGTGTTTTTCTTTTTCTTTTTTTTTTTTCTTCTTTTTCTTCTTCTTTTTCTTCTTCTTTTTTTTTTTTTCCCCCAGCAGGGCAGAACACTGACAGAAACAAAGTGCAGGATGACTTAAAAGATGAAATGCTTGTCTTCCTTTCCACCCCCTCATTTTGGTAGCAGTTAACAAACTTGTACTATAACCACTGTAATCAGAGTGTAGTTACACAGTTCTGCTGATACAGAATATTGCTGAACTTGGAGCCAAGAATTGGTTTTTAAATCCCCAGAGACTTCAATTATTGGATACAAACTCTGCTGACACCAAGACCATCACTTTTTCTGTGGGAGGAAATGACAGAAGTGAAGGCTGATTCAGGTCCATGAGTATGCTCAGAGTGGAGAGGCAGGGTGCCCATCCACCAGGGCTAGCAAGGACTCTTGTTTGCTTTACCAGCTCACCTTAAAAAATGTAAAAATGATGCAAGGAGGTTCTTTATGATGTTTCCACCATCTACCCTTTATTGTGTCTATCCCTAAGCCGTGGTTTCAAAATCTTTGCTCCATTTCACTGAACACCTCTTTTATACAGATAAAACCTGTGATCTACACAGCAGGAGGAATAACAGTGTAGATCTATAGTTTTAAGACAGGCAGGTTTTTCAGGGAAAGGTAGTTTCTAGAAAAGCGGAGAAGCCTTTGGGCACAGGCACTGAAAACACACCACTTAGACTGAAGTATTAAGGACTTTTTTTTCTAAACACTCATTGCTGCCCCCCACATGAACTGCACCTCCCAAAAATTAATTCAAGGCAGGATCACACCTTGCCCTCTGTGAGACATAAGAACTGGTGTCCCAAAGCCACCAAGAGGAGTTCTATGGCATTTACTGCTGGAGGGGGAAATGTGATCTCCTGACCCTTTCCAGAGATTTGGTAAAAATACACAAAAGGCTGACTGGATCCACCTGCCTGTTTAGCACTTAACCCATTTTTCCACAGTGCTATTACTGAAACTAATTTGCTTGAACAACCTTTCACACAAACATGGTTGCGAACAATTTCACAAAGAGCAAATCATTGCATCCCTATGCCTTGATCAGGTTGACATGTGTCATTCACATGAAAACCCAAGGCAGATATGGCAGGGTGTGTTTGTGTATTTGCCTACTTAATGCCTTTTAAGCTGTCTTTTGCTAGTTATCTGGTTTAAATATCTGAATAAATGTAAAGAAAACACTAAACCAAGTCAAAAGTGCAAAATTATTAATCAAGTTGAGCAAACAAATAAATCTTAGTCTGGTGGTTACCCACAGACACATTTCTAGGACTTGTGCAAACGAAGCCAAGGAGTTACACAAACTCTGCTCCTTATCAACCCAGTTTATCTCAGTTTCTTGCTTACTCTTCATTAGCTCTCAGCAAAAGATGAAATTGGATTGTAAAGGATGCACTAGGCTCATCGTCTGCTTTGCTTTTAATTGCTAACACTGTTCATTAATCAAACAAAGGGTACCGCTGGGGAGGGAGCAGGTTTGGGTCTACCTAGCTGACTGTGCTGATGTCAGCCAGTTTTCCCAACATGCCAGTCAAAGGCACTTCCCTGGATCTGCTGTGAGCTGTTGTGACAATCAGAGCGCGTGGTGACAGCTGGGGAGTCGGCAGTGCCGCGTCCCGTGCGTGGGGCGCGAGGCTCCCTCGGCCCTCCCAGGCAGCCAGGACACACGGCCGACGGAGCCTGGGAATGCCGCAGCCCACGCACTCCCACATTCTGCCAGGGTATGCATTTCAATCGATACATCCTCCCTGTGGCACGGGGGGAGGGCCAAAAAAAAAGAAAAAAAAAAGAAAAGAAAAACGGGCAATTAGGAGTCAGAAGAGCAAGAAATAATTTATGCTAATACTTAATATGCATAATGAACAAAATTGCCAGTTTTATGCATGATCTTTAGAAAAAAGGAAATCATGTATACTTAAAATATGCGTTATTATTTAAGCTCAGTCATGTCATACCCCTCACAGCATATTACAGGAACCTCTTAGAAAGACTACAATTTCTTAAGGGTGCTCATAATTTGTGAAACATTAGTCTTTGGTGTCTTTGCACATAATACCCGTTACTGTTAATGGAGGGTGCAGAGCATTTGCAGTGCCAAAAGACTCAAAGTGTGGCTGACCTCTGTCCTTTGCATGCTGGTACTAGGGATGGCCAGGGTTAGCACAGCCTGCTAATGAAAGACCTGCTTCACAAGTTCCTTCTTCCACTGGTCTTCCAGCATATCCTCAGTGCTACAGGAGTGGGGTTCACTACTAAAGGAATAGTGAAGATGGGTTACAAAATTATCCAAGTACTTTAATTTGACCCTGCTGCTGATAGGAATCAGGGCCAGAAATTTACTACAAGCTTCATGACATTACAGCCTGTAGCTTACACTAGGGATGATACTGAAACCAAACATCTCCAGGCTATTGACCATCTCCAAAGAGAACAAAAACATTTTAAGCAAGGTATATGAACATTCCTACTCCAAAAGCCTGGCAAATATACTACTGTAGTGTATTTGAGCTTTAGCCAATGAGTTGTGTGGGATTTCTGCTCCCTTGGCTGCCTGGATTGCCATCTTAGAGACACACTCACCTGTGGATAGTAATGAATTGTTAGGAAAGGTCATTTATTAATAATTCTTTGCTTGAAAACACATTGATCCATATATAACCCCTTTTGAGAAAAGTGGGAGCAGTACCAAACTAGGATATTTCATTTTACTTTAGGTACTCTACCTACTTGTTACTCTAGTGGCAGGGAAAACAGGGTTATTTCTTTATTTCGTCAAATATATATTTCTGAAATGCAGAGAATAAATACTTGAAATTACTGCATTTTATGTTATAAAAGTGGAGCTGCATTCTATGATCCATGATGGCAAGCATTCATTTTTTCTCTGTGAATACCTTTGTAAGACAGGATGAAAGAAATAAGTGCTTTCCTCACTCCTTTTCAATACAGCCTGGTATTCCAGAAAAGTCTGGAGGAAAGGAGTTCAATCTGCATGTCATAAGTGAACTATAAATTAGAGATTTTTAGCATCTAACACTGAGATGCTTATAGGGACAGACTGTATAAGCTTTTACCTCCCTGCTTCTATTTACCTCCCTGCTTCAAGTTTAAACAGGAAAGAGAAGAAAATTTAATTTTCTATCAGTTTAACTCACATTTTATGACAGCCAAATCACTCCTTCGTCTGCCAGTTTTTTCTAGCAGGAAAAAATCTGAAGGTTACTGCTTTTAGAAAGGACTGGTGTCACTAGCAATCCATGTAATAATGATATGTACTTCATCTTTTCTCCAATGAATACTATTAGTATGGACCTGATAACTGAGGCAGAGCCTGCTTTGGTAACATCCTTCTTATTTACTGTGGCATTACTTTTCTGTCTTGAAGACTTGCCTGAAATAAAGAAAAAGAGAACTTAGAAAACAAAGTTACAGTTTTATTTTCAGTTCAGAATTTACAGGGACAAGGTCAGATTTACAATGCCAAAAGATTTGCACTTTAAACAGAGAATCTAAAACTCTATTTACAGAGCTTCTCACATTCCACTGAGGTCTAGACTAATTTTTAAATAGCTGTGTTCCTATGCAACACCTGGGAACACTGGCTTTTCAAAGGGCAGCTGGAGGTCACTTGTTAGGTAGAAGAGTGAGTTCTGGCCTGGAAAACGATGTTGGCAAGTGATACTCGTCTTCAGCAAAACGACCTGCTACTATAGCATTGGGCTACCAGGAGTACCCTTTACAGTGTCATTCTTGCAATTTAGGGCAATGCCATTTGCTGGAATGGATGATCATCCTCTTTGGAAACATGTCAGCTGCAGGGGCTGTACCCATTTATCTGCCCCAAAAAGTCACTTGCTGCTCTTGCAAGTGACTTTTCCATGAGACGTAACCTACCCTATCCTGATGGATGTTTCCTTTGCTTTCTTGGTTCCATCATGAGCTTTTAGTAAGCTGGGAGCCTGGCCCGACAAGGTCAGATCTGATCAGACTGCCTGATGCCCTCACACCACCTGAATACCTTCCCATTTGATTTGTTGCCCATTCTCTGGAAAAGAGGGCACAGCACACCGGGTGCCCTGTGCATGCTGGTGTTAGGTTTCCCATGGGACACATCCCAGGAGGCCCCGAGCCGCAGCAGAGCAGCAGAGTGGAGGCAGATCCGAGAGAAGGAGGCTGACTGAGGGCTCCTGCATGGCCCCACAGCCCCTGGTGGGTCAGGTACTCCCCCAGCAGGGAGAAGACAGCTCTTGGCCTGCTTGCACAAAGCTGGAAGACTTCAAACTCTCGTTCTGTCACTGCAGTCAGGTCTGTATAATTTCTGTCTTACTTCTGCCTGCCAGCCTATCTCTGGCTGTCTTGGTGGTGCCTGTTGCCTTGTTACTGCTGTTGGCACTGGTGTTTTATTTCTTATCACTGCTAGGAGCTGCCTGTTTTCTTTCTGGATTTATACAGATCTAAATCCTACATCTATCTTTCTTTTATCAGCAGCAAAGCTTGCAGATACTTCTGCCATCAACCTGCACTGAGTTTGGCTCCATATTCACTTGTCCTCCATATTTAACTTATGTTTAACTTACATGGGTAAGTTAAGAAACAACATTGGGATATTTAACTTTCGAAGTTAAATTTCTCACAACAGAGCTAGGGTTTTTCTCAGCTTAATTTTCCCTTGCTTTTGACTTTGGGCAGGAAAAAAAGATATATCATTATTAGGATAATTAAGAAAAATCTGAATATTTCTAAAGTATTATGCTAAAAATTACATAATAAGATATCAATAACTCATGATATAATTTTACTTTAACTAGCCAAGACATAGAAGAAAAATACTAAAAGGATTGCTATACAAATGTACAAGCACTGGTTTAGGAAAAATGCATTTTAAAAGTAACATTTATACCTTTAATGTTTTTCAATTTCAGTAAAAATTCTTTTCATTGTCACTCTGCTTTGAATCTTTGACATATACAGAGAGCTTGGAAGATTGTCTCTTGGTATCAGGGGAGGGTTTTTCTGCTAAACAGTTTGCAGAACAAGAAACCCTCCTTGGCAGCTTCCCGAAGACAGATTGGATGTTGAAGGAAGCTTACATAAAGGAAAAGCAAGCACTGGCACAGTGACTGATAAATCTACTCCAGCTTCCTAAAAAATGCTGAGCTGAGGGAAAAGCCACCACAAGATCTGCAGTCCTTGGGAAGGAAAGAGTCCCAAACATATAAGACCGTGTTCTTTCACCACCCCTACCTATGGGCTCCATAATGCCTGTATGACAGCTGTTATTAATGACTCACCTTTAGCTCATTCCACTTCACTTTTCATAAACATTTGCCAAGTCTCTCCACTTTTTGTAGAAAAGAAATCTATCTCCTTTTTCTGCTGTCTCTGCTCATGACAGTGTTCCTGTTGTTTTCTACCACAAGTGTGACTCCAGTAAGAAAACAATGACACATCCTGGCTTTGGTGTCAGTGCTTCAGTATCACCCAAGTGACATCACCATAATGGGTACATATTTTCTGGAACCTGGGTCTGAATCAGCTAAACAAAATGTTTTAAAAAGGTTGCATGGACCAAAGCCAACTCCTTTTCTCCTGAGATGTGGGTCACTTGCAGAGTGGATCCTGACTGAAGCCCCCATCTATCAGATTACAAACAGAGAAATCTCTCTGCTGACAGATTTCACAGTGACGAGATATCCAAACATGCATTCTCTATTCTCTTCTTCTGTTAATTGTTGGACAAACCTCCCAGAAATATCCCACTCTTCCACAGTGAGTCAAAGAGCCAAGTTTCTTCTTGTCCTGCAAGAACTGTAGGAGAACTGTGTTTTAAAGTCCTGACTTGTAAATGGAACATCGTGTTCCATTTCCTTTCAACTCTTTGTTGACTAAAGGATTCTTATTTATCATAGATAATTCTAATCTGAATTCCAGTTTTAATCTTTCAGACATCTTTATACTTTCTTTCAAAAAATGATCTGTTCCTCTTTAGCTAATGTGATTATTGGAGTATCCTTTATACTGCCTAATTTAGTTTTCCTTTAATGTATCTAGAAAAGAATTTGGAGTTTCAGCTTCCCTCAGGAGATCGAAGATTAACTGATTAACAGATAATGTCAGTAATGGAATTTTAAGTCCAGCCAGAGGCAACCCAGACAGGAAAATTTTGATATTTTTATTTGGTTTCATATTTTTTTAATCTTTGATTTTGTTTTTCTTCCTTCTTCTTAAAAAGGTTATCAATGAAGTGGCAACTGTTAAGAAAAACTGTTCAAAGCACCATTGATGTACTTAAAGAAGCACAACATTTGCAATAAATTCTGTGTATAAGGGAACAAGTGTCTGGAATTCATCAGTATATGGGTGTTCAGGGTTACTGCCAAGATTAGCACACACACAGGCTATGTCTGCTCTTGTCAGGACATGTCTATCCAAAGAGGCAGGATATATTAACTCCAGGAAAATTTCATGAGGAGGTGTCAAAACAGTTTTGGTATTGATTTACCTCTTGTTGACTTAGAGCAGAGACAGTACGAACTCATAGAGCTCTGCACCTAGGCAGGTAGATGTGTTTGTAGACAGCCTGGTCATCAGCAGGGAATGAATGTAACCTGTCATCACTAGAGATACAAACCCTTTTATGAGTTTCAACACATTGTTAATAATCTGAACCGTAAAAAAAATCAATAGAAAGACATAATTATAAGAGTAGTCAATAAATAGTAATTTTATCCTATAATATCCATTATATTTGAGGTAGAAATATGTGGATTTCTAAATTATTTAATGCGGCCCAATAAACTTAAATAGAGCTCAGTTTCATGGCTAACTTTATTAAATCTCGGTACTGAACTAAAGCACTAATCTGAATGGATAGAGGAGCTTCAACTTAATTATCTCAATATCTACTGTTTTACACCCGTGCCCAGTTTAAGATGCTGCTTGTCTTGACAACGGCGAGTGATGGTAACAAATCAGTCCCTTGCATAGCATCCCTATGCTACACAACAAAGAAACAGAATATGCCTTAAAGCTGATGCCCTTATCATCTGTCAGAGAGCGGTAAAGAGATGTGAAATGACCCACCTGAAATATGAACTCCTTATTGCATTAATTTTTCCATTTAAAAACCTAGCTTTGATGGAAAGGCAGGAATGTTACACAATATGCTGCAAGACAGACTCTGGTTGGAGGAGTTTACTGATCAATTCTGTACAGTCAGCAGAATGCACTGCTGTGGGTATTAGCTGATGTTATAGCTTGACAATTGTGTCAAGCAAGACAATTGTGACAACCAGATTCTGGGTCCGGGCTTCTCTCCTTTGTACCAGCCCAGCACTGCAAAGCCAGAGGGCAGCTGCCTTCAGTGCACCACTGTTGCAGCCTCTGTGCACAGGGGCTGGACTGTGATTTTCATTTCTCATGGGCAGACAGAGGCCATCAGGAGCAGGAAAATTGTGAGATGATCTTGAAGAGTACATCTGCCTACCCAGAGGATTGATTTAGCCAGTGACATGTAGAGGAGTCCTCAAAATAAAAAGAGAAGTTTTACACTAAAAGTAAATTGTTGGTCAGGTGAACAAACAGATCATAAAAGAACAAGAAAAAGACATAGCATGTCTTCAACAAAGTTTTTTTTGGTGTTTGGTTTTTTTTTTTTAAACAAACAAATAAAACTAATAGACACAATTGGGAGATCATACGCTATTGACTTTCAGAAAAAAGGACACCTACCCTTAAGTCAGAGCACAAAGTCATATCTGATAGCCAAATGCTAGTTCTGAATGATCAACATTTTTTAAAGACTGAAGATATCAATACTTCCACAGTTAAAACAAATAGCATTGTTTAAGTCTTCAAATGTCTTAAGAGACTGATTCAGCTAAAGGTCATAAGAATTGCACAGCTAAAATTTTGGACCTGACTTTGAAAAGTCAGGTCAAGGGAGACCCATGATCGGGTCAAGGAAGAACGGTGCAGATAAAAGGAGCACTTACACTAAGATGTTCCTTTCAAATGTCACTAAATTTTTTTTTTTACACCCCCACCTCTTGTCTTCTTACTTTGTTTCATTCCCTTGTACACTTCTCCCTCTCAAATAGTAAACATCTTAAAAGTCCTGGCAAGAAAACTTGAGACAGATAAACTATCCATTAAAAGAAAATGGAATGCTTTGATTTTTGCCTAGAGGGGAGGAGGAATAGAGCTCTTTTCTGTATCAGAAAAAGGCTTACAGGTGAAAAAGAGAATTAAGAAGGATGCCTCTGGCTACCCAGCCTTGTCATTTCAGGTACCTTCCAACACCCAAGCATTTTGGTCCTCAGAAGTGTGGCAGTAAGGTTTTTCCTCAGAGAGGAGCCCCCAGTTTTCTATCACAGTAAGTCGTCTGGCTGAAGTTATTAGCAACAGCACAATTACCCCTTCTCTTGGGCCCCAACTTTATTTTACAGGCATACACTTAGGCTAGAAACAGTCCAACAGGTTCACATGATATCAATGGTGGTCGTTGTGTTCTTCTTGTAAATGTGGAAACCAATTACTTGTAAACAAATACGAAATGAAGTCTCAAGGTCTTGAGGGAAGAATGAAATCAGACTTTTAAAAAAAGTTTTCTGTATTCTATGACAGGCTGAGGTGAAAAATTTTCCAGTCTGAACCTATAATTCACACCAGCTATATGTTTTTGTTTTCTTGGCTACGATAATTATTTTGTGTCTAGTTTTTCCTATTTAGGATTAATTTGATTCATTTGTGCTACCAGTGGGAAAGTAGGAGTTGCTACTCCTACATTATATAGTCTTTTAAAAATTAATCTGATTAATAGTCTTTTTATTTTATATAGTATTACATTATATAGTCTTTTAAAAATTAATCTATGTGATTGTGCATGTGCACACATCTATATGTAAAATGTTGAAAAGTTTTTCACGGGAGGAATGAAGACTACACTAACTGTGATAGGCTCAATTTTCTAGCAATTAACTAGATTGCAATTGTCTGAAGATGACTTACATTTGTTAAAACAAGTTGCAATCATCTGATTGTTCTCAGGTACTCTTCAGGGATTTTGTTTGGAATTCTTGGATCTATTGTGGGTGGATATATGCTATATCCTGGAGCTTGAAAAAATATAAGCTGCAAAACATCTTGTTGGTTCACTGGCTGACCCAAGGGACAACCCAAGGGAAAACAAAAACATGCCTGTTTGACTCTTTCATCACAAGACTGTGGGTACTTCTTATCTTAAAGCCTGATTTGAAGCTCATTGACATCAAAACTCATTGACATCAGGCTTTGCATAACCAAATAATGACACACCCTGAACAGGCAGAACTGGGGGTGGGTGGTTAATAATTTTTGTGGTGCAGAAAAGGGGGCTCCTCAAGGATCTGTGTGAGCTGCACCTGGAATGGCTGGAGTCTGAAATCAGGTGCTGTTTATAAGCATTGCCTCATCAAAAAGAGCTTACAGGAGAGAAATTTATTTTGTATATATTAAACAGTCAACAAGAAAAAAGAAGAAAGCATGCTGTTCTGCAGGTCAAAATATTACTTATTACTCTAATAAGCACTTAACTCTTTTTGAGAGTGCAGCACAGGCAGACAAGGGATTTTTTTTGCAGTGCTTTAAGTCATTCACTTGATTTGTTGCCATTTACTGCAGTTGTGTAATGGCTATAAAACTGGAAAAAACATAAAACATAAAAGAAAGGTGTTGAAGTCAGCCTTAAGGTACTAAATTCCTGACAGCAGCTTGTAAAGCAGTGGAGATTTAGGTGCTGTAAGATGACACTGGAGGTTGTGGTAGGTGCTGAAGTGATGAGTCTCTGACAAACTGGAATTACGCAACTATGAAAAAAGGACCTGGGCACCTCCTGATCCCTGGCCATTCCTGGGGGCACCAATGCTTCACAGATGCTTTTCATTTGACATGAATGGTCTTCAGACATCTAAAACTCCTGGTTTGGATATGCCCAGAGCTACACTTAAATTCAGCATATGGCCTGATCTGATAGGCATTTACAGAGCACTGCTGTCAGAGTCTGAAAGTATGAAAGCCATACAAAATATAAATGGAATTTTAAAATATAAAAAGTAAATAAATAAACAAATAAATAAATAAAGTCAGTGATGTTCTTTCATGTAGTTTTTTCAGATCTGTTGTGTAGGCATCAGGGAGCTGAGCTGTGCATCAAGAAAGGACTCAGCATCACATATGTTTTGAAATGCCTGCTACCTCCCACATTCAGCAGTTGCATTCCAGTAAGGCATATGTTGAGGAAGGAGAAGACCTTGGTTCAGCCCCTCTCCCATAGACTGAAGAAACTCAGCATTTTCCTTTCATCTCTCAGGAAGATTTTTTACCCGTGTGGCTAGAGGCCACCTAGTAACAAAATGCTTTGACTATTGGATCTAATCCACCACAGAGTAACCAACTTAAAATGCATGCCTGGCTTGCAAAGATTGAGTTTCTCTCTTAAAGCTGGTGTATTCAGATGCATTTAGAGTAGTGCTCATTTTGTGCTCCCAAGAGTCACTGCTGCATGGATTATTTTGCCATGAAAAGCATGAGATTGGTTATTAGAGATTCAAGATAAAGTCTTATCTCCAAATATAGCTAAAATACATTTAAGGAATTATCAGAAACTGGCTGTACCATTTGAATGACAGGGAAAATGGGAACAATCAGTGATATTTAAAGGTAAGGAATTCAAAAGGGGAAATAAGAAATATTTTTCACAGCATAGGAGTTATGTTGCGGAGCCTGTTGCCAGCCACAAAAGTTGGGATCAAAACTTGGTTATCATAATGTTCTCAGAAGGGAGACAAAATCTTACATAGCCTAGAGGTCAGGCTAAGCTAGCTGAAGTCCTTCATTACTGGATTCCAGTACCTTAAAATACATTGTTTGCCACCACGAGAGTCTGGATGCTAGGCTAGGTAGGACTGTAATGCAGGGTTGTTGTGCCTCTACGGCATTAAAACTCTTTCTATTGCTATTATTATAATTCACGGGTGGACTATATATACTGTACATATTTATACACAGACATTTATATACATAAATGGAATAGATTAGTTATATTGTGTCTTGATTTCAGGAAAAGCACAAGGCAGGCTGTGGTCAGATGCCAGAAATGAGGGGAGAGGGAGTTATAATTGGTATATTATATGGGCTAAGAAGGGTATAAACTCTCCCCTTCCTCCCAGTGGCACACGTGAATGTCGTTAGTAGTAAGTGTTTCACTGTTGTGAGCTACTGTGCAACCTTGGCTTTAACTTGTCGTCCCAAAGTCACTCCCATGGTTGCCTTCCCCTGTACTGCACAGGATCTCAAGGCAATGCTCTGCTCCTGCATGGACCCTGCCTGGTTAGGTCAAAAAAAGACCTGGGCAGAAACAGAGCTACAAGGGTAACTCCTAGTGGACAATGGCCATCTTTTTAAAATGCAATTAGATGTGTCTTACATTCCTTTGACTCAGCAGCGAGTGTTGCAGCTCATCCTCCCAAACAGAGCTCTATGTCCTGTAGGCAGAGGTGACATTTCAGAAGTTTTTACATGATTCAATCTCTCATTTTAATCATTGAACATGGAATTAATTTTCCTCAGCCCTGCTTGCTGGATGTCTCTCATATTCCTCAGTTGTGTCCAGCTTCTAAACTGATTTATATCACTATTTGCTGTTAAATGAAAATTCTTTATCAGCATTGCCTTTTAATACTCTTAAGGACATTATGTTATTGATATGAGTTTAAAAACACTAGAACTTCAGGACAGCTTCCTTTTGTAGGATCCTTTCCATCCACCATCAAATTTCCTGTGAGTGTACATATATACACACTCATGTATAAGGAACTAGTGCACACAGCAGTGCTTAAGATCCTATTTCATAGCCTACCATAAGCGGTGACAGCCTCTCCTGTGGCTTTTGTGGGCTGTGGATCGAGTTTCAAGTGCCAGCAGCTACTCAAGTTACATATAAGTGTTGGTGTAGGGTCTTAAGTAATATGGATGTTGGTTATTGAGGCCAGAGTTGGGTCTCAGACTCCCTGCTCAACAACTGAGGTAGAAAAGTAAACTGCAGTAAAGGAGCAAACTTCTGCATAAAGGACATTGCAGTGGGAGAATGGAAGGGTGAAAGTGGAAGTGTGCACAGTGTTCTCACTATTAGAGACTGCTGCTTGGTTGTCCACATTGTTTGCTGGCAGTTTGCCATGCAGAATCTAGAAACAAATCTCTTTTCCATAGACTAAGCAAAAAGAGAGCATGAACAATGCAATGCATCCATTAGCCCTGCTCATTGCATTCAGTTTACTAAATCCTTTAGGAAAACCTGCCTGACAATACCTAGTCTGTAATAACCACCCTCTTGAAATATATATTTACTGTATAGCAATACGAGGACAACCATTTAATAATAAAGTTATCCCAAGAATGATGGTCATTTTCAGCTGATATCTCTAAAGCCAATGACATTTTATCACCATTTTAATTTATGATTATGGAGTGGCCTAAGAAACTAAACCTAATTCATGATCTGGGTGCGAAGAATTACTACAAATATATCACATTACTCTCTATCACCTATGGTCCTACTAGTGCTCATAATATGCCATTTATTTTCAAAGCACAAAGTCCTACCTACCCTTAAGTAGTGTCACAGTTCAGGTAAAAGCCAGAAGAGCCTAGAAATGCAGAATTAAGTCAAACATAACAGGATGACCTCAGTGGCATCTCAGATGATTCAGTGTTATAGCAAAGATAAGTAAAGAATATTTTGTATAACAGCATTAGAACACAGAATGAAACAATGAATCACATCCTGGGTAGATGAGCTCACACACTAGAGAGGGCCTTTGTTACTAATTTTTCTTTTAAATTAATACCCACTTCCTTTGGCTTTTGCAGTGACATTTATGGCACTTGGAAATCTTTACCCATACACATCAATAAACTCTTTAGGTTCAGACAATTGAAGAAATAGGTAGGGAATGGAGTGGAGCAGTTCCAGAGCTAGCAAGGCTTGGAGAGTGGAGGTAAGTGAATCTAAGTTACTCATCCTGGCTGAAGTAAATTAGCCCACATGAAGAGATTCATACTGAATTGAAGAGGGCAGCGTGCAATGGTAGAACCAGCAGGGAGCAATTTTAAGCCTCCATCCTGCCAGCTGTTTTACATGGGTGGTCCCTAAGCATGCCTGGTGTGTAATTAACCTGAATCCCTGGGTAGCATCTGTGGCACACACACTGCTATTGCAAGCTACCATTTCATCCTCGCTTCCCTGCAGGTCTGACAAATGATTGTTGTGTTGCAACTACAGCAGACTGAAACCAGCCCTACATTTTCCTGCCTCTCTTTAAAAATAAGGAACACTCTTTTCCATTAGCTGCCAATTAAAACAAAATTTACTTTGGAATAAAAAAAAAAAAAAAAAGAATCAGCTCCAGCTGTAAAACAGTTGCCTCTATCCCTGAAGTGTCTAGAGAGGAAGGAGCACAGCTTTTCACCCACTGATGCTTGTTAAGTAGAAAAAATTTTCATCACATTCTTAGAAATCTATTAGGTCTTTGATCTGGCAGATTTCTTAACTGATGATCAGTTTTCCTATTTAACCAGTGTTACTGTGCTCAGGTGCCTCTACTTAAATGGTTAACCAGACCAGGATGTCAGTCTTGCCACACACCAGACACTTGGTTGTGCTCCATGTCCCAGTGACTGCAGTCAGTGGTCAACAGGCATCAGAGTCCATTGACTCGGGACTGAGCAGCACCTAATGTTACAAAGACGATTGCTTGCAGGACACCCCAAGCCCCTTACCTTTCAGCTTGAGGCAGATTTGCTAAGCCAGGAGGTGATTTTACCGGTCATTAGCTGCAATAAGATGCTGTCATGAGCATGCAGCATGCAGTATATACTGTACAATGCAAATATCCTGTAAAGTGTTGACTTTATTATGTTATGGTTCCACTGGTGGTATTCCCATTTTAACTACTTCTACCATCTTCTCTTAATTTAAAAAGAATCTGTTTCTCATGATGACAGATTGGTTGGCATCATGAAAGTGTTTGATATCATAAAATCCTGTGACTTGTGAAATGATGTGATTTAACCTACAGTTACCTATGCCAATTTGTGAGGTCTGATTGACAACAGACACTTGGGCAAATAGTGAGATACTTCTAATTCAAATCAGCAGAACAGTGACAGTGGGCACTGTGCTATCACTTTCAACTGTTTTGGCTTGATCCTCTTAATACCTGACTTACTGGGAAAGTTGTTCCTTTGTCAGGGAAGACCCATGAGATATATCATATTGGTAAACTCTTTTTTTCCAAAACACATTCGCAAGAGTTGAATTAATGTGTCTTGGTTGTGCAGCATGGGATAATGGGATTTTCTTGCTGAGAATTTGGGAGGAGTGTTCCTGGAGGACTGTACGACTATGCAGGGAAGAGTTCAGCTCAGCAGACTAAGGCTTGTTGTCTAGTAATGTCATGTATAATGTTGGCTTGAACCTTTTTTGGCTCATAGAGACAATTTCCAGATGCTGGGCCAGAAATTTTTTTTTACTACTCCAAAAATGGGAGAAGGGGGAATCCACCTAACTGCATCCCAATGATTGTAAGCACTAAGCAAGAGAGATCAGCCGTTTGGACCTTCCCATATTTTCTCAGGGACTCAGCCATGTGCTTTGGCTCAGGAAGAGCAGGGACTGTATGCCCATAGCCTGAAAGACTTATTCCTGGCTGAAACTGAAGTGCTACGGCATTCTGCAGCTGCATGGGAGAGGAACAAACTCCACCACAAAGCATAAGCTTTTCTATGCTGCTTTTTCTTGGTCTTTCCAAACTATGAGGGTTTGCCAGCAATTGTGTGCATATATTTGTAATTCTCTGGCCAGCACATGGGTCTGCAGTCTATGGCATGTGTCCTACATGCTGCTGCCTGATGTTGACTGAGGTCACAGCTTTCCCACTGGGGGCCCATGCTGCAGTAGGTGTGCAGAGTGCCTGGATGCACCTACAGTCCTGGCTCCAGAAAAGGCAAGTGACAGCACAACACAGAGC
This sequence comes from Corvus kubaryi, assembly GCF_017639235.1. Classification (NCBI taxonomy): domain Eukaryota; kingdom Metazoa; phylum Chordata; class Aves; order Passeriformes; family Corvidae; genus Corvus; species Corvus kubaryi. The sequence continues at coordinate 15,019,977 of NW_024581116.1, forward strand.
TTTCTCCAGTGGCTGACTCTTCTTCTTAGAGAGGATAGTGGGGTATCTGTGTGACGGTGACAGTGTAGAGTCAGGGGGTTGGAGTTTGCTTCAAATGAATACTGGCAACAGCTTCATGTGACATTTATTTCCTGGGTAAATTATGCAGCTGTCTGCAATATATATGTACTCTGTAGAACTAGGGGTGTCTGTTTGCCCTGTTTTCTCTCATTAATATTCTTTCTGCAATAATTCCTGCCTTCCCTGCCTCTAAATTATATTTCCTTTGGGGTTTTTTGTTTTTGGTTTTTTTTCTTCTTTTCTGAAAGAAGAAGCCTTTAGTCCAATTTTGTACTGCTAGAAAATGGAGCAGGTTTCATTGTCCTACACCTCTTCTTTTTCTTTTCATCTCCCAGGATTTTCAATTCACACTTTAACAAAGATTCATGTCGTCTGAGAAAGAGATGACTGGCATATGAGTTTTTCTCCCCTGTTATCTTTTCAGTATTTTGGGGTGGGGAAGAGAGTGCTTCTATAAAGTAAGCATATTCCATTATGGTTGGTTTAAATGGATTTTTGTTTCCTAATAGTTTAAGAAGTAGAATAAAAATTTTAATAATCTTTGTCTGGCCTTTATTACAATATCTTTTTTTTAAAGAAATTGTGGAAATACTCTGCTTCAAGTCACATCTCTAATGAAAGAGAAAATATCAAGAACAAGCTTTTGCACTTTTGTAGAATCTGCACATCAAATTCTTCATGGGTCTTTTTATAAGTTGTAGGTTGTTTGTTGTTTTTTCCCTCCTGCCATAGCCATTTGCTGTTATAATGTGACAATTTCCATGACTGTTTTGCATGTTGATTTAGTTGAGAATGACTGTTGCTCTCTTGGATGCTGTCCGCATAATTAATGTCTCCTATCTGTCTACAGCAGAAGGAAGAAAATCTTTCCTATCTCTGATGGAAACTGTTGAGAGGCCCTCTGGGGCCAATTAGATCACCAAATGGCAGTAGCATCCTGGAAGAAACCACCATGGTGCATTTTCATAATTCTTTTCTGCTAAGCAGGTTGGAGGATAGGAGGAAGGGAAAGGGAAGGGAAATGTCGGGGTCCCTGATTAGAGCAATGAACTGGCAAATAGACCACATCTTACTTCCCAGTTGAAGGTGCTGACATGACACCTCTCATTTTTTCAACCTCATTTCTTTCTGGCTAAATAAATTCACTTCATCAGTGTTTTGAAAGCAAAGTGTCTTGATGACAGTCTGAATCCATATCATTTAATTCTAGCGTTTCTTGCGTCTTTTGACAGCAAGCAGACAGAAAATACTGCTTGAGATAAATGGCATTTCTGTCCAGTTCAAGTTGTAGTGCTTTTTAATCAGAACACTTGAGACAGCATCCAGAACTGTAGTCAAATTGTTTAGGGCTTTCTTTTTTCATTGAAAAATTTAATAGCATGTAAGAGTCTGACGCTTTTTATAGCATTACTGTAACTCCTGGTTTTAGTGATAAGACATTTAGTAGAACTATCAGCTATTGCAACAAAGCCCTAAAATTCAGAACCACTTAAAATTTTAAGTTGTATCCTGAAACCATCTGTACAGTACAGTGGTAATCTTTAAGTGCAATAAGTTTATAAGCGATATGCATGTCATGCTGTTAAAATGAACGTCTGTGTTGCCTTGACATTTATAAATGTTAAAACCTTTACCTTGTTATTCAATTCACAGCAGGAGACGATATTTAAAATGGTAACCTTCTCATGCTTATAGATTATTGCTTAATTTTATTAGTCTTCTTTTTATAAAAAGAAGTCACAGTCATCATAATTTCCCCAGTGTCAAGGAGCACAATTGTAAGTTGATGAACGATTGTAAGTTATGAGAACTAGCATAGGAAAAAACTAAGCTTAGGAACACATATCTCTGATGCTGTTCTTAAATATCAGCTTAGGAAATGTGTCAATAGATAAGAAAGTTGATGTTTCATTATATGGATGATACCAGTCTTGTAAGTAAAAATTGTTTGGTAAATCTCATATTGATTCCTCTTAAATGACACAAAGGAGCAAGCTGTAGCTTTTGCAAGATTTTCTCAAGACAGGTAGGTCAGATATGACTCTTCATGTAGCACCTTCACATGCCGGAGACCAGACTGTCTTTGTATATGAAGTGCTGCCCCTCACACACATGCTGTGCTCACGTGTGCTCATCATACAAGCAAGCGTTTTACTGGAAGTCAGCTGTACTCAACAGTCTGCTGCTACAACAAAGGACATCCCTCACCTAAGGGGACCTGTGTAGCAGTGCAAGTGGCTGCAGCCACCCTGATCCCTGAAGATCCAACAGACACCAAGCTGTGGTGGTCAGGCATTGAAGCTTAATGCCTCACTCCGTGGTTAGGGTGAGAGACCATAATCCCTCAGTTCCGCAGTTTACCTATTTTTATGTGATAGGTTCATGTTTTCCCCTCTCTGTTGTATGTATAAGTTTGTTAATATTCATTCCCCCTAAGTTAATATGTATTAATTCCAGAAAGTTCTGTTGTACTCGACACCCCATTGGTTCCTTCCCTAAATCCCTCCTTTGTGTTCTTTCCATTGGTTCTCTTGCCCTCAACCCTGTCTTCTGTCAAGTACCCCATTTGCTGTATCCCTTATCCCCGCATTTCCTATCCCCCCTAGAAAATCCCTGGACCCTGTCAGATATTCAGCTTTCTGTCTCTTCCCCCCCATTGTTTCACCTCAATAAACCTTCTGTGTGCCTTCAGCTCAGGGACGGCCCCCTCGGGTGAGGAGCGCAGCCCCGTCTGCCTGCGCTTTTGTGTGTGTCTGTGCTGCCGTAGTGCAGTCAGGTTGCGGCTACACCTCCAGGCTCTCTTTGAGCTAGCACGCAAAAACCTGGCAGACCTGGGCTCAGTGGAAGACCCCAAGCAGTCTCTGTGTGTGTATCAGCACTGAAGTCATCGATGAAGCTTGAATCCAGAGTAAAAAGATGAATATATGATAAGCCTTGTAAGCTCAGGAGATAAAAACCTGCAGGGACCTTAGCAAGATAAGGAGGTCACTTTCTCTTGTAGCTTCATCCTCACTCCATTTCCTACCTGTGAAGCTCAGGTGTCTGCCTGTCCGCTTGCAAATCTTGGTGGGTTGCAAATCCGGTGTGGTGCTACTTCTTTGCCCACTCTTGTTGCTCTCTATCATTCACTTTCAGGAGAGCATAGTCAGACAATTCTAGAGATTTACCTAGGTCAAATTTGGCAGAACTGTCCCGTAATGGGAAAATGATGCATCTTACAGAAGTAAAAAGATATTGTGCTTAATTGTCAAGACTATAAATACTGAATAAAGGGATTGTGTACATGATGATTGTGCCTCAGTTTAGGGGGAGCCTGAGGGTTGCCTGGACTGGGGAACGAGCAGGAAGGTGCCAGCTCCTTTCTTGCTGAAACTTCTGAGAGATGGCTGCATGTTCCCAGCTCCCATCCCTGCACAAAGCCACACTGACCAGGCTGTTCATGGAGGGGTCAGGGCTGCGGGATGCACAGCAGAGTGTAATCACAGCTGTATAAATTTTATTCCAGGCTAGGATGTCAAATAAGACAGGCTCTGCAAGTTAAGACAATCTCTGCAAGTTCGAACATTTACAATTGTCTGTTGACAGGAATTAATAAGTTGAGAGAAGTGAAAGCTCAAAGAAAAATCTTAAAAGTATTCTTGGACAGAACTGCAGCTCTTAAGGGTTGTGGGGCCTTGTCAATCCTCAGTAAAATCTCTTTTCCTCTTGCACTGAATGGAAGCAACACATTCTGTGAAGTGGGTGCTGTGCTGTGTCTGCAATATCCAGAGTGGGAATTCCACTGGATATCCCTAAAGCTGTGAGGACGTACTTGTAGCAATTCTGCCTACGCAGCACACAATAGGAGGCTGGATTGTCCTGACACCCCAGTTGTCCCAACATTTCACTTGTGAGCTGAATGGTGAGTATTCATGAGTTTGTAGTTTTGCACTCCATTTATGTGGAATTTGAATGAAATAGGTGGGGGTTTTTTGCTGCAAAACATGTTACAGAACTGTGTACATTCATCACCTGCACAGTCACCTCCAGTGGGTTTTTGCTGGTGCCTGGCAGCTTAGGCTGCTATTGCAATGAATAGCAAATTGGTCATATTGGAGCAAATTACAAGATAAATCACAAGGCAACATCCTTTTATTTCCTGTTTTTCAGGAGTCATCAGCTGCATATTATCATCTTGTTGGCATTATCTATAAAATTAATAACTTATACTACCCTTGTTTTGTAAGAGATTGTTCTCTCAGATCTCCATTGTGTTATGCATGTGTGCACAAAACCACACTCCTACAACAGAATTCTCAGTTTGGATCTCCCCAAAGGCAAAATGTATTAGATCCAGCATTGCTTGGATAATTTGTTGTTGATATAGACCCTAAGAATAATCACCTTGAAAATTCTAATCTGTTCCAGAAGAAAAGCTTTTTTCCATATTGGCTGCTCTTGAAATAGACAGAAATGTCACTGAAATAGTTAATACTGGTATGAATTTTTCCAGTGTAATAGTTTTGGGGTCACTTAAAAATCACTGGAAATGTAACCTCTTGCACTTCCTGTAAAACACTGAACTCCGGATGATAATCAAGACCTCTAGAAAATTGTGGGCTGCATAAAAATTGCAGATTTTGCAATTTTCTGACCACTGTGTAATTTTCTGGCACATTTAAATGTGTGTTTGGTTCAGTGCCAGGCTTCTTCGTCCCCCAGACACCCTAAAATTAACTAGGAGCTTTGGGAATTTCATCTGTCAAACTGAGACAGAAGTATCCAATCAGCCTGGAGGAAGCATGGCTGAGCAGTGCTGACCGAAAGCCCTTCTCAAACAAGGAAGGAAGGAGAAAAAGACAGATGAGGAACAGTCTAGCAGAGAAAGGAGAGGGAGGACAAGATCAGAAGGCGAGAAAGAAAAGCTGTGGAGAAATGGTGAAAAGGAAACTTGTAAGAGAAAGAAAGCAATAGAAACATTTGGAACAATAACTTGTAGTTCTCTTATAAAGTTGTGGGCTTTTTGTTGAGACTTCATTTGGGGATTGAGAGTGGGAAGATTTTTATGCTAAAAACCCCTGGAGTTTTCTTCTCTGAAAGCTGAAGCAGAGTCTAGACTCTCTCTGGCTGGGTTAAGAAAGTGCTGAGATCCTTCAGAAGCATACGAAATACTGAATTTTCACGGTGAATGTTCAGGCCACAGTGAATTTAATAGCTGAACTTTGCACAACTGATGAAAGCTGGTAGATGACAGGTCGATTAGGGAACAGACTGATGGCAAAATGGGAAGAGAAGCTGGGGTATCCAGTGCCAGTGCAGCACCTTTATCACCACATGGCCTGCACTACACAGTTCATTGTCTTTCTATAATTTCTTATTGTCCTCTAACAACTTTAGGTGTCATGAAGCAACAAAAAATGTTTTAGACAGCCTGCATTTGTCCCATACATCTACCCAGCTTCCCCCCGTTTGCTATGCCATCATTCTTAGCAACTGTGCCTTGCTGAGAAATAAAAAATTGTCTGTCCTTGAAGCTCAATGCAGCTCACACTGGTGAAAGAGTGCCTCACAGGACTCACTGCTGTGACAAATCAGCCCCAGCAGTACAAGGCTCACGGGCTTCAGAAGCAGCTTTTTGTAAGTCCTGAGAAAGAGGGAAGTATTTTAAATAGGGAAGCAAAAGGGTTGAAAGGAATGACCAGGAGTTTATCAGAAAGGGCCAAGGAAGAAATTACAGACTCCAGGCATACTACCTGACTCTGTATGTAGCCTTTTGCCATGGGACTGGGTTCTTTGACCAGGAGCACTGTCAGTTTTGTTGTTATATTGATGTAGTAGCTTTGCACTTGGTATCTGGGCCCTAGAAAATTAATTTCAGAGTAGAGTCACACTTTTGTCAGGTTGAGAAATCACAACCAGCTTTTAAAAAAAAATACTTTAGAATTACAGGTGCAAGTGATTTTGAGTGTGTTTCAAAACCTGACTAATTTCTAGTTTAAGTCAAGGTTAGTAGGATGAAAAAAACATGAAAGTTTTTCTCTAATATACTGTGGGACGTGTGGACAAGTCCTCAGTTCTCTAGGAATATCTATTATTTTTGTTAGATCTAATTTACACTAAAAGCATGATTAAAAGCTCTACACCAAATACATCACATGCTCATTTTATTCCTACAAGCAAATAAAATGCTTCAGCTTTTCTGGGAATTATGCACTCACTGCTATTATAAAACTTTCTGACCTCAGTGGTGGCATGAACAGTAGTCCTAAATTGCCTCACAAAAAGCAAACAAGCAAACAAACAAAAAACAAAAAACAAACAAAAAAGCCCCAAAGCCAAAACCAAAGCTAAAACCAAAATTAAAACTGACTGACTCCCCCTTCTGAATTAAAAAGAAACCCAAAAGAAATTCAAATAGTTTGAGATAATAAAAAATAGACTAACCCATGCATTAGAAATAACTTGCAGTTTCAAATCCTTCAATATTCAGAAATTCAAGTATTCAAGGTTTCATATACTGATCTGAACACTTTCTCAAATTTGGAAAACTCATGAGGACAAGACCTCATGAGACATTCTGTTATTATGTTTTCCAGTTTGGTTAGACATATAGCACACCATGAACAGCTCTCCTTGCAGTATTGGTTTCTGTTACTCAGCCATGAAATTCATAGTGAAATGATACTTTCTCCAAACTACAATGCTTAAAAAACGTTTTATTCTAATTCCAGTTGTGCTTTGGGGTCTGATCTGGTTTTATTTTCCATGTGGAATGACTAATGAACTCTAGCATGGGATGTACATGCAATAACCCAAGCAATATCTGTCACTGAAAGTCACTGATGTTACACATTTGCAGGAGAGGAGGGTTTGTCCCTATGCAGAACTGTTCCTTTATCTTTCTGTGAAAGGTCTTACTTGTAACTGTTGGTTTTAACCCAAATAGTTAAGGATCAACAGCGTGCCTCAGGATACTTACTTCCTTCTTTCCATCCATAAGTTTCAAATGGCTGAGTGATTTCCAAAAATGAAGTAAGGAAAAGAACAATTGACCCATTGAGGTCAGTGAAGATACAATATTCTGCACCTTGCTTTGCTTCAAGGCAGCACTAGTATATTAGTTACATTTAATAAAGAAAATATGCACTGAACTTTGCCGCAAAGTCAATTAAGTCCATGCAAAAAATGGCATTTTTGACACCCATACAACATTCACATCCCTCGCTTATTGTTGAGTCCATCCTTCAAAGTGTTGTATTAATACAGTTTCTCAATATAAGGGTTGTAAGAATTTCTCAATGTGGACACAACTATGTATGTAGCCTTTATCCTGGTCTCAAAAACATTACCCAAATAATTTGTTAACTTTTTAAAGAAAAAAATTAGACGAACCCAAGGCAGGCCTCTATTATGGGAAATTTCATCTTGCTACTAAAAATTAAAAAAAAAATATGAGCAGTTGGAACATGTTTTTTTAACAAACAGTGTTGAACAATCATGACTATACTTACAGATATTGTTATGGTGGGTAATGCCAGAATATGTATGGAAAAACCTACACAGCATCTAATTTTAATGCTTTTATAGCAAAAACCATCAAACATTTCCTAATTAATAGTGATTATTTCACTTACACATATTGAGTAAGGTAAGGTCTCTCATACCACACCAGACAGTGAAAATATTTCACAAATCTTTTTCATAAAAGTATATTTTCTATTTCTAAATGAATACTTTCTTTTTCCTAAAATATATTTTTATGAAAATAATAGAAGATTAAAAATAAAAATACCCTTGGGTATTTCCTTTCATGTCAACTTACAGTTCAGTTTTACTAGAAGGGGTTTCTAGCAGCACCGCCTGTTCTTGGCCTCACCTTGAGAAGCTGTCAGATTCTCACTTGCTAAATGTTCTTGGAGGTCTCTCATCTTGTTAGTGCATTGTGTGACTTCACAGGTCTAGCTTTTGCAGTGACTACAGACATTGTCATGGCTGTAAATCCCATGTCATGCTTAAATACTTAGAGAGTATCCATGAACTGCTGAACTTGTGATTACAACTTCCTCCTTCATCCAGAGATTGTCTATGAGAAACTTTATATTTGGTCTTTCTATGATAGAATAGTGGAAAGCAACCCACAAAGGCTCTGCTTCAAAGACCTTTGTAAGCAGAAGAATCCTCTTTTCTCCCATATGGCATCTCCAAGTGCATTCTCCTGGAGTCAGTTTAAACCATGCTCTGAGGGGTCCCTGTACTAGGGGAACCTCTGCACAACCCTCCATGGTCTGCATCTGTGAGATGTATATTTCTATATGTAAACGTGTTTATTCCAAAGGACTAAAAAGAGGCTTGGAACCATTTATTTGAGCTGCCTGGGAGCAGATGAAAATTCCTAGTGGGAGTAGCATGGGAATGGTCTGGTGGAGGAGCTTTGAATGAATGGTGCCACTTTATTATGAACTATAGGTAAAAAAGGGGACATGCTGGAGTCTCTGCAAGGTTTAATTATATAAAACATGGAGGATATGAGAGAGATTTCTACACCTTGCCCGTCAGTGCATCTACCTTCAAGAATCAGTTTGTCTGTAAGAGGGTGACATACTCTTTAACAGAGAAAAAGACATAGACCAAATGCAATTGGGGTGCAGTCCTACAAAGTATTCACATAAACAGATACAGAGAGGTTTTCTGTCTCACTTAGCTTACTTCCTTCCTCCTTTAGAGCAGAACCCACATTTACAGAGGTTCAGGAAGATCTAGAGAATGTCCACAGAGAATGCTCATTTTCAGTTACCTTTAAATAGAAAGAAGACTTATGTAACAGACACCAGGATATAGTTGCAAGGCATCTTCCTCCCTAGTCTCATATGGATACAGGTGCACAGAATCATGTATTATAATATATTATATTTCTATATTCATTACAGAAGCTGGATACCTTGCTTTCTCAATGTACTTTCTGAAACATCTCTGCATTGCTTTCAATGCATTTAAAAAGTGTGTGATTATTGCAAATAGGAAAACTAAGCAAAAGTTTAAAACCCAGGAAACTAAAACAAAACTAGATGAAACACATATAATCTTGTTTTTTGGACTTATATCTATCCATTTTTGCTGGAAGCTTTTCTGCTCTAAAATTCTCATATTTTTTTTCCTTTATACTGACCCCCAATACATCTTCTCCCAAAAGAGCTGAGAGAACTTACATTTTCTGCCTGACATTAAATTCCATATAATCTTCCCCATTGTTATACAAACTGTAAGCCAGCAAGGTACTGGCAGAGCAGACAATATAGTGTTCAGCATGAAATTAGCACACATTCTTTGATTAAATAACTAGATAAGGCTAATTTGTGTCTCCCCAATCTTACTGTCTCCTCAAACTTAAAATGAACTGAAATGGTCATTCTGGAGTAATATCTTTCAACAATGAGAATAAGAAGAAAGAGGGAATAATCATAAATAAAAATTTCTTTCTTTCTTTCTTTTCTTTCTTTTCTTTCTTTCTTTCTTTTCTTTCTTTTCTTTCTTTCTTTCTTTCTTTCTTTCTCAATGGTGCAGTCATATTTTGGTCACTGTTGTGGTTAACATCAGCAGCTGTGATGGGGACATTCAAATGAAACTCAGGGAAAAAGTAAACATAGATAAAACTGCTATGCATTACTCTGTGATGCAGAGCTATACATCATTCATGATATCTTTATAATGCAATATTATTTGGATGTTTCAGTCTGGAAAGGAGCCCAAGTGTTTCCAGGCACACTAAGATCACATGAAATTATGATCCGGGACCATATTTAAACCGCCTACTCTAAATGCCTAATTTAGGCATTGCTACTAATACAGTGTTTAAATTTAAGAGTGAGATAAGTGATCCAGGCCTGCCAGATCTTGCCTCCACTACAGCTGGTGGAAAAGAAATAGCTGTGACTCCTAATTTGAGCACTGGAGGTGGGATTCATCTCACCTAACTTCTCACACAGGAAAAATAGTTGTTTAAATCTGAGCTGGCAGCCCTTCTTTCAGTGGAGAGATGGAGACACCTCCACAGTGTCTCGCCTGCTGTCACCTGTTTCAGAAAGGGATGAATTTTTCTCTAGCAGTCCTTTTTTCCTTTTTGGTAAGCTTAGACTTAGGCAAGTCACTTCTGTGTCCATGACCTGAGATGACCACACTTTTGGTGGTCAGTGTAAGCAGAAGGGCATGGCCACACCTCACCACCAGCTCCACAGGTGCTGAGTCAGTGCCTGGGAGCTGCTGGGTCTGGTCTGCCGGGGTAAGGGAGCCAGGAATTGGGATGAGATAAAAATGAGATTAAAAAAAAAACTTAGCGAACACATGCATTAATTTTAAATGACAATTTTAACCTGGCCATTCACATTTTTCACTTAAGGAAAATTTTCTGTATTAATAGAATAATTCCTCTGGAAGTCCTGCCACTTTTGCCAAGTATTAGGAAAACTCCTGCCTATGTGAATCATTCATGACCTTGTCATCAACTTATACCAGGAGATTAAAGTGCAGGGATGTGAGAAGTCTGCCAAAACTAACAAACTTTCCCTGGAGATGTTATGATGAAGATGCACTCTGAATAAATAACATTGTCTACTTGTGACACGTCCAGCCCTGGGCCAGCATCTGGGCTCTGCCCCACCTCTCCTCCCAGACAGCACTGCTTGGCTACAAATGACCAAGGACATGATACCAGATTCCCTTTTCCTACAAATCTAACTGTATTTAGAAATCTGTGGTGAATAGACCGATCAAGCAATTTTCCTACATTCCCAAGTGATTTTTGAACTCACGCAAAGTTTTTAGGAGGTGAAATTTTAGGGGGAATTAAAGAATTGTGTATTCTTCCTGAAACAGGCTTGTGATTTCATGGATCATGTAAGCAGGCAAGTCCTGAGTGTCAGTTTCTTCCTCCAAAAAGTCTACCACAACTTTAATCTCACACGGGCTTCTTTTGCTCTTGCTGATCCCAGAGTTTAGGTTCTACTTTGAATAAACCAGTTCATGTATTACAGCTCGCTGGAGCCCACAGGTTTTGCATCTAATTGTATCAGTCGTACATAAACAAGAAACTTAATGAATAATAGTAAATTCAAGAAAAATGAAAACAATGTGTAAACAGTAAACTGGAGCCAAATAAACCAGCAGTAAAGAAAAAGAGCATCAAAGCAGAAAAGAGCAATATCAAAACCCCATAAATCCCAAATGACCTTGATGTCTACTGCATTTGTACTTTAGTGTTCACTTGAATTAGGTTCTGAATTCCTGGAAAGAGAGAGTGGAAAGGATAACCTATGTCGTCTTAGGGAAGAATTCTACATCATTTTCCATGCTATGAATGAGCTTTCCTCCAAGCTGCTGAAATAGAATCTCACAATTACTTAATATTAAGAAAGAATAAAAAGACAGTTAGGAAGGAGGATTTGAGGACCTCATTTTATGAATCACATTTTGGATGTCTGGCATGTCTGATTTTTTGTTCTTCCAAGTATTTTGATGGCCAATGAGATTATGGCTTGTCATTTCGGAGACTTTACAATCGTATTCCTATTTCCAGCTTTAACACACTCCTTAATCAGATATTTTCTCTAGGCTGGTGAATATTCCCTTTCTGATTTGAGTGTAAAATTTTGGCTGGAAAAATAAACAAAGCATTTATTTTATTACTCTATGGAAATGATGGATTGAAAATTTTACAGTTAAGAGGCTCTTGAATATGTTGCTTTTATAAACCTGTATTCTATAATTTTCTAATATTTTTTTTGTAATGTATGTGTGGATATTTAAAAAGTACTAACACTGCTAGGCACCTCAGTGTATTATACTTGCATACATTTAATCTTTCACTAAAATTACAAATGAAAAGTCTAGCTATTAAAATTTACAATTTAGTTGGCTTCAGTTGACCTGTTTTTCTGACAGGGTACAAACAAATGCACTGTCTATAAAGCCCTCCCTCTCTGAGGAACTACAGTAGTTGCTTAAAGTCTGGATCCTTCGTTAGCAGATTTTGAGTAAAATTCTTACTTTGCTCTGTGTAATGCCACTGATAGTATTTTATGCTGAGAGGCAGCTTCTGAAAACATTTTTTGATTAGCCATAGTTGTCATTTTCTCCCATTGCAAATGTATGGGTGACAGTGATTTAAGTGAAATCTGAAGGCTCAGTCTGGTCCTGTCTCATCGCTAAAGCTGTCATTTACATGTACAATGGAGAAACCATGCTGTCCAGATGCAGCACAATTGTGAATTGCTCTGAATTTGCCTCCTGGTGGAGGTAAAGAAACTTAGGACAGCTGCAGTTCCTTGATCCCAGTCTCTGACCATAAGGTAACAACTTCTAACCTTAGAGTTGCAATAGCATATTTCAAGCTAAAAAAATATGTAGAGCCTCATTAAACTTTGGGAAGCTCAATACAAGCACAGCTGACAGCTCTGATGTCTGTACATTCTGAAGACAGTCTGTAGAAGGTCTCTTTTCAGAAACATAATCTGTTGTAAATCAGAATAATAAAAAAACAGCCTGATGTCTGAAATTAGTTCATATTGAATGACACTGAATGGCACTGAACATCCCCTAGAAAAGGTAGAAGAGGTAACCAGTAGATGCAGCAGTTTGTGCAGCAGTTTCTGGTTTCTGCTCCTAGATCTTTTAGAAATTTTTCCTAAGGAATTTTTGAGGAACTTTGGGGTGACTACTACCACTGAGAAAGGATGGCAACAGTGAGCTGAGTTGGCTAGCAATCTCTAGTCACTCCTAACAAGCTCTGACAGATGTTCTTGATCAAAAGGTGCTTTTCTATTTGCTGCTAATTCCTGATTTTGAAGAGCCAAGCACCCTCCCAGGAGGTGCTAGGGAGAGTCCTCTATAACTGTCTATGCAGAAATTGGCACGGAAGGGTATGGGAAGCTCTGCTGTACACAGTGCACGGGTGTGCTGATGGTGATGAAGGTGAAGAGCTACAGAGCATGGTCCCCACTGATTGCTGGAATTCTTCTTTGTGTTACAGAGTTGAACTCAAACTGAGATCCTGAGAGAAGATGCAGCCCTGTGTCCTGGGGTTTCCAGGATGACAGTACGCTTTCTTGGGCTGGGGAAGATGTGCTCCTTGTCTGCAGGAGGTGTGCACTGGGGAAAGGGCTGTGCAGTCAAGTAAAGCAGCTGTGGGAGGAGGTCAGCAGGCAGTGCAGCAACAGAGGAGGTGAGAAAAACACTGACTGAATCTTCTTCATGAGTACAAAGATCTAACTGCATTGAGGGACGAGTAGAGCAAGTCTGAGCTTACTACAGACTTCCATGATGGTAAAGGCTGGAATCCTGGGGCTTCTCATTCTAGGAGGATAACTCCTGCCCCGTCTGCAAGTCTGCAGCTGCGGTGTGGGTTCAGTGCCCAGGTGGCATATGAAGGGCTGAGAGCTGTGTCCAATGAAGAATCTGAGTAGGCTGAGCCTAAGATTGCAGCAGCATCAGGAGGAAGCAGAAGTATGAGCTGTGGGAAACTCCCCGCTGCAGGGGATGGACACCACCATCTCCTGGTCTGACCTGGTATCTAGGGATGTTTGCAGCTTGCCAGGCATTTGGATCCAGGGCACCAGGTTGCCAGTCTGGTCCTCAGATTATCCCCCATTGCTGCTGTTCCTTGTGGGCACCAATACTTGTAGGGGAAACTGGAATTGTAGCAAGCATGACACTGCATTTGAGGTGAAGGCCAAGGGCCCAGAGGACCAGGTAACATCTCCTTGATTTTTCCAGTGAGAAGGAAGGACTTGATGAAAAATGGATGGACCCTATGGGTCAACAGTTGTGCAGCCAGTGTTGACAACAGGGATTCTCTTTCACAAGCTTGGGATCCTGTCTGAGATAAAATATCACCCACATGACCAATTGCAGCAAGTATCAAGTGGTAAATGATCTTTGTCAACAGGCTGGCCAGCCTGGGGAGGAGAACTTTAAACTAGGAATAAAGGATCAGGCAGGGGAGATGGTGATGACCCACACCCAGCTGAAGAGATTGTAGACTGGATTGGTAAGAGGGCACAGAGTAAAGGCTGGCAGAAGAGACCTTGAAAACAGGGTAGGAGAACGGTCCTGAAGAGCTCATTGATTTTAAGGGATCATTTTCCCCAAGCTCAAGTTTTATCCACCTTGATGAGTGTTCAAGAAAAGACAGCAGGAGACCTGCATGGATGAGCAAAGAACTCTTCTCTCAATTTAAACACCAAAAACAATTGAGCAGAAGCTGGAAGCAGGGATAGTGCTTCTCTAGAAGAAATATGACTCAGGAAGGATATAGAGGCACTGTCCAAATGTGCAGAGGTGGGGTTAGAAAAGCCAAAGTCCATCTGGGGTTGAATCTGGCAAGAGTCATAGAGTGGTTGTAATCAAGAGACTAGTTAGACTGGGACTCACTGTGATAGACACTGAAAAACCAGAAAATGCATGCTCTTGAACCTAGGAGTGACGGTAAACAAATAACTGCAAAAAAATTACATTCTATATAGTCGTGTGTGGGCTCAGATTTTTTGCACATAGACTCACCCAGCCCTGGATGCATTTAAATTAGGGGTTGCTTTAAGCTCCAACATGGTCAGCATGCAGCACACAGACACTTTCAGAAAATGGTTTACATTTTGCATAGGCTGACTGGTCATTTTGTCCACTGACAGGTGGCAGAATCAGATTCATATCCCTGATAACCCTGTTGATTTAAAAATTGGGGTGGATGTATGTGGTCCTGACTATATTTCTTTGATAAAGGAAGTAAAATTGTAATGTGTCATGGTATTTTCCTTCTGCTATCTCCAGACAATTCAAAGGGATGTGATCATCCTTCAGTTGGAGAAAGATGTGCCTAGAAAAATGAGGAAAATTACAGCAGGAAAGAAAAAAAAAAAAAAAAAAGAAGAAGAGAAAAAAAAAGTATTTCTGGGTAGATGGAGCCAAAGGGAACAGAAGATAGGATTTCTGTGAGTTCAGTCACCTGCAAAAGTGCAACACGGTCTCAACTACCCTTCATCTAAATCTTCCACAGGGAAACAGAAAGCACTTGCCTCCCTCAGAGAGGATTACATGTTAAAAGGATGGCAAAGGTGATGATTTCTTTTGCTTTCTCCCTCCAGTTAAATCTTGGATTGCACAGAAATCATCATATTTTACTTGCAGGCCTCTGGATAGGCTGGTTTTCTCTGTCTTCTGCAGGTCAGTATTTCAGAGACATGCTGAAATATCCATGAGACCCCAAAGTGTAGGACTCCCAATGTGAGCAGAAGGCTTGGCATGTAGAAGAGTCTAAGAACAAAGCAGCCAACATCCTTTCTCCAGAGACAAAACACATTTTGTCTGTGACATTCTTAGTCTCCATCTGCTCAGGAGAGGGAAAGTTTCCCATATGGTGCTGCAGTGGGCTAGTGATTCACTCTATTGACTCACTCCACAAAATGCACAATTGAATGTTAAGTAACTGAAGTCAGCTTTAATGGATACAGCATATGTGTACTTCATGAATGCAAAATATGTAAACTATTACCATGTCACCTCTTTTTGTGCTGATAGTACTGCATTGATTACTGATTGATTCCTAATTGCTTAATAATTGGGGTTATCATTCTCTGAATAACTTGAATTTTGAATTATCAGTTTAGAATCAATATTAGAAACACATCTGTTTCTGCCATGCCACATTATATTTTACATTTTTCATATTATTTTCAGTAATATCTTGAGTCAAATACATGTTAGGTAGTTAGATATTAGTGGCTTAGATCTGATGTGAAAGCTTACATTTCTAGAGAAAAGGATGACTGAGTCACAGTTAGTCTTGCTCATGTATCACAAATGCTTTCTGTGTTTTAAAAGGACATTGATTTTTAAAAGATCTGTGTAAGTGAGGACAGTTCATAAGACAGTTTATTATGAGATGGTCAGAACAAGGTTAAGCATCTGATGCCTATCCTCATAGACTGCCAAGCTCATGATACCATAGTGATCTTAGTTAAGGATCTACAGCAAACTGCAGGACAAGAGAGATTTGAGGGGAAATACTCTGTTTCTGACAAGAATGTGGGACTGAAAGCTGATTAGTCAAGTTAGAGGATCATTCCAGGGTTGTGTCACGTGTAACAGCGACAGCAAGTAACAGTGACAAATAACAAAGAAAAAAATCATGTCCAGGATTTCTGGGGAAAAGATTAACCATAATGTGTAGTTATGGTACTGCTTGGCTTTGGAATGCTTTAGTGTGTTTCTTTAGACTATGGAGATGTCTGTCTGAACTACATCCATCCAAGCTGTGAAGTTTGGTGTTAGTAGTGAATGGACACAGGAATTAGAGAGATTTTCTTGATCATGAAGTTTTCAGTAATTTTCCCCCTCACCTCCTTGATAGCGGCTACTAAAGCTGAGCAGTGCTGGGTATAGACTCCTCTTTGAGTGGTGCTGGAGAGATTGCCAAGCACTGAGGCCAGTGCCTCCATGTGCATTGCAGGGATGTTCACCAAAGCTTGTCCATTTCCTCAGCTTGATAGGATCCCAGCTAACACTGTCCCTCAGGCTAGGCTGGTCATGCCCGCCCCTCAGGATGGGCTCCAGCTGTACCCACCAACCAAGGCAGAAGGGATGCTGACCAGTTCTGGAGCACCCCAGCAGTCAGTGTAGATACATGCATTGAAATAAGTCCAACTAACCATGCACAACTTCAGCAGACAAGGCAAACAAAACAACCTGATTCAAGTTTGGAAATTTCTCTCTCCTCCACTCACTAAATAATCTGCAAGTAGTCGAGCAAAGTCAACCTGTGACTCCACTGCTTATGAAAAACTTGACATATCTACTCAGGAAGACAATTTTTTTTCTCTTTACAAAGAAGTTACAGACTTTGCCAGTCCCATGCAGAGATGTGCAGAAGGCTCTGTTGTACCCTCTATATCAATGGAAACCATGAGGAAATGCTGGTGAAAAGAAGGAGGTTATTTGGTTGTGAGGGCACCTGCATTTAGTGGATGCTTTGCTAGAGTTTTTTAGTAAGTGATTGCAGAATTGGGGCTGGGTCAGTGTTTAAGAGAATGGTTTGTTTGAACTTGAGATAAAAACCTGGTGCAATACAGACAGTTTCAAGAATGATATCTGGAGTATTGAGAAACTGTGTCTTGGGGAATCTAGGGGAAGAAGGGAACAGACTAATTTCCCCCAGACTCAAGAGCTAAGAGTAAATAAGGGGATTTAACAAGAAAGATAAAATTTGACAAATTTTACCAAAAAAGACCAAAAATATTTTCCTTTTTTTATTAAATGGGCATTTGTGGAAACCCACCCTTAAGTGGAAATGAGCACCCAAGATTCATAGATGCTCATGGTTGAAAGGAATGACAAAACTCAGAGGGTCTGCAAAAGCTTAAAAAGTTTTATTAGCAAGTTATACACTTGGCACGGAAATTGGAATAAGTCAGTCCCTTATCTACTAGTATATGCACACCACAGTGGGTTTCAAGTAAAGGGGTAGGGTGAAAGAGAAGAGAGAGAGAGAGAGAGAGATGAATTAAAGAGGGGGAGAGAGAGAGAAAGGAAGAAAAGCAGAAAGAAAGATCACCAGTCCTGGCTCCAGTATTGATCCAGCTGATGGAGTGTCAAGGTGCATGGGGTACACATGCCCCTGGGCTTCATGGGTTTACTTTTTTATAGGTAAGTTTTCCCCACCCTAGAGATAAGTTACTTGCTTTCTGTGTAATTTGGTTATCATGTGCAGTCCATTCTTCTAGACCTTTCTGGAAATGGGTCAGAGGACTTCAGGGGTCATTGGTGGTCTTTGTTGCCCTCTCGTGGGTTGGTTTTTGGTCAACAGCCCATGCCCACTTTTCAACCTCATTCCTGCACTTGCACTATATTGGGTTGTGCTTATCTACTGGAGCCAGAACAAGGCAGTGCTGCCCCACCTCTGTATGGCCCCCTCTTCAGCCACACCCTGTCCTTTCTCACAGCAGGTTATTGCCAATCCTTGCATGGCTCCACAGCTATCTGGCTATCGGGGTTTGAGACAGACCCTCAAACCCTGACAGCTGGGGCACATTAGTCCCTTCATCTTCTAGGCTTCTGCAGCACTCAAAAATTTTTAGAAATCTAAAATGGCATAGCTGTTGCACTTCAGTCATTCAAAACATCTTTTTAATCTATATAAAAATTTGAAATAATTTAATTCACAATGCTATAATTTAATTTAAAACACGAAGCAACTGTTATTCCACTATACCTAGAATGTATACAGTACATGTATCTGTAATCCCCTTGGGCTACTTTATAATAGCTTTATACATGGGCATGTAATTTTTTCCTGTTTCTCCTGTGGAAATGTCTTGTCTTAACTGAATTAAAAAACTTGAAACCTCTCTGATTTCAAAGTAACTATTCTTTTTTTTTAGTAGTCAAAGATATTGAAGCTTTCTACCTTCAGCAACTTCTCATTTTATAAATAGTATCAACATATATGTATACATATGTGTACATATATATATGCATTTATATATACACACATATTTATAAATACTCTAGTGTGCAGGACAACTCCATTCATAACACAGATACACTTTTCGTTCCAGGGAAGAATTTTCACTTTGGTTCATAAACATACCTAGCAGTGCTTCCTTTGTAATAAAAATTATACACAGTGTAGTTCTTCAGGAAAGAAATAAACGTAGTTTTGAGGAATAAACCACTAAAATGGAACACATTTTTTTCCCACCTTTTTTGAGGAATGGATGGGAGATGCAATAACACCTTTTTTTTTTGTTTTCCCCTGAAGTTTCAACATTTCCAGGGCTTGCATGTCTTTAACGGTATGCAGTAGATTCTCTAAGCATTGCTGGTGGGTCCCATTAGGATTTCTCCTCCTGAGCACCGGGATTCTTGGTAAAGTAACAAGATGTAGTTTGTTTCTGCTGAAAAATTGTCACACTAAGACTTCTTTTTGTTGTAGTTACTTAAATTAAGCTCCATACACAGACTCTATTGTCACCTTCAGAAAGTTTTTGTTCACAGTACCTGACACTCATCCTTCTACCCTCCTCACTCCAGTAAGAAGGATTTGTGGGGCTCCAAAGTGAGGCTCATCACCAAAAATTGTTTCCAATTTCATACTTATATCAAGTTACATAAGGTTCAAGTTAGAAAAATAGAATAAAACATTGAAAATGAGAGCTGTTTAATTCACAAAATTCACTATGTCCCAGAAAGTTTGTTACAGGACTTCTAATTTTTAAATAAATAAAGCATGCAATGGAAAACAAAACAAAGCCAAACCTCAGTAAAATTGATCCCTCCTGCTAAACAACAACTTTGACCTCTTTTAAATCTACCAGCCCATCTGTTCTAACATGCTGTCTCTCTCTGGGTTCCAATCGGTAGAGATAAAGGAAACAGTGTTCCTCCAGTGTCACACAGGCTCATATTTGGTGACATTTAAGGTGTGCAAACTTGTGAGCAGAGATTTAGAGAGTAAAGGGAAATGAATGCTTGAAAGCTGTGTTTTTAAAACAGCAAACCCTTCCCTTATGTTCTGGTGAGATTTTGGCCTGTGCACCTTGTATACCAGATGGGGACACTTTTCTGTTTGCTTTGTCTTGGTAATTTTTTTCTGTTTTCTTAGCTGGTTTCAGGTTTCTGTGTAACAACCTTTGCCTCCACTTAAAAAAATCCAAACACCTGACCCAGGCTACACTTTAGGAGGCCTGTTTGGTGGGAAGTGAATGCTGGAATGTTTCCGTTTTCAAAACTGTGAAGATTCAGATTTATAGTCATGCTGTTTATACTCTATCATATCATGTGTGGTAGCATAGGATATCAAAGCAAGAAAGCCTACGGGGATACCACCATTTGAAATGAAAAATAGTTCTTATGTATGGCATAATGCAGCACAGATGGAAAGTTGTGCTCTTCTGTTTTACTGTTTCTGTACATTACTCAGGCAATAAATACTGGACAAATCAAGCAGTCATTTCTAAGGCTCCATATAACCTATTTTACCAGTATCAGCTGCTATAGTTTTATATTCCCTAGACAAAAGCTGCCTGGGTTCCCAAGTTTTATAAGGCATTTCAAGGAGACCTCACAAATAAAAATGTATGGAAAATATGGCCTGGCTTTTAGTAACAGTATAGTTAACTCTGCATTTTCATATGACAGTCAAAGCTCTCACTAGCATATTGCAGCCTTACCATTCCTCAAAGCAGCATTTATTTAATGACTATTACTTGCTTACTTTATCTGCTATGAATTCTGCATCATTATTTCAAGGGCACAGCACAACAGAAATACACAATAACTGGGTCACTTCAGGTCTGGGCTTCATCAGTTTAGAAGGGTTATCCCACATCTGATGTAGCAGACATACTCTGACACCTTCTCTCTGAGCTCTCTGGCTCTCTGGCTCACAACTGCCATGCTTTACACAGCAGTGGGAAGCAATATTACCAGTATCTTTTCTCTGGCTTTTACACTCTAACATACCAATTAAATAATAGCCCCACAACATGGAAAACCAACTTTCCCTGAGCCTTTTAGGACTTCAAATCACATTATCCATATCCAGCAAGGTAGTTGTCACGTTTTTTCTTCTTTTTCAAAGGAAATAATAAAAGTAAAAAGGAAAAACAATCTCTCAGCAATATTTGTTTAAATAGAAGAAATAGTTACATATGGGAGTCTGTCCTGCAAGATTTTGTTTGTTGGCTGGATGGAAAAAACCTTGATATTGTAAAAACAAAGTCACAGCAATTTTAGTCATATCAAGCTTCCTCTTCCATGACACAAGCTGACTTCTGTGCACTTGGCCTTTCCACCTCCCCATCTAGCAGGTGTCATATTGCTGCTGAAGCTGAAGGCAGTGCTGGGGATAAGGAAGAAAGGCCAATTTCAGCATCTGACAACAATCTCTCCTTAAGATAATTTTTGGTGAGACAGAAAGTAGTTTTTGTCATTGCTATATCCCTGCGAGATAATTTCAAGATTTTTTTAACCAACAGAATTTACAGTGACTCAGTTTGGAGTGGTCAAAGGCTAATCAGTGACATATGAATCTCCAGTGGGTTTTGTTTGTTAATATGCTTCATATAACATATATTAATTTTTTCCTATTTTCAAGACTATGCATTACTTATGTAGCACCCATAACTTATTATTGTTGTTAATTGATTTTTTAGAATGGTTGGATACTTCTTTTCCACTGCTTTCCAGAATCTAAATTTTAAAACATTCACAGAATCATAAAATAATAGAATCTTTAAGCTTGGTAAAGACTTGTAGGATCACCAAGTCCAACAATTAACCCAGCACTGCCAAATCCACCACTAAAGTGTGTCCCAAGTATCCCATCTACACATCTTTTGAACACTTACAGAGACGGTGATTCCGCTGCTCCTCTGAGCAGCCTGTTCCAATGTTTGGCAGGTTTTCAGTGAATAAATTTTTCCTAATATTTAATCTAAACCTACTCTGACACAACTTGAGGCCATTTCGTCTTGTCCCAAAACATTAAAAAAAAAGGATTAAAAGGTAAAACCCCCCCCCAAAAAAAACCAACACAACTTGAATTATACGTTGAATCGACGATTGGGTTGGGGTTTTGTTTCTTTGGTTGGTTTGGGGTTTTTTGTTTGTTTCTTCTGAGTGTTTATTTGTTTGGGTTTTTTTAAGATACACTGCAGGACTGTACTTAAGGCAACTTCACATCCAAGGCTGAGTGTATAAAACCAACTTGACTTAAAAGTCAAAAAGAGGCTGATAGATATTTGGATGTGGCCACAAAGGTTACAGCTAAACTAATAAACTAAACCAGGTCAGCACATGGGCCTGAGCATAGAATGAATTCAGGCATTCATACTTTGAAATGTTTTGCACAGTTTTGGTCTCAGCAAAGCAGTGCTACAATGGGGACAAGCTGGGAGCCAGCTCAGGCCAGAAAACGCTCTCCATAGGCAGTTTGAGGAAGGGTTAAGAGAGTTAAACGGTATTGACGTGAGCCTTTCCATACTGTTTGACCAAGAGCAGTCCCAGGATGTTTTATTTACCTCTACAGATGCAGTCGGGGTGACAGGGATAAAGGAAGTTTTGGGAAGGGGAAAAGGTTTAGTAGGAAACTGCTGTGCCTAAGAAATTTCTTGTACTTCAATGTCAGCTAAACCCACCTTTGGCTTAAGGTCAAAATACTGAGCACCATTTCGAGAATGCAAATTCCAAGAAATTCAGATCCTCTTCTTTTTCAGAGTTGGAGATATTTTGAAAAAGGTTCTGGCTCCCTAATACAAAGAATTAAGTCAGTCTCAGTCAACTTGTCTGGATGCAGTCACTTTCAGCCCTAAGTTTAAAGTTCCCCTTCCCTGTGTTTTAATCAGAGCATTACTGTTTTTCTTTAATTTACTTAATGTAGAGGAGTGGTTTTATTGTTGTGGCCTGCTATTTTTATTACAATAGCAAAAATATTTTACAAAAACAGTTATTGTTTCCAAGCTCCAGTAGTTTTTATAAGCCCTATAAATGGTGTCTGACAAAAAAACTTGACATAGATAAGGGAGTATGAGGCCCTACCCAGCAAGGTACTGAGCAGCCCTGTGAAAGTTGGGCCAGATGGCTTCGTTAGAGATAAACAAAGAGAGTGAAGAGAGAGCAAGCAGTAAGAACCATTTAAGGACTATGGAGACAAAAGAGACCTTGACCCCTGGACCACCTCAGACTGGGGAAAAAGGGTTTTTTTGTCAGAAACCGTTCTGTGACTCAGAGGAATATTTGATCATGAGAGATACTCTTACCTAGGTCCTTACTATGCCTTTGTGACTTTTAAAAGACTTCTTAAAATAAGAAACCTTTTTTTTTTTCCCTCTGTGTCTCAATTCCTTCTTTGGGAAAAAATCTGTTTCAGTCTCATCCTTACATCATTCTGCCCTAATGCATCCCAGCTGGAGGGACTTTCCCTTAATAATCATCATTTTCCCCAGTTTGAGGCAGAGCCACTACCCCTTCTTGACCTGCACTTCTCCTGCTTTAATTGGGGTTCGAGTTAGCACATGATTTGGGCAGCCCTCACCATGTCAGTGCTGCAGTGCTTACCTTGTAAGAATCCCGAGGCCCCAAAACTGCATCCAGAGCTCAGAAGTAGTTAAAAGGTAGACCAAGGAAAAACAGTAATAGAAATTCTGCATGCTGAATGAGGGTCACTTAAATGCTAATGAAGAGAAATATTTGGCACAAAGGGGTAAAATTCCTCACCTTTCCGGTCTTTCAATACCCAAGTAAGGACTTTAGGCAGGCATTTGTATCTCCTGTAGTTCAGCACCTTGTTTTGAGGGAAGCCACCCGCAGCTGCTACAGACCATAGACCAGTGTATCCAAAATTACTGCTTTACATCCTTGTTTCTGCAGTTTACACAGAAAACCCATTAGACAACATGTATGAGTTTCCCCCGCTGCAGGGATCAGATATCTGGATTATTTCTTCCAGTTCAGACTCCATGGCCTTTTTTGTTTGCTCATTTCTGGCCCCTTCCACACGCTGTGAATGTTTTGTCGCTTAGAAGGACAGTTCCAGCGGAAGGTCAGGGAGATGCCCTGCTACAAGCGAGAGTGTACATTTTCTTCTGGAAATGAGGATGTGAGCATCAGCGCCTTCTTAAAGAGACATTTAAAGAAGCCATATAGAAGGTGACTTTTACCTGTCATAATTTGGAATCAAATTCTTTGCTCAAAACCAGGAATAAAATGAATTTTCATGCAGGTCATAATTCTCTCAGATTAATTTTTCGATTCCTGGAGTAAGAAGAAAAGATTCCCCAACTGTTTAGGGGTATTTTGTTTCAGTTTGGGGGTTTTTTTTGAGTAGTGGGGGTTTTTGTTTTTTTTTTTTGTTGTGTTGTGTTTGTTACTTTGTTGGTTGGTTTGGGATTTTTTGTGTCTTTGCTTTGGTTTAGGTCGGGTTTTTTGTTGGTTTGGGTTTTTTGGTTTTATTTTTTGTGGAAGGTGAGGCATTTTGTGAGCACAGCTGAGGAGGAGAGGCAAGGATGGCTTCAGCTCGGGTGCAGTATCAGCTCATCAGCTCACCCGAGTGTGCGAGCATTGGCGTATGAGCAAGATGCTGCAGTCTGAATGTTGACACATGGTCAAATACTTCTCAGTAGCCCAAGTGTGATATTTAAAAATCCCTTTGTGGCTAATGTCTAGCAAAAGGATGCATTGCTTGGCTAGAACAAAAAGTGTTACACTACAGGCAGAAATGGAACATCTCCAAGTACTCCTGTTGTGCGGTTCAAAACAGCATCTTAGTCTGTGCCATTCTCCCTTGTGAGGGAAAAGACTTTTCCTGATACAGGGGCTGCAGTAAACTGTGCAGATAATGGAATAGCAGAGAGAATTCACGATAAATTTTTGGCTAAGCTTTGGGCTGTGAAAACAGCTTAGTTGGGTTTAGGACAAGTTTCATTCCCTGCAGTGGGTCTTGTGCCAGCCTTATTACTGCACTGCCATGTGGAAAATACTGGAAATAAAAAGACAGATCCTTTGAAAAATGCTTTAGTGGACTTGATGAGACAGAATAAAAGAGAGGACAAGTTACGATGGATAGGGATAGGGGGTACTTGCTGACTGCCTGCAGGTCATTCTCAAATCAGTTAGAGCAGCTGCAGAGGGGAAAAAAGCAAGTTAAAAATAAACAAAACAGATTTTCACCCATTACAATCACTGCCTTTGCCAGTCTTTGCACTCAAGCCTGGCTTCCTGGAGTGAAAGAAGAAAGACTTCAGATTTCACAAAGGAATATTAATAGAAGTAATAGATGAACTTAAGAAAGAAAAACGGCTAAGATGAATACAACTTGCTTTTGGTGTGAACAGATGGGTCATGGAATACTCTGAGGGGTAACTAATGGGACATTGATGCTTAATTGAACAAAATAGACAATTAGCAGCTGAAGAAAAATCTGGGGAACAGTAAATAATGCTAAGACCAGGCCAGTTGTACAGTGATCTGAGACTCATTACAAATAGCACTTAGCAACTCACATTTTAATATATTCAACTACATAGGGCAAGATTCTGCAGATGACACGGGGTCACTGTAGCCAACCAATTGAGCACCCATTTCCAGCACTATTAAGTGTGGAAAGACCCTGTGGGAACTTTTGAAGTGGAAACAAGGAAAATTATAAAGCAGTAGTAGTGTGGCTCTCCTTGGCATTAATGAGAGCATTACTGTCGGTTCTGGTGTCTGTGCTAAAGGTTATTGGAAAAGGCTGACAAGAGTTATGAGAACCAGCCACATCCAGGAAAAACATGTTTTCAGCTGGAGGATAAAAAATTTGATTTCTTTAGTGCATCCAGGGGAGGGCTAAAAGGTGACTTGTTCGTAATGTACAAGTACAGCCTTTGAGAGGTTGTTTTTGAGTGAAAAAGGCTCTTCATCCAAAAAGATAACATACAATTTAGTAGTTTGAATGATGAAATTTTAAATAAAAATACCTTCTCACAGCAGTTAATTTTATAGGCATTTCATGCATTCATCATCACTTAAGTTCTTCAAATAAAGACTGGATAGCTTTCAAAAAGACAGCTGCTCTATCTCAACCAGAAATTATGAGCTTTATTCAGGTATTACCAAGAAATACTCTCCTTTCTGTGTTGTGTTGCATGTTAAAGGTAGCAGGGATAGCAGTCATTTTGGACCTTAAACATAGGTCAGTACTGGGAAAGCTCCAAGTACATTGCAAACATACAAGCGCCAGTGATTTCTAAGAATTCTCATCAAAATGTCAGCTTTGCATAACAAGCACCTGCTTCCACTGGGTTTTAATAAGTTTTCAAGGACTTCATTTTCATTATTTTGAACCTCAGAGACGCAGAATGAGAATCCAGCTTTATTTTGCACTGAATATTTCTGCTCTGTTAAAAAAAAAAAGTGATAAAAAAGTGATTTTTTCTTTATCTTTCTGCACAGAATGACACAATATCTTCGTCAAGTGCATTTCTCACCTTATTACATGAAATCCCTTAACTAGCCCTTGCAGGCTAAGGAACGTAGGAGCCTTTAAAAGCCCTAAGAAAAAAAAAAAGAAACCTGGATCCCTCTCCTTTTTATTAGTTGGATGGGAAAAGCATTCTCTTGTCATCCATCAAGAACCATGATTTAAGCATTAGCTGTTAAACCAAGTAATGACATGAAGCTTAGGTGATTATATACTTGCAGGTACCAAATGCTCATTGTTAAATGTAAGGACATACCTAAGGAACTGTGTAATCTAAATAGCACCAAGTCCTTATGACCATCCAGTTGCCCTATTTCTTTCACATTTGATTTCACATTTAATAATGCTGATGCCGGAGGTGCTACTTAAGAAGTTCAGAGAGGCAGGAGCAGCAAGTTCCATCAGCTTTATAATAAATGGGTGTGTAAGAGGAAACCAGCCAAAGGGCAAGCATTTGGAGGTGAGATATTGAGAACACCTGCTCCTCCCTCAGCACACTTGTGATTAAACATTTTACTTAGTATGTGAACTGAAATGTGTTATGTTAAACTGGGGTCAGAAGGCATAATGTAATTATGGTTGTTACTAATACTACAGAGGCCAAACAGACAGAAATCATATTGGGAATGACTATATGTAACTGCAAGGAGGAGCAAATCTCCTTGGGTAAGGAATTGTATTTTGTGTGGAAATGATAAAGAATGTTTTACTCGAATTCTCCAAATCTGTAATAGTTAGGTTGCTCTTCAGGAAAGCATTAATTTCTGTGTTGTTCTTGAAACTTCTCTTAGTAAAACACAAAAATAAATTAAAAAAAACCCCCAAACCTCTTAGTCCAAATCAACATTCTTCAATGTATTCTGATTTCTTAACATGATCTGAGTATTTCTGCATGAGTCCGTGCTGAAGTGTTCTTTCATTTCCTAAGAAGTTTTGCACTTTTCCTTGAAAAATACCTACAGTGTTTCTCACCTCAGGGCTGGATTACCCATGGCTGTTGTGCCTGAAGATGGATCATGGAACACAGACACAGACACACACTCCAAGTCATGTAACTGGTCTGTACTTAAGCATCTTTAATAACTCTCAATCATTTCATGATATAAATTTAAAGATTCAGTCCATTTTTTAAAAAGCACTTAATGGAGCTAGGCTTCAAGACGTAATTTCACACATTTTTTACTGCAACAGCTGCACAATTTGGAGCCAGTGATGTCACAAAGTGCAGAAGAGTGGGAATTAATGTCCTGACGTAGTGTGGTTTAACCCCAGGTTAAGCAGCTAAGCACTACTAAGCTGCTCACTCACTTTCACCTGAAAAATGGTGAGTTGAGGTACAGGCAGTTCAGTAGATAAAGCAAAAACCAAGCACACAAGCAAAACAGATAAGGAATTAATTCAATATTTTGCATCAAGCAGGGAGGTAGCCATTCATCTCCTGGATAGCAGGGCTTTGTCATCCATAGTGGCGACTTGTGAAGACAAATGCTTTGGTCAGCCAGGGACAGCTGCCCCAGCTGTGTCTCCACCCAGTCTCTTGTGCACCCCCAGACTACCTGGTCAGGAACTGTAATGAGCAAAAAAGGTTTTGACTGTGCAAGCACTGCTCAGCAATAACTAAAGCTACCTGTATTTTCAATACTGTTTTCAGTACAAATCCAAACCTTAGCCCCATACCAGCTACTGTGACAAACAGTCATCCTATCGCAGAAAAGCTCAATACATTCTTCATTCTTTTTCAGATGTATCCATTAGATTGTGGTTTTTAATATAAAATTAGTATTTGTATATTAGTATATATGTACAAGCTGTTAATAGTTATAAGAAGACTAAACTCTTAAAGTAAATCAAGTATAATAAGAAACAATAACTGAAGCTCTCATTACATTTGGTAAATAAGTGCAACTGTTCCCACTACAATATTTGAGTGCATCTTAGTGAAGCTAGAAATTCTGGTTTCTTACCAGAAACTTTCTTCAAAGTTCAGGGACGGATACTGAGTACATTTGCATTTTACTGACTTTATTTATCTTGAGCAGCACTTTATGCAGCAGGACAATTACTGTAAGGGGTGAGATACCACCAGCCTTTTTTCCTGTAATCAGTAGCAATAATTATACGGGAAGGAAAGTATAAAATATGGTAGATATTAGACCCCATCCCGAAAGGCTCACGTCCTGAATTTTTCTGTCCCTCATTTAAAAAGAAAGGACACTGCAGTTAATTTTGACTGTTGAGCAGCCTTGTTACTGGAATCAGAAAAGATTTTTTTTTTCCAAATTTTACCTAAGTTTGACTTTAACAATTCCCTGTGGTGATGTCTTACCCAGTCTAATTGCACAATTTATAATTTAAAATACATTTTTTGGTTTTGAAGCTTAGCTTTTTTTGATTAACTGAAAGGTCACTTGCCTATGTACTATGAGTTAGGTTGTGATGCCTACAATTAGTCCCATATGTTGACTGAAAGGCTTAAGTTCCTTACATTTTATGACTTTGCCTGTTTGCAATTAAAATTTTCCCTGCCAGGTGTCTGCCACAGTTTGATTTTTCAACCAAAAACCCACAAACAAACAAACAAACCCCAGTTAAAATAAGAAAGCAGTTTCTTACAGTGACATATACCCTGTGTTTTTAAATGAAGTTATTCATATGACTGTTTAAACTGAGAAGCCTGAAGAGTGCTTAGCTTTTGAGCAGGAACTGGAAACTGAAAGGCTGTCTTGGTGTCAAAGGTGTGTCTTTATCCCTCCTGTCATAATTATTCCAGGTATGATCAAGTTTTGAATTTCAAGTTTTAAACCAACTACTCTTAGTTAACTCATGCTCTTCAGAGCATATTAACTGAATTCTTATATACCATCCAGAATTAAGTACAAAAAGTTGCAATAAAATCTCATAGTTGCAAAAATACCAAATATACAGGAGTTATGCAGTGCCAGAATTAAGCTGACACACAGAATTAGCACTCTCCTCTTGCTTATGTAATGATCTTTAATTATATAACACTCTATTTTTTTTTATTTTGGCAACCTTTAAAGCACAGAGGAAACGTAAATCAAATCAGAATAAACATTCAGCTTGTCTTTTCATTCTTCTTGCTAAGGTCAGCATAGTCCTTTTGTATGAGTTCCCTACAACCCACCAGTATTTCTCATACTCCCACCATATGAAATTTTTACTTGCTTCTCTGTCGGCGTTTACGGCAACAAACAGGACAGGGAGCCTGGACAGGCGCTCCAGGAGCCTTTTATCATTTTATTCCATTATCAGTCTCACATACCGAGTTGAGACAGAGGTGGTACAGCGCTCACGCCATCAAGGACATCCAAAACCTTCCTGGTTACAGAGCATTCTTAAAAGCTTTTTGGCCAATCAGCATGCTTCCAAAAGTTACAGACAACTGTCTTAACCAATCCACAGCAGCGCACGTACAACTGTTAAACACAATGCTGGCTTGTTACGCCTTAACAATACACAATATTCCATTATAAGGCTTAAACTTATCTATCTGGCTAAGCATATTTTTTTTCAACTTCAAAATCTATCTAGGCCAAGCCTAGAAACTCTAACCATTGTTTTTAATGTTCTTGCTGCTGTATAACTGTATCTTCTATCTTTTCGCAGGCAGAGCTGAATCCTAAATACTTTTGCTTTATTTTCTGAAACCTGCTTTTATTTCTCACACCTGAAATCTTTTCCACCTTTTGTGTTTCCCCACAATTCCCTCTCTTGGTACAACTATAAAGAAACTCTTTTAGCTTTGTCACTCACCGACTGCTTTGTGTTTCATAGCTCTTCTATGTAAAGGCACTTCTTCTGCTTGCTTTAAGCAGTAGTATTTTATACTACAGCAATTTTAATGCTGTGAAAGGTCAAGTCTATTTCAATAACATAGGTCAAATTCAGCATTAGTTGTTTTGTATCATTTGAATAAGTCTCGTCTGTTCTAAGGCTTTAATTCAAAGCTTTCATCTGTAACTGCCTATGTAAGATTTTGTGAACATCTTGTGATTTCTTTTCTTACATCAATCTCTTGTACGACAGAAACTTCTTTAACAGTTTTTCTGTCACTCGTCGTATACACTGAAGTATACAAGGCACAACTATCAATATCACCACTACAATCATCAACACATATAAACTTGCCTTGCAAAGCTCTTTCAACTAAGGTGCAGAGCTCCATCCCTCAAACAAACCGTCTAGCCATGATCCACTGTCTCTTTGAATTTGAGACTTTAGATCTTTCAGCTTTTGTATACTTTTGTGGATGGATTCAGAGTGGTCAGACAAATTCATACAGTGCCGCGATGCCCTCCAGGTGCCTAGCTCAGGGGCTGGGCACCGGGCAATAGCCCTGCCTGCCACAGTAACAGAGGATGGGTGCCAAGGGAGAGCGGGAGGCTAAGCGAGGTCCAGACAAGGCTCGCTTTAGCCATCAGTGGAGAAGGCACAAGGAGAGACAAAGGAACGAGGGACTCTTCTTCAGGGGACAGGTATGGGTTTATTGGAGCCAAAGAAAAAGAGACCAAGAAGAGTAAAAAGCAGTCTCTGACAGGTGGTTTTCTACCCCACTGCTCAGGGCAGAGCAATCATAGAACATCCAATAACAGAACAGACAAGGGGTGTTACATAGGCAGGGATACATACAACTTAACCCATGGGGAGAGAGGTAGGCAGAGAGGGTGAGCACGGGCCAATGACAGAGTGATGTGGTGACCAAGGGAGGGGAGAGTGGTGGCCATCACAGACGTGCAGGGTGTCACGTCTTTCCCGCCTTGGCCAACAAACTTTCTTGCCAGACATCCTGGGGGCGTCTATGCTGTGGTGGACAGCTATCTTAGGGTTCCTGGGCCTCATGAGAATTAAACCACTGGGCCTTTTGTCCAGCAGGGTCCAGGCCTCCCTGGCAAGAGCCATGGCTCACTGTAACAATACAGCACAATCCTTCAAATTCTTCACAACCATGTCTATGTGCCAGTAAAAGGAAATCAATTGCTGCTCTATTTTGAAGGGTAGCATGTCTAACACTGTTGACATCAGCCAGCATATTGCAATGAATGAGCCCTTCCCTCCCCAAGGAACCTTCCCCTGGATGGTTCTGTCTTAGTTTACAGAATGTGTTCTGGAGTGGACCTTGGGGTCTGGGACACACTGATGCCTACCTACGAAGCTTCTAAAATGTTTCATCTCCTAGCTGAATAAACAAGTCCAAGAATGTAGGCAAAAAGCACTAAGAATACAGAAGTTGTAAAAAAGGTATAACAGGGGTATAAAAGAAAAGGCCAAGAAACATCATGGCATCAGTTGCAAGGAAAGAAAGACTTCAACAATTGTACACACCTGTGGTTGATAGAGCAGCATAGCGATGAAACCTACAGAGAAAATAATTCATCCGTTTTCATTTACACTGAAAGAAAATTATACTTTTAAAATAAGATTACTACATATCTCCCTTCTAAAATATCTAAATATAAATAACTTTCTTCTCTAAAATCACTGTCATCAGAACTTCTAATAGAATATTAGGCAGAACCAACTCTTGCCCAAAGTGCCATCATCCCATATAGTTGAAAACTGAAGAGTCATTCTTGTGACTGTTGGAGTGAATTCTTAATGAATAAATGACATCAGTGTAGAGATGATCCATGTATTTGCAGGCTGGAAGAGAAAATGGAATCAAGAGCTGAAGGAGTTTGGGTTGTTACAGACCTGTGTTGCTTCCAACAACTTCATTGATTCCAGCCTCTGGAACTGCTGTTTCTTCCTGAAAGATGGTGAAGGGAACATTGCCACAAAACATGTCTGTTCCTACCAGAAAAATCAGCTGGAATTTCTGCCTTCCTGCAGAATGGTCAATTTTGTACAGAGCAGAAGAAATGAAACCATGGTGCTTGCTTCTGTGAAAGTATTCTTTTATTTTAACCCTCTTGTTCCTGTTCCAGACACCATATAAATGTCCTGTGTGGATATATATGTGCTGCTTTTTCATCTGGGTACAATCCTAAATTCAGAAGTGTAACAAAGAACTCTGCTTCACATGGGTTTCTGTTAAATCAGAACATCATAAGGTTTTAAGTGCATGCTAGAACAGAGCTGTGTTTTGGACTTGGGGTGAGCAAAAGTTTGATGGCACACCAATATTTTGGTTGTTGCTGAGCAGGACTTGCACTAAGACAAAGGATTTTTCAGCTTCTCGTGCTGCCCTACCAGTGAGGAATCTGGGCATGCATGAGGAACTGGGAGAGGACACAACCAGGACAGCTGACCCTGACTGACCAAAGGGATATTCCCTACCACATGGCATCATGCTGAACAACAAAACTGAGGGGATTTGCCTGCGGACAATGGCACTCTGTTCAGGGATTGGCTGGGCATTAGTCAGTGGCTGGTGAGGAATTGCATTTTGCAACACTTCTTTTGTGTATTCTTTTATCATTATTATTTCCCTTTAATTTTCCGTGCTATTAAACTGTCTTTATCTCAACCCAAAACTTATACACTTTCTCTGACTCTCTTCCCCATCCCACTGGAGGGGAGTGAGTGAACGGCAGGGTGATGTTTAGCTGCCTCTCTGGTTAAACCACAACAGTGGTGAACTATTCTACTCAAATGAATAATGTCATTGAAGCCAGAAAGACTTGGAGGGGGTTAAATTTAGCAAATCACACATGTCTCTGTAGGACTGGAGGCACAGCTTGTGTAACAGAGTGTTTCTAATGTTCTCCAGGACCAGCATGAAAAATTGACTTGAACAAATCATTTGATGGCCACAGAGAAATGACTTAAGGATGTGACCCTCACAGACCTGATTTCCTGTAGGCTGCTGAGGAACAGTAGTGCAAGCACTTAGAATAAAAGCTGTCTGTTTCTCTAGCCTTTGGAAAAAAAGTTTGGGACAATTTTCTTTTGCTTGCATTTTTTTACTGGAAGAGGTAGTGCAGAAAGATAATTCTTGCCAAAATATCTGCAGGCTTAAACATTTAAAGCAGTATTTTGATGATTTTTATAAGGTCTAGGTACTACAGCAGGATACAGATAGAGGAACAAGGCTTGCAGCTAGTTTCATGTAGTCCTATTAACAATTTGAAGACTTATGCAGAAAATACACCAGTGAAGTCAATATCCTTGTAATATTCATAAAGGTGCTGTCTAGGTTCAGCTGCATTCTGGTATTTGTACCCAGAAGCTATTTTTCCCCCTTACTGTTATTTTTGCGTTTCTAAAACATGAATCATAAAAAGAGCCTTTTGCAGAAGCACATTATTATCCACCAGCAGCAGCTCCTTCCATTTGCCACAACATTCCCTCAAACCACCTATTGTTGTGAGGGTGCTGCTGTTGTTTAAATGCTATTATACAAATAACATTAATCATACATGCCTGCAGTAAATTTTAATTACTCTGCTCTCTGCTTCTCTTCTCCTTTCCTGTCTTTCCTCCAGTAACTCAGCAGAGGAACTGAAGACCCACTGTTTCTGTGCCCTTCCTGAAGACCAAAGGAAGAACAGAGCAATCCCTCTGTGAGCTCTGACAGGAGTTAAAGGGAAGAAAAAGGTGCTTTCAAGTAAGAGAAATGAGAATCCCTCATTAAAAAAAAAAAAAAAAAAAAAAAAGGTGTTTTGAGACTGGATTGACAGCAGGAGCAATATTTAAAACAGTGTCTTAATTTATTAAAGCACCAAAGCTCAGAGGATAGCTGCTGCTGACAGTGGCCACACACCACCCAGTTGTGACTGACTGGTGAGTTCAAAGGTTATTGTTGAAGGTGTGGGGAGAGGGAATGCTGATAAACTGCACCATCACTAAGCCCCAATTCTCTAGACTGAAAGTGGTCTCATTGCTCATAGTTCCCAACATGTATATGCATTGAGGGTGACCACAGCTTCTGCCCTTTGTGGCCAGGTGAATGCCCTCCACGTGAGTTAATTCTGTGCTGAGTAATCTACTAGATCTGATGCTCTGGGGAAGCCCAGGCATCCAGACACTGATGGTGTGACTCACTGTGTCTGAGTCAAGGAGTCAAAATCTGTGGGCTAGTATTGCTTGTCTTCTTCTATAATAACTTGTCTGATTAACTCTACATCTCTTTTTTTTTTTTTTTTTTTTTTTTAATTCAATGGTAAGGAGGGTAATTTTTATTCTTTGATTATTAAGTGAGAGTCAGATGCCTGGTTTGAGACATTGGTAACTCATATTAAGGATGTCCACCATGGGCCAGAAGCATCCCAAGCCTTGTCTGTGTATGCCAAGCTTGTCTGAGTGTCCCTCCACAGGGTAATGAGCCAATCACCCTGGGCTGTTGACATGATGCAGGGTTTAAACTTTTATACCACCAGTGCGCACCATCAAATCATTAACTAGAATTACAATATTACTGTTACTGTCCTCTCACACATTCTTGATGCATCCGTAGTTCGTTTCTTGCACACTGAGCCACTTTCAGTGTGTTGACCACTGTGACATCTGCCCAGGGGGTCAGAGTGAAATCAGGCATCAGTTCCTTGCAGAGCTTTGTTTCTTGAGCGAAGACAGCTCTGTGTGAATTGGACTGAGGACAAAACTCTCTTTCTCTGTGCTTTGCTTCTTGCTGAATTCTGTGCCCCTGCAGACTCATCTTCAATATTGAAGGTTTGTTCTAAGTTCATTCTTTGCTTAGAGTGTTTATAAAAAAGTGGGGCTTTTTTTATAGGGGGAAAACCTTGGAAAGTTTATGAATACATGCACGTACCTTAATTTTCTTTCTGAAGTCAGTTCAGAACTGTGATATTACACCATCCCTCCTGCCAGCTCTCCAAGATTTTCTCCCCATGTTTCTGCTCAACATTTCAGGAAAGGTGGTGGAGGAGTGGGAGACACATCCCAGTCTGAAGAGGATATTTATTCCTGTGTGTCTTTATCATGTGCAGATAGTGAATTCAGGCTGGTTGTAGCTCTGATAACTGTTAGGTGCCTCTTTGATTCCATTCTTGAAGGTAAGGAATGATGCCAGTTTTCTGGAAGAAAGGTCTCCCTCAAATGATCAAGGTGGATTTTAAAAGCTTGGCTTTTTATGAGTAAGAAGAATTATTAGCTGTTTTGGTGCTAAGAAATGGTTAGGCAACAGTAGTGCCTAGGAGAGCCAAACTGATAAGATTTTGATTTTTCAAACATAGAATAAATATTTATTGCTAAGATACAGAGGAGTCGGCCTAACCGTGGATGAATTGAGAGAGCAGAAGAAACAGAGTTGCTTTTTTCAAAGGTCAGCCATTCTCAGACTCATTTTTTCCACTTTGTAATTAGTATGAGAACCTGCTGTGCAGGGACTCCATCTCAATTTCCTTCACTTACTCTACTTAGCAGATCTATTCCACTCCTGGCTTACCTGCATCCATTTCCTCAAGTGTCTGTACAATGAAATCTGTACAATTTCTCCAACCAAAATGCTTTCTGAAATCATTGTGGTGCCAAGAAAATGTTTGGCACAGAATCATCACAACGCTGATAATTTCTTCAAATAATCTAATCTATTAGTATCTTAAGCTGGTATTTTTACCTGGAAATTGAATACTACCTGTTTGTATGCAAGCATATATATGTATGTTTGTATATATGTAGTCCCTTCCCTAGATAAGGAGAAAAGTCAGCCAGCCCCCACGTTCCCCCCTCCAAATTCCCTGGTTCCAAACAGTCTTTTGAAAGCAGTGGAAATCAAGTACTGGAAATCAAGGTGCTGCTCTCACAAACGATGGGCTGCAAGAAGCAAAATTGTCCTATAAAAACATACCTTGTTCTTTTACAAATATATTGTTCTATAGTTTCTATTAACTAATTAAGTTCTACTATTGCTCAATTTTATAAAAGCATTTTTTTAAATGTAATTTCTTTTATCTTAACCAAAACCATTGTGCACCTAAATAATTTAAGTGTCCCAT
Source organism: Corvus kubaryi (assembly GCF_017639235.1). Lineage (NCBI taxonomy): Eukaryota > Metazoa > Chordata > Aves > Passeriformes > Corvidae > Corvus > Corvus kubaryi. The sequence goes on from NW_024581116.1 coordinate 15,055,935, forward strand.
AAAATTTCAAAGGTGCTGGAGTGGCCAGATGTGATCCTTACCTGTGCCCTTATTTAATTAGTGCACTCTCAATACTTCAAATTTTGGTTTAGCAAGACAGAGCAATTTTAAGCTACTGTCACAAATATCCATTCCGCTTAGAGTGGTTTCAGTCAGAAAGGTATTCAGCCCAACCTGATCCTCCTTCAAGTGGGAAAAGTGCATAATGATTTAATGCATAAAAACTTTCAGCTAGGTGCGAAAAGCCACCGGCATGTCAGGCACCACTGTCCAGCCTCTGTGTTCAATGAAATGCTTAACTTTTTCAACAAGACAGGTGACCTTCTCCTAGTTGGCAGCTCCTGAACAGCACTAATCCCTTGCAAGGAGTTTGGCGTGAACGCTTCCTTTGAGCTTCGTGTCTTATCAGTTTGTGTGGAAGGCTATGATTATTAAAGGATGAAGATGTGGTGTTTAGTCATAAGCAAGGAGAAGGAAGATAACCTGTTTGCATGCACACTAGTGTTTGATCTGTGCTGGGATAAATATTGTCACTGGCACACTGAAGCCTTTGCGAGCTTCATCAGAAAATTAAATACTCTTGTGGTAGGTTCATATTTCTGTCCAGAGCTGGATGCTCTTAGAGAAATCTTTGCTAAGGAAGTACTCAAGGACCTTTTAGAAGGTCAGATAGCAAGCAGCTCCAGCTAGTTCTGGAGCGAGTCCCACCACCAACCAAAAGGGCCAAAAGGACCGTGAAGCCCTGACTAACACAGAGAAACGCTTGTGCAGCATGTTTGCCCATGTCCCAGCAATGTGAGACTCTTAGGACTTCTGAAGCAGAGGTGGTGGGTGTCTCTGTTTTGCAGTCCTACCCTGACCTACCTGGCTTATCAGGCCAGGGATGGTGGCTGTGGCACTGCTGACCCATGGTCTGAAGTGCCCACCTGAGTGAATGTCTGACTAGCTGGCCCTTGCTGAACTCTCTGACATTATTTGCAGTGAATTAATAAGATTCAGGTTGGCTGTGTCTATACAAGCTTCAAGCACCATCATATCTCATGCGAGACTGTGCCAGGATCCAGAGACAGATGACTTTGAATAGAAGTTTCTGAAGAATTGCTGGATTCAATAGCTTGTTAAGTTACAGACCTAATTATGACTATTTAAGGTCACTGTTAACCACCTTCTCGCAGGTGCTTCCAGCAGAAGTATCCTGTAATTTAGGGGATGTGGGAAGGGCACAGACAGAATTAGGTTTTGTCTTTCTTCATATTTCTGCTCATCACAACAAATGTACATCATCCAATGTGATACCACTTCACAGGCAAACACCACCCTAGGATTAGCACAGGGCAGTTCTCTCAGAGCTCCCCCAGCCCAGATGCCCAGGTTAGAGGGACCAATGGCTGAGAACAAACTCAGCTGGAGCACAGCAGGCACTGGCTGGCTTACAGCAGAAGGAGGAAGGATCAAGCTGATGCCATGCTGATACAGCAGTGCTCTCCTGACTTTTTAATCAAAATGTTGAGAGCTCTTTGCCTGGCTCTACACAATGGAAACAGAGTCTGGAATATTGACATTTTTGGCAAAATGAAATTATTCTTTCTGAACCAGGCACAGGCAGGAGTGCACACTGCATTTTATCCCTAAAGAATATGAAACTTTTCCAAAATTCTCTTCTCTTTCTGCTGTTTTTATTCACCATGGAGTAAGTTCATGAAGACCTGCTAACACCATCATATTTTCAGTTAATACAATACTAATCTGAAACATATCACTGAACTCTCCTCATGACAATTTTACAAGCACAAAAAAATCAGAATAACCTGTCCTGGAGTAGTGCAATTTTGGTGCACAATTTGAAATGTGATTTACTTGCATTCAATTATATAAGTACAGGTTTGATATATCTAGCCAAACTAAATATATTGATTTTCAGGAGTAAAGATGATCTGTTTTGAATATGGAGCATGTGGAGCCAATGCTCTCTAGAAGTCACAGCTTAATAACTACAATATATTTACTTTTTTTGGGAACTAACTAATAGCTTCTCTCAGGGTAATTGTGATGTATTTTTCATGTATCAGTGTCAATTTTTCTGGCCAGTTTAGAAATTAGATCCTTCTATTTTTCACTGGAAATCTACATTTGTAATGCCCATGCTGTTCATTTATACTATCCAATTATAAATAAGGGGAGGAGAATACCTTTACTCTAGTAAGGGTTAGAAAATTAAATACTTTAGTATTCATATTTTATTTATAATCTTTGAACAGAATATCAACAAGAATAGTGCAGTATCACGTCTTATGATCAAAGATATGCTCTTCTTTTCCAAGGGCTGCCAGAAATCTATTACTACTAAAAGCCTGTGAATTCCATGTTCATCTTGAAGATACAATATACAATATTTCACGTCTACTGCACTCAGATTTCAACAATCAGCTTCTTTCAAAGACACCCTGACAACTCAAATGGTGAATTATTAAGTCAGGATAACAAGGACAACATTCGCTTTCTTCGTGCAGCTCCAGCTAGAGTAGAAGACTCTATTAATTATCAGACCAGAAATGGGCTGGGATTTGCTTTGTACATTGCTAAGCAATTTAACTGGAAGAAATGGGTTATGTATGGCAATAAATGACCTTTCTAAAAGCTTGTTTTTCCACCAACTGCTTGTGTTGAAACCAATTGCAGAAGTCATTCAAAATGAGCTGTTTATTGCTTCCTAAATGCATTTACTGCATGCCAGATGTCCATTTCAAAACATTCTGCTGTGTGCCTTTTAACTGACCCTACAGCGAGACGCAACTGCCCATAGCCATTACCCTGGAAATGCTGCTCACTTAGCAAGTGGGCTGCCAGCCCAGCAGCACTGGGACAGACCCTCTTCAACACCACAGAGATTAGGAGGAGTAAAAGCAACTCCTTAGAAGAGATGAGTCCATGTCCCACTCAGAAGGGCGATTGCATCCCAGAGTAAACCAAGCTGTCAGTGTTATCTCATGAGCTGGCTGTCAATAACAGCAAACACATGGCACAGCAAACTCCATGGGATGCTTGCAGAGTCCCTGAAATTGCTTCCTCTCTTGTGCTGCAGAGTTACTTTTTAACTGAGCTGTGTTTTCTAGGGTGCCTGTTACCCTGAGTACTTCTATTTTGGCTCTGTAAACACTTTTGCATGTTCCTGGTGTTCATCCTCCTGGCCCATAGCAGCCACCAGTGGCAAGGCTTAAATACACTTATCCTCACTTGGTGCTTGACTTTACGTGTGTGCTCTCTGGGATAGCACAGAGCCATGAAATAGTTTGGAAAAGGTTGGAAAAGACCCTTAGGATCCTTGAGCCCAACTGTTAATGTAACATTGCCAAGTCCACCACTGCACCATGTCCCCAAATGCCACAACTGCAAGTCTTCAAAATTTGGAGCACTGTGCTTGGTAGATGTTGGATAGAGGAGTTGCCTGGAAGGCATGAACATGTGGGGCCCAATTCCCCACTTACTCATGTCAGTGGACTTAGCAGAGCACTGATAGTAGGAGCACGGCAATTTCTCACTTTGGTGTTCCTCAGCAGTTTTGTAGGTTTACCACAACTTGAGAATACACTAAAATTTTTCTTAAATTTTGCTTTAAAATGTTAACCTGGTCCTTCAATAAGGCATGACTTATATATGGAGGTTAGGTGGGCAGTTTGGCTAGTTTCTTCACTATTCAACATTTTTTCTCTATTAGCAATTTCAATAGAAGTTATTTTATTGTTCTCTCTTTCAGGCAGTTATACATACTAACTCACTCTGATAACATCATCAGGGATTTCTTATAGTAAATGTTCTTATTCCCTTAGTGGTACCCTGAAAGTGAGGCTTGGATAAAAATGAAAAATACATGAAATTAAAATAAATTTTCAATCTAAATTAAGATTAAAAGAAAAAAAAGGGGGGAGGGGAAATATTTTTACAGTACATCCTCAAGAAAATTAAAGTCATAATAATCTAAAGTTATTTTGAGTAACTTTGATGTATATAGCAATCAGGAAGACAAATGACTTTTATGTAACTGATTTCAATCCCATGTCAAAATGAGTATTTTTTTTTTTTGTAACTGAATGTTAGTACATAAGAAGCCAATGTGAAATTGTTAAGTAGAATGTCTTTATCAAATGAGGAATTATAGCAAATGTGAAAAGTAAAGAAAACCTATCTTATTTTTTTTTTTTTAAAGCCAAAAAACTTTGACACTCAATCCATTATGAAAACAGTTTCGGTTTTGATGAGTGGGAATTTTCAAGAAAGCTTCAAGTCCTACTCCAGCTAGATTTGTTTAATTTCAGATCAGCCATACTGCAAAGCAAGGAAATCATCTCCTACTTGCTTAGGAACACAGAGCTCATATTTGGCATAGCAAGGCCACAGAGAGCAGCTCTTCAAGACCATAAGGTACTTAATGTAACATTGGTTTCCTCATTTCAAAATATCGTTATATTCTCTGCCATATATACATACACACATACATACATACATACTACATACCTTCCTTGCTCCTGACAAAAAAAACCCCCACAACAAGCTGAAATAAAGCATATGCAAGTAGTTACCTCTGAATTTCTCTTGTTTTTCTTCAATGTAAATTCAGTTAAATCCTGAATTTGAAATTAATCCTGGGCTAATTACAAATACTTTGGCTTTAATGCAGTTTAATTTGTAGTTGTGTAGAATGAAGAAGAACGAGAAAAGCCATCATAAAAGACACAGGAAGTTATTGCTATGGTATTGATTTTTCCATGAACATTAGCTACATGTCAGAGGTGGATTTTTTATTTAATTAGAAATAAAAATTTGATACTTATCTGTATAAATTATATCTTAATTGATGATAGCACATGGAGTCAATTTTTGCAATGATAAAAACCAGTTTAAGTGAAATATTCAGAGTAAGTTTGCAACTGAATTACATAATTTTAACTTCCAAATTCTGTTACTCTCAGTAAATGTACAAGAACACAATTCTTTTGGTAAATTAGCAGTGTTGGAAAGAAAGTAGTTACACCCACGGTGGCAAATCAGTTTTTCCAGACTGCTAAAAGGAACTAAAATTGTCAATCACTCAAATTGGGCTGCAAGGGCTTAACATTGTGCTGGCATGCAAATAAGAGGAGCCGTCTGTAACAGTAGATCTGTTCTGCAAGATTAATGAAAGTACAGGAAATGGTTTGGAACTATCATTAAAGTATAAGCCCTGGAAATTATATCAAAGGAACAGCAAGAAAAGCACATGAAGAAAAAGAAATTATTCCATCTGATTCACATGGGTTTTACCATGGTGTCTGAGAGGAGAAGAGGGATATACCACGATAAAGTGGTAGGGAAAGATCTCATGTAGAAATGAAAATGCAACTGGAAATGTCCTTCTAAATAATTGCTATCAGTAAACACTCTGACAGTCTGATAAGGTCTCAAAAGATCTGTTTCCAGATGTACCTTTAAGACACCCAACATCCAATTCTGTGCCAGGCAGCGCTTGTGCTCACATTCATACTGAAAATTTTGCAGAGTGACTAGTCTTAAAAATAAGTGGGGAAAAAACCTCTTTATGGCTCAGAACTAGTCTGTAATCTCTTTGCATACTTGAACTACTGATGTTGCAGTTGAGACTGGAGGGTTTTATCACTTGATTGTCATTTTGGTCTCATTCAGTGTAACCTATTCTGAGGTCTGATCGTCACTTCAGCTGTACACAGTTCTCCCATTTTCAGGCCAGACCTAGAGTTTGAAATCCTATGGAACCTGACAGCAATTACCCCAGCACCTCTGGCATATCCATCATCTGGATGACTCCTCATGCTGGGAGCAATAGCAATTATAGCCAGAGAAGCAACAATCTCCTGAAAGCAATGTATTTGGAATAGAAACATTTAGAAAAAATAAAAAAGTGTTAAAATAATAAAAATCTAACTTGTCAGCTAACTATGCTCCAGGGAGATGCTGGTAACACTGAGGTTTTAAAGACTCTTGAAATCTCAGCTGGCATATTCTGTTCTTTTAACTCATGAATCTGTTCTCAGTTCCAGCATCTATGTTTGAGGCTTCTAAGAGTCACTTTCTTTTTATTGTGTTCTTCTTTGCCAAGACAAAGTCACTGTTCTATTACCCTGACTGCTTCTAACCCCCAACTTTAGCAATGAGGCCAGTAATCCATTGGAAATTGGAGGTAAAAGACTAATAGGTGTTTTTTGTAGTGTTTTTCTCTTGAGTATTTCTGTGGGAAATAATTTTCTTCCCTTTCATTTTGGCAACAATTATCACAGTCTAATACATGCTAATTTTACTTCAGATGCATGGTCATGTAAAGTGGGATTTTCCTCACCTAATTTTAGCTGCCTACAAATTAATTGTCTAATTTAGGCAAACAGAACTTCCTTTTATTATGGACAATGAGAAGTAGGTGTTATCAGAGGATAACATGTTCCTTACCTTTGGAATTTACCTAAGAATTGGACAGCTTGAATTTTAAGTACCTAAGGTGGTTGAGACCCATCCCACTTGGAGTATTGATTAATTCTGTTCCTTTTCAATAGCCTTTATGAAAGAAAACATTTCATATTTTTAGACATTTAAGTAATAAAAAAGCAACAAAACAACTCACATTTGAGAGGAAGTCTTGAAGGCCTGTTGGTTTTTTAATCATTAACCTTTTTTTTTTTAGATTTTGATGGTGGTGGCGTCCTTCAAATTGACATTTGCATCTTGTGATACCTGTTGGTCTCAGTCCTGCTAGGTGCCAGGCACTTGCAGCTTGTAGGACATGAGGGAATGGCTTTAAACTGAAAGACTTGAATTAAATATTAGGAAGCAATTCTTTACTGTGAGGGTGGTGAGATGCTTGTACAGGTTGCCCAGACAAGCTGTTGGTGCTCCATCCCTGCAAATGTTTGAGACCAGGCTGGATGGGGCTCTGAGCAACCTGGTCTAACGGGAGGTGTCCCTGGCCACAGCAGGGGGGTTGAAATGAGATGATCTTTAAGGTTATTTCAAACTGAAATCATCCTATGATTGATTCTATGATTCTATGATTATACGATTTATTCAGCTGCATTTTACAGCGTAGAAGGCACATGCTGTCATTGGTTGCAAATGCTTTGTAAACCAGATGATTGATTTTATGATGCTTTATCAACTCTGATTTGTAGAACCCTCAACCATTCAGGTAACTCTTTTATTCAAGACATTCCCCAGGTTCTTAGTCTAGAAGTTACCTATATTTTGACACCAGCTGGTGCTTTTCAGATTTCTCCTTCAGATAACAGGTCAGCAGGCTGACACCCCATTCTTTTGCTGTAAATTTGGAAAACTGGCAAATGCTGACAACTGCATTTGGCACTCAGGGTTATGATGTATTTAGAGAAGCTGGGACTGCAGAAGCCAGGAGTAAACTCCCCTAAAGAGGGCGTGTAATGCTCCTGTGTGTAACTTGAATCCACTGCAGAAGCTTTGTCACTTCATCATGAGCCTAAGATCACCCCTAAAGAAATAGGATGGACTGGATTTATCTTCTGGGGTTTTTTTCTATTTCACCTATTAAAAAGGAAGAGCATGCATGTGGATGTATTAGAATTATCCAGTAAGTAGAAATGCCAAACAAAACTGTCACATTGCTGCTATTGAAGTACAAGGAGGTGCAAGCTGGAATTTTAGCTCCATATTCTAATTTCACTGGAATCCAAATATGTTCCAAAATGCTTAATTAGATGTCATCAATTGAAAAGAAACTGCTACCAACTACTGGAGTTGGTGGTTGAATACACAAGCCATGGATGTGGCTGCGTAAATGTGTGAGGAGGTGGAATTTCCAGTATTGCTGTCAAACCTCTAGCATTCGTTTATTTTTTTTTTTAACTCAGAGACCTTTATTCTATTTTCTCTTTACTTCAAATTAAATGTCCAAAGTTACAGGTCCTGCAACATTTCTGTCTTTAATCCTCTACTGGTCTATATGTTCTAGTCTATGCATGTGATGTTAGAATGTACAGGTGTAGGAAGCCCAGAGCAGCTATTGCAAATCCTAGCGCAAAATTCTTCATCACATTGTGGATCATTTCATTTCTTGTTTTCACTATAATCAAGAAGTTATAGTGGTAACCTGGGAACCTGTCATGGGTTAGCATAACTCCAGAAGTGATTTTCTTGCAAAGAGGTGCTTACAGCTTCCTCTATGATATAACAGAACCTATCAACTGGCTAGTTTGAATATTGACAATTTTTTAAGCCACTTAAAAATTTTGACCGCCTCTGTGGTCCACATTTAAGAATAGACAAACCCTGGGGAAGCTCTCTCTTGCTTCCGGCCGGGGGACAGGTAACTGGGCTGGGCCCGTATGGGGCCCAGCAGGCCCGGGCCGGGCCGGGCCACAGCCATCCTGGAGCCAGGCGGCCCTGTTCCACCTGTGGCCCCCCCACATCCCTGTTACATGCAGATGGCACGGCCCGGGGTCCCCCCCCCCCCGCCCCCAGTGTGGCTGAAGATTCAGCTGAAGCTGCCCTGCTGTCCAGCAAAGATCATGTGACCAACAACAATAAGCAAAAATCCAGCTGTGGGACTGGGTGAGATTAACCCTTTTAGTGCTGTAAGCTTCCTCCAGAACAGATGGAGCCTGCAGACATTAAGTAAAGAAAGAAGAGCTGAAATCCTGAGGGAGGAGAAAGAGGAGATGCTTAGGAGCTGAAATTCTGTTGTAAAGCTATGGTGGTGGTGGACTATGATATATCAGAGTACCCGTTGTAATTTCATGAAAGCAGGGGGGGTGGAGCGTTCAACTTGTACTTGTGAGCAAAAGTACCTGTGCTGGAATAAGCGAATGCTGAAGCAGCTGTAATTTGATGAGAAGTTTGAACAGGGAGAGATGGAAGCGATGAGGACTCTTGCTCCAATCGGAAGGAGAAGACCTCAGTTCCTAGAGATGCTCCCAGAGATAGTCCTAGAGATGAAGATGATGAGGACCCTTTTTGCTCCCAGGGAAGGGGAAGGGCCTCTATTCCTAGAGATGAAGATGCTCCCAGAGATGGGTGAAGAGAACCTTTGTTTCTGAACAGCTCAGCCTTAAAATGGTACCCCAGTAGCTCAAGATTGGACCCTCGAAAGCAGTTGTGGGAAAAGCTGTAAGTCATGGGAAGGGACTCTCACATGCGAGCAGAGAACCAACCCGGGCGGCTGTCTTGTGATACTGAAGCCATTAGAGAACCTCTTGTGGAGATGTCTCCATAGCATGAGCAAGAGAGACTCCTCTCCCTAAGTGAACTGAACAAGGTTATTATGGAAGTGGTAAACAGGCTGAACGTCTCAAGGGTTGTCTTTTTACATTGTCAGTGGGAGGAGGGAGAAAGGTGGGGGGAGGAGAAGTGTTCTGAAGGTGTGGTATGATTTTTTTTCCCTTTCTTTTAGGTCTGTTAATAAACTTCTTTATATCCTTTCAAGTTTTGTGCCTGCTTTGCGTTTCTCCTAATGCTTATCTCACAGAAGGTAATGAGTATTTTGTACCAAACCACTACAGAACCCAACAAACCTTTTGAATATTTATCTGCTGAGGATGAAGATCTTCATATCTGTCAACAAATTGCTTTGATTGTGGGACCATTCATGAGGGAAAGGTCTGGTTTCTGCTGCAAACTACCTGAACATGTGTTTCCTTAAAGGAGCAGGAGCTATGCAAGTAGTGCTGTTCCAAGGGAGATTATTGTTAGCTCCCTATGACCCCCTATACTTTGGCAGAAACTCAGATCAGTTGGTTGAAGAAGTAAAAAGGAACAATGGAAAAATAAGCATACACTCCAGGAATCAGGGGACTGAAACAGAGAAATGTAACTTTTCTGGTAAAGCAAGCACAAACAGCAGAAGATTTACTGGTTGTAACCCATACTGCAATGGTTCCTGAGCTAACACTTTAATAAAACCAGGGAAAATGACAACCAAAAAGGAGCCGCAGAAATCATAAATTTCAGTGTACATGCAGAATAGTGTGGAGAAAATAATCAGTGAAAAGCAGTCAACTCCATCTCAATTTGGAAGCACAGAAAGTTTCATTTGGGGAGGACCGAGGTGCAGAAAACCTTGGAGTGTTCAGTCTTTCCTATTTCAGATGGCAGCCAGCACCAGATGCTTCAGAAAAACATGTAGGAAATTCCACAGCAGTCATATGGGGGATAATGTCTCCCCATCTACTTGCCAGGAAGATCTCATGCTAATCTTTAAAATTTAAGATATACTTACAACTTGAAAAATCAGGTTTTATATTACTCCCAACATTCCATTTAAATGCTAACCAGTATAACTGGATAGTCAAAATTTTTTTGAAACCTGCTAAACCTAATTTTTCTTGGAATTTCTTTGCATTGCAATATAAGTCTACTTAGTTTTAAGGAGTACTCCAGATTTGTTACTCTTATTTTTGCAGTGATCTGAGCTAACCAAGTTTTGTCCAAGCAGCCATTTCTCAGTGTTCAAAATACCAGTACAAGAATTATAAAAAAAAAGTTCTCTTCTCATTTTTCAGCTTGCAACCTACACATATTTTTCTTGCCTTCCCTCAGTATCCAAAAAGAGAGTACTGATTTCAGGTATGAGGCTAAGTCTGTGCCGGGGGTAGGCTTTCTCTGTAGGATCCAGTTTGCCTAACTTGCCCCAGGTTTTTGAAGAGGTAGGATACACCTATGCTAGTAAATTAGAAAGTCTGGGATGGGAACTAAGTACTGGGACTTAAAGGTTTGTAGAGTTTAATCGGTGGAATGGCCAGAGAAATATTTACCTCTGAAAAGTAATACTTTTTCAAACAGACCCCTTGAAGAATTTACATGATGGCACAAGCTAGGTGGGATAAAATATTGCCATTGGTGTTTTAAAGGAAGCTACCCAGTTTTGGAGGGTAAGAGAGCTGACTGCAGCTTGCACACAGGCTGTGCTCTGTCATTCAGCTTCAGTGACAGAAAGTTGTCCCAAACAAACTTAATAAAACTGTAGGAATGTAGTCTTGAGAACCCTCCTTCCACAGGCAAGTACATTGCATATAACCAGTAAAGGCAAGTGCCCTTGAACTCCCTCCTGAGAGGCTGTCTTGTCTAAATTGTGCAACAGATTTTTCTCTTGGGGATGCCTACTGATCAGACACAGATCTACGTCTATTTTAGTCCTGGTGCATTGTTAGCACCTGAAGCTACAGTGCAAGTCTAATTAGGCAGTGTGGATCCCATGCTTTATTGACTAACTCCAATAACCTGGGTATCAGGAAATCTATAGCCATATTTTCCCTTAATTTTCAATCACTTTGTATTGAAAGGGATAGGGAAAAAGCAAAAACTAGATCTGAATTTTCAAGCTTTTATCTAAGTAAAAATGGAAGTGTTCTTTTTAAAATTAATTTCTTCTTTTAGAAAGAATGAACACCAGTGGGTTTGTGTTGTGGTTGTACCTAGAGGTGTCAGTCAGAATTCAGGTGCCTCTGAGCAAACACGTACAATAAAAGAGCTCCTGTCCCATGGAGTTTAACCTGGAAATGAACCAAGTCATCAAAGAGGGAAGAAAAAAACAAAGGCCTGGAAAGTACAGTAATATGCTTGAGATCAAGAAACTGACATAAATGTGCTTAAAATTTAAGAGATTTAGAGCAACAGAAGAATTTAATTAATCAGACTGTCAGAACTAACTGCCAGGTAAAATACATCTGCTGATAAATGTATAAGTGCTGATAAAACACATCCTTCACTTCAGCAGCAGCAAAGGAAAAGCAGAGGAAGCTCTGGAGAAGCACTGGCTGAAGTGTGCTCTTAGTTTCTTGCTCAGGCACTGGCAGTTGCATATCATAAGATGTGTGCCAACCCAGCCAATAAGCAGCAATTTTTAAATTAATATTTAGAATGACACATATTCATACTCATGTTAATCCTATGTACTTTCTAGGGGGAAACAAAAGCTACAGTATATTTAATGGTTTCTTGCCACTGCTGCGAAACAGCACTACCATGTATGCCATGCATACAATGCTTGGGCCACTGCATGAAATCCCACCCAGCTTCCATCTCTGCTTTTGGCATCACCTGTATTTTAGTTTCTTAATTCTGCTTTTTTACACTTTGTCTACAGATCTATTAGGATTTTGAAGACTGTGTTCCTCTTATTCTTAAACTTCAATGGCTGTTTTCACCTGAGATTTTACTTTGGTTGTCTTTTGCACTCTGAGATTTTCATGAATGGGTAACCATCTGGCAAATTTTGTTATTAGTTAATAAATATTTTTTAAAAAATAAGCAATGATGTGTCTGAAATTGAAAGGTAAAAGATTTTGGAGTGCATTTTTTTCCTCTTTTGAGAAGCAGAATTTATAGTGTCTTATTCTTGGACAGACTGTGAGGATTCTGCAATGGTACTGAAATTAAGAGTCAATTAATCAAGCACTGCTAATAGGCACTTAAAAATGCTTAAGAAAGAGAAAAAAGAGATCACAGGATTACCCCTAAAGCAGAGGAAAATTTGTTTTGACTAGCAGTTAATGCAGAGAGCACCCTTATCTGAAAAAAGCTAAGTAGTTGTCCAATTCTGAAAAAACTTACATTTTACTTTCTTAGCCCCTTTTGCACAGATTTCATAGCTGTGATGAGGAATAAAGTTAGCTCTCAACATTTTCACTCTACTTGCAATTGATGCTGATCATAAATCCACTAACTAACTATAATATCTATAAACTTCTGTTTCTTGCTCCCTGACCACTGCACTCTCATTACTCAATCAGCAACCAACAAAGGGAAATACTTCAAGGTGTAGCATTTGGAGATTAAGTTCTCCTTCCGTTTTAGCAATCTTGCTGCTATTCTGTGTAGCTGGGCTGGGGTTTGTTTATCTTTTTTTTTGCAGCCATGAATTTACCATTCCAGGTTCAGCAGCTCAGCTTCTGGATGAGACATGATGGGTGCTCAGGTCTAGATTTGCACACATTTTATGGTTAGGAAAATATCCTGTAACAAGGGATGTTATATGTATATATAAATACACTCTTAACTGTTACCAAATGTTGGCTACATGTAAAAAAAGTAGATCACAATGAGAGCCACAAATTATGTTAATTGTCTGAAAAACATCAGCATATGTTGTATGGATTCCAGCTTATTATTTGAAAAACATGAAACACCTGTATAAAAGTAGGTGGTTATGATAATTACCCAAGACGAACATCAAGTCATGGAAAGTTTCTGCAAAAACTGTAATACTCATTGGCTTAAAGAATGCTTCCCATAAGAATAATTTTGAATCTTGATTTCAGAAACATCAGTATCAACATCTGTATATCTTTAACAGAGTGAATGTTCTGAAGCTATTAATGAGATCTGATTGCTGAATACCAGAATTGGGATGGAAAGAAAGTGAGAGAAAAAGAAAGTAAAACAGAAAAAAGACTTGGAGCAGTGAACTTCTGTCCTGCAAGTGACCCTGCAGTATCTCAGAAAACTTGAGTGGATTAAACTATACACTGATTAACTGTAAATAAAATAAAATAAAATTCTGCTTGTCTAAGAAAACCCCAGCATCAATAATTTGAAGTGAAAATTGCTTTTAACTAATACACAAAAACATATAAAAACAATAAAATAATTATATAATAAGGAGTTATTAACATTTACTCATTCAGAATGCTTTTCTTGAGGGGAAGCATGGTATACTTGAAGTTAACTGCAAAGGTATACATGTCAGACAAAATTGATTGTAAAACCATTGCAGGGAGAAGCTGTGTCTGAAGCTGGGCACGCTGGGCTGCATTGCCTGGTTAGAGTTCTCAGTGTCTGTGCTCCTGCAGATTGGTGAGGGTAAAGGTGAACAGGCAAGGAGCTGAGCCACAGCACTGCAAGTGTTGGTGGCTGGAGAAACTGGAAATGTCTTTTTCAGCTGTCAGCTGGCAGTTTCCTACATGGAGAGAATTTAGGGGTCTGTCTGTTAGATGAGCTTCTGAAAATTTCTCTGCAGTGGTTTATAGCTCTATCTGACTGTTTCACAACTTGCCAGAAGTTACCATGCCTGTCACAATGATAACATAGGAGGATTTGAGTTCTCATTTAAGAAGTCCTGTTTGTGTCTTTGTCCAGACTGAATTTTGCCCATGCAATATAAGTTCAGATATTAGCTTGGGAATCATTGTGGGTAGTGCTGCTATTCCTCAAAAGCTTGACATAAGTTCTGACACACAGGTGGAAAGGGCAGAAACACCTAAAACAAGTCCTCAAAGCTTATTTTCAGTTTGTTTCAAGGCAATTTGCCTTCCTCTAAGCAGTCTTCAGCCCTGGCAAGCATCAAGTGGACAGCTTCAGACCGCTTACTGAAGTTGATGTGACAGCCTTGCTTGTAGTGCAATTGTCCTATCTCCTTATAACTCATTTAGGCACTGCAGAAGAATGCTGCTTACCCACTGATAATAGATTGCCCTAATTCATAAAGGCAAAAGTTACAGAAGTAGGCAAAAGTCTTGAAAATGAATGAATGCACTAGAGGTCAATTTTCAAGCATTCTGAGTGCATCACTCAAAAGATGGTGACATTGATTTTCACTATGTATATTCCATTAAGAGTAATTGGGTCAGGAAGGCATTTGTGCATTTAATATACTTGTATGACTTTCAGTGATGAAACTGGGAGTTGGGTTCAGATTTGAGTGTTATTGGAAGTGCCTCTCTACCAGGTCAGCTCCTAAGAACAGTGGAATAAATGTGACTTAATGCTTTGCAGTAAGTCTCACATATTTTATTGACTGTAAAATTCTAATGATATCCAGGAAATGCAGACTTGAGAAAAAAACTGCTGTGATGTAACAAAAGCTTCATCTATAAAAGTTACGGAGCACATATGCATTGGTGTTCCAAAAGTTTTTTCATTGTAACAAATATTCAGAAAATATTTGTATTGTCTAAGTAGATTTTAATGGACCTTTGAAATTCATTAGGGTGTTTTAGTCATCCTGCCAAATTAAAATTAATGTCTTCTGCCTAAGGAACCAAATCCTGGTTGTGGATCATATTGCAGTAGGAGTGTGGTGGGTCTTTCAGCTATGTAAGCCATCTGTGCCTGGAGTTCAGCGATACAAGAGACTACTGACCAGGTGCACAAGGGAGTGAGACATATTGCTTGACCATGGGAGCCTTGGTTTCCGATTTCCAGAATGATGTTTTGTCAAAAATGCCAGCAACAGAAGGTGGAAAGTGGAAGGCTTTCAGGGGAAGGTGGGAACTGGTGAAAGGAATTCTCTGTATTTTCCCGGACAGTCCTATGGTGACCATGCCATTATCTTCCTGAAGTTATCCTTGAGAGTCAAGACCCTGATACAGTTCTCATATATCTGGGCTTTTCCCTTGAGCAGGATAAAATGTTTTCAAACAAATAAACTGAGAAAAAAAGTACTTGCAGAGTAAGTAGCAGCTGCCTATCAACATCTAGCAACTAAATCTTCAAAATATTCTATTTTTGTAAACATTTTTAAGAAAAAAGAGAACAGAAGTAAGTTTTGAAGATATTGGAATTTTGTATAAATGCTTTCAAGAAAAAGAGCTCTCGTTTCAGTAAGATACTTTGTTTCAGTTTTTCACAAATATTGAAAACAGTGTTTTCATTTTGAAACTGAAGAGCTTTAAAAATAGAATCACAGAATCATAGAATTGTTTAGATTGGAAAAGAGCTCTAGGATCACCAAGTCCAGCTGTTAACTCAGCACTGGCAAGTCCACCAATAAACCGTATCCCCAGGTGTCACATCTACAAGTTTAAATACCTCCAGGGATGGTGACTCGACCACTTCCCTGGGCAGCCAGGATATGCCTAGGTTCCAATAACCCTTCCGGTGAAGAATTTTTTTCTTAATATCCAATCTAAACTTCTCCTGGCACAACTTGCAGCCATTTCTTCTCGTCCTAACTCGAGGGCTATAGCTCTCATCCCAAAGTACTTTGTGTCCACTTTCACTGTCACATTCAGCAACAGTCCCACTTTTCCCTTGTTCCTCATTTTATTACTAATACAGCCATAGAAGGTCTTGATGCCCTCAGTATCCCTTACAAGTCTTATCTTCAGCTGGGATTTTACCGTTCTGGCACCATTCCCACACAACCCTGCAATGTTTCTAAAGTCCTCCTTTGTAGTCCACCTTTGCCGCATTTTTGCACTGAAGTGTAGTCATGAGTTCCCTGTCAACAAAACTCTTATCCTGCCAGGTCTACTTGACATTCTGAGTATTTTGATAAACATTCTTGCTGATGGAGGAGGTTTCTTGTCTGTCACTCCACTCTGACTGGAGAAATAGCTGGAACTAATTTCACCACTGCAAAATAATCTCATGTAGCTAAATAAGTCATAGCAAAACAGAATATTTGCCTATTAGTACTTTAAATAATTCCCTAATGAAACAGTTATTCAATCTGAAGAATTTTTTTTATCTTAGTTAAAATATCTATAAAACTATTGCTATTAATACTACTATATTATCAAATAACTAAAATTCTATTTTAGTTACTCGGAGCTAAATCTGGATAATCCTAGGTTAAAATGTTCTTTTTAACACAGGAAGACTTCATAAAAGTACTGTTTCTGCTTGTTCTCAAGCATGAGCAGGAATGTGCATTTTGACTGTTTCTGCTCCTCTTCCAAGTAAAGTAGATAATAGGATGTGTTGGCCCAAAACTTATCTTTCCACACACAGCCTGTTAATATCTGCTTCAGGTATTCCATTTATTGGAATTTTACCTCTATTGTCTTCTCCCAGCTGAAATGTCATTAACCCAGTCAGAATCACTTGTTGCTCATGTGCCTATTCTTCAAGGAGCAATTTCTCTGGTGTAATCCCATGTAGCCTGCTCAATTTACATGAGCTGTCCCACAGCACCTAAAATGACCCCCTCCTCTGTAATTTTCTCTCTGTAAGGGAAAACAGTTAGAAAAAATTTGGAAGTATGTATCTGCTATTTTGATATTCCTATTCTTTTGTCAGATTTAGTAACTTTTATCCTCACATGTGAAACCCTGTTCAGGTAACAGCTGCATGGCAGTAGAGGTGATTACAGCCAGATTGCCTTCCTATTAGTGACTTACCTTTCTGCAGAACTTAAATGTGCCATCCAAGTCTGCCAGCCTTCCAAATCTTTCTTATCCTTGTGCCAACACTCCTCTGTATTAATAGGTATTCACTTCCAAAAATAATGTCAAAGAAAGGGTAAAAATAGAAAATAAATTATCTAGTGTCATTTTAGATAGGATGTTGTCAAGCATGGAACAGGCTGCCCAGGGAGTGGTAGAGTCACCATCCCTGAGATATGTAACAGACATGTAGATGTGGCACTTAGGGACATGGTTTAGTGGTAGACTTGGCAGTGTTGGGTTAGCGGTTGAACTTGATAATCTTGAAGATATTTTTCAACCAAAATAATTTTACAATTCTACAATTTTAGTATTTCTGGGTCAGCATCTCATCTGGAATCCACAAGAGCAGAATCCACTTAGACGTGTCCTATCATAGTCTCAGTCTCGGTATCTCATCTCTTCTTCTGTTGTCAGTCTTCCTCTCATTTCAGTGCTTTTGTTCACATTTCACCCATGTTTTGGACCATTTTCCCATCTTGTTGTCAATCATCCACTCTCTTTTTGCCTTTCTCGGGAGAGCCAGCTGTGTTCTTGATTCAATGAACACAGACAGCTTCTGTCAATAACAAAACCCTGAACTTGGGCAGAACCCACAGGCATTCTGAGACATCAGTGTCACAAACATCTGAAGATTTTGATAATAATAAATTCCCAATATTGAAAAATTTCTATTAAGAAGTAGTCTGGTGGTTTTTTTGTTTTTCTGGAAATGTGTTAACTTATTATTGCTGTTAGCATGCAGAAGACAACTTGTTTATTGCTAATTAACCACCTACAGAGCAGATGCTTAACCTGAATAACACCTTTCAAGGGAATATCCAGAGGCTGAATTTACCAGACACCTTTATAAGTATTAAAGACCTACATTTACCACTGAGCAGTAGCAAATTATTTCAGAAATGCTCTAGGTGAGGGAAAATAGCTAGTGGAAGTAGAATGTTAATTAGAGTCAGGAAGTTCAGGGCCAGATGTTTCATGGCAGGGAACCATGCTGTCTACATGGTAAGGGATGGGAGCAATGCACTGTGAATCTGTTTGTGTAAATGAAGAGTCCTGAGGCTTGCAGAGGTGTTCTACTCTCCCAACAACTTTGTCAAATCTGTTGTGGTTAGCTTTGCAATTTGCCAAGTGTTTGGGTTGTCATTCAGGTGGAGTGGGGAGGTTGCATAAGCATTTCTTCTTCTTTTAACCATTTCTTGGGCTTCTGACATTGAACCTAAAACCTGTTGTGCTGGTTTTGGCTGGGGTGAAGTTAAGTTTTTTCTCAGTGGCTGGGACTGTGTTTTTTATTTGTGCTGAATACAGAGTTGATTGTATGGAGATGTTTTTGTTATTGCTGAACAGGCCTTACACAGGAGCCAAGGTCTTTTCTGTTTTCTGTACTCCTGTCCTGGCAGGGAATTTGGGAGTGCATGGGGAGTTGGGAGTAGATGCAGACAGGACAGGTGACTCAAGATGACCAAAGGGATATTCCAAACCATATGACATCATGCTCAGTACATAAACAGGGGGAAAGAAGGAGGAAAGTGTGTGCGTGGATTTTTAGAGTCATGGTGTTTGTCTTCCCAAGTCACCATTACATGTCATGGGGCCCTGCTCTCCTGGAGATGGCTGAACACCTGCCTGTCCTTGGGAAGCAGTGAATTAATTCCTTGTTTTGTTTTGCTTGTGTGAGTGGCTTTTGCTTTCCCTATTAAACCGTCTTTGTGTCAGTCCATGAACTTTCCAGCTGTTACCTTCCAATTCTCTCCCTGATCCCGTTGGTGGGAGTGAGCGGGTGGCCATGTGGGGCTTGGCTGATGGCTGGGGTGAAACCATGGCACCTGTACAATATTATCTTATTGGCAGAGCAGCTGGTATTAAGAGTCAGGAACATGACTACTAATGCCAAGGCCCTAACCTTCACTTTTTCTTCATCTACAGAGTAATAGTGATCCTCATAATTAGGAAGACTTTTGTAGCCAAAGAATTTCTGTTTCGGTGTTGTCCTACAACACTGTTATACCTCACTCTTTTACGTGAGTGCAAACTTTCTTACACCTGCTCTCTTTGTCAGTAAGGGTGATAATTCAGAAGACAGAATGCACACTAACCCTGCAAACAGCTCTTCTCTTCCGTGCTCTTTTACAAAAGAGAAGAATCCTTTTCCAACAACAAGGCTCAGTGTCTTGAGTTACATTTGCATGTGTAATTTTTTGCTCCATTGCCCCTAATGTGCACTTACAAGGTATTATTTTTGAGCACAGCAATAACTGATTGGAACACAAACCACTGGGTTTATCGCCTCTTAGACTTGGATTTGTGTCTTATCCTTAGACAAATGCATATGGAAAGCTTTGCTCACTGCATTGCATATTGCAGCTTGTTCCCCAAATGTACAATACATAATTCAACAGAGTCTGGTGTAGTTGTCAGCTTTTCCTCAGAAAGAAACCAGCTGTTTAAAAGGCTGAAGGAATAAAATATTTTTGGAAGAGCTTCCCCTCATGGATTTCTACAGCTCCTCTCAGCTCATATTACTAAGACAGATACAATAACAAATTTACAGAAAAGAGTTGAGATCTGGACTTAAAGCCAAATGAAGGTTTCTGCCTCCAGTGATTTTCCTCACTCTCTGATTTATGGTTATGAGTGTGAAATGGAGTGAAAGAGAGCAGCTTTGTGTTTCTCATGTTAATTTACACTTTCTGTGTCTGGAGCTCTCAAGGACCTTTATGTGATGATGAGTGAATGCCTGAGACACAGACATATAAAAGTCATTTCATACACCCATAACATGAAAACCTAGAAGGCATTTAGGGTATACCTTCACTATCATACCAGGAGGGAATCCCTGGTCCCCAGTGCAGTCAGAGCATATCATACATGTACTGCTCAGTGACTCTACCTTCTGGAAGGGACTCTTTGTTCATGTGGGGTATTCATGTCGCAAGTCTTTGTTTGATGGCTATGGCATAGCCCGTTTTTTGTCTCTCTGCACACAAGCCTTCACAGCTCTCATAATTCCCGCATTTGTGTCCTGCCACAGCTTGTGGTGGTGGAGTGTCTCGTGTTCATTCCATGCTGGCACATTCTGTATTAGGGCACTTCATGCCACACATGCTGAAAGGCTTTCTGTAGTGCTCTTCAGTAAAGTAAAACTATTGCACATAGCTAAGAAAGCACAGCCAGAAGCAGATTCCTTGAATCCTCATGGCCATCAAAACAGCTGCTAAACACAATGCAGACAAATATGATGTATAAGACATAAAAATGCCCTTCTGAAATCTTCCTCACAAATGCTAAAATATTGATAAACTTCCTTACTCTCCAACTCCTCTTCCATGTAAAATACGGAAATATGAGTTATGTTTCCCCTGTGTCGTCCTCTCATATTTCCCTACTATAAAACACCATGCAGATAAATTGTAAATTAGTTCTCCCAATTCTCACAGCTATTAAAAAAATAAATACAGGAATTCACATCTCTCTTCCCGCACCCACCTGTGCAATAAACAATGATATCTCTTTAAAGCATCCATTATTCTTGTGAGACTTATAAATGAGTCTTTCTCATGTATAACATCTGTGGTGTTACAACTGACTCAGGCACACAAAATGAAAAGCTTCTCTAAGACCAAACAGTTAAATTTCTTCTGTGAATAGTCAGAATTTTTCAGCAATTGTTACTCTCCCATTTTTTTGTTACCTAGATATGAGACACTGAGACAGTCTGCGTCCTCCACACTGTGTCTGTGAGAGAGAAAAATATCCAAGGACCCCAATTTCTGATGGGCATATAGAGGACCAGTTTATCATCAAAAATATATATATATTTAAAAATACATATATAAGAGATAATTTAGGTGAGAAGCCAGTCTGATGTAGAAATATATATGTCATCAGCCTGACCCTAGTTTAAAGAAAGACCTTCCCCTGCTCACCAGTGTGCTGAAGAGGCACCTTGTTGACAGAAAAGAAGAGAAAAAAGAGGTACAACAGGCTTCTACCTTCTCTGTTCAAGGCTGCATTATGGCAAAATTGACCTTTGGGATAAAGAGATAGTATGTTATTTGGGGATAGCAGTGGATCAAGAGAACTTTTGGGAAAGTAAGGACTGGGGAAAGACGGACTCATCATAAGAAAGGCTCTTGTCTCCTGTAACTTCCTGGTCAAGATGCAGAACAAACTGACAGGAAAGGAAGATCATGGACTACCAACACCAAATGCCAGTCCATTCCCTTCTGCTTCTTTTGAAATGGGGTAGTGACATGCATCCTCTCTGCACAGCTTGTGTTCTGGTGATGCTTTAGGTTTTAACTTTTATATTTTTCAAATCCTGTACTGCCTAGTGTGTAACTCTGCAGTTTCTTGTGGCCTGTTAGCTACTGTTCTCTCATGCTATGTTAGACATAACAAACCCTCTCTAGGTTTGCTCTCCAAGGACACCTAGATTGATCCAGGCACCAAAATATGTAAACTAAGGCCTCTGAAGAGGAGGAAAAACTTGGGATAGTTACATCATTATCTGGGGTTCTAATTGGAGAATTGATCCTGACATGCAAATGGACCAAACTTATAAAAGTGTGAAGAACTCGTGGCTCGGGGTCCATGTGGGGTGCAGCCTTTTAACTCCCAGGGTGTACTTTGAAGGCCCTTCAAATAAATACCTACCTTTATTCCCTTATCCTTGTCTAGTCTCTCTGTTTTAGGTGGCTATCTCAGGCGTCACTGGCAGCTGAGATGTGTGTCAATGAGTTTGTGTGATCATGTATGTTGTGGAACACATCATCCAGAATAATTTTCCTGGATGATTGTGGCCATGGTGCTGGGTAGCAACCAGCAGAGTCAGAAAATTGCAGCCAGGGACAGGATCTCACCTTCAGATGTATCTGTAAAATTACCAAGAGAATCAGCACCTAGACACATGCAGGATGTTGCAGTGTCGGCCATAACCTGCCGCCCAGGAGTTTCTTTCCTGCCATCAGCAACAAGACTTGTTTATGGGTACCTGAATTAGATATTTACTTTGCAATCCCATGGGAATCCTGCCAGGCAACATAGGCAGGAAAGACTGCGATACAACCTGGGCACTAAATGAGCTGTTTGCCAACATCATGGTTTTCATGCACCTGAGGGCAGAACTTCATGGTGAATCATAAGTCAGAAAACTAAGAAACCGACAGGTTTAAGATTAGACAACAAAGTTGGAGGACAGTAGTGTTGCCAATCTACCTTGTGACTGTCAAGCACCTGCACAGAAAGGTAGAAAGGACCAAGGGTGTAGCTGCATAAACTCCTCTCTTCCCCGCTCCAGACGGACTTGCAGAAAATACAGACTGAAAGGCATTGTTGTAGCATGGGTGTGAACAATAACATGACTTTTCATCTAGAGACAGTGGAAGCAATTATAAAATGATTTTGTTTGGAAGGGACCTCATTCCAACCCTCCTGCTGTAGGTAGAGAGCAATCTCCCAATAGACCAGGTTGTTCAAAGAGCCATCCAGCCTGGCCTTGAACACTTCCAGGGTTGGGGCATCCACAACTTCTCTGGGCAACCTGTTTCGGTTCCAGCCTTACCACCCTCACAGTAAAGAAGTTCTTCCTTGTATTTAAGCCCATCCTCTTTCAATTTGAAGCCCTTGTCCTATCACTACATGCCTTTGGGTGATGCAATGCTGAGCATAATATATGGCTTGTTTATATTCTGCTTTTCGCAACTATAAATAAGGCAAATACAGTTGAACATAACTGCAATGGTTGACTAATTCATGTTTGTGCAGTGTTTTGACTGAAGATGCAGAGGGACTCTTCAGAGACATCCCAAGAAATTAGAGAGCTGGGCAATCACCAACCATATGAAGTTTAATAATGGAAAGTGCTGGATTCTGCACTCTGGACAAGGCAATCTTGAATGTACAGATTGGGGAATGAGAGGCTGGAGAGCAGTGCCATGAAAAGGGCCCTGAGGGTCCTGGTTGATGGCAAGTGGAACCTGAGTCAGCAGTGCCCTGGCAGCCAGGAGGGCCAACCCTGTCCTGGGTGCATCAGGCACAGCATCACCAGCTGGGCAAGGGAGGGGATTGTCCCAGTCTGTTCTGCACTGGGGTGGCCTCACCTCGAGTGCTGGGGGCAGTTTTGGGTGCCACAATGTAAGAAAGATATAAAGCTGTTGGAGAGCATCCAAAAAAGGACAACAAAAGTGTTGAAGGACCTTGAGGGGAAGCCGTATGAGGGGAAGCCATGTGAGGAGCAGCTGAGGTCACTTGGTCTGTTGAACCCAGAGAAGAGGAGACTGAGGGGAGACCTCATTGTAGTTACAACTTCCTCATGAGGGGAAGAGGAGAGGGAGGCACTGATCTTTTCTCTCTGGTGACCAGTGATAGGACCCAAGGGAATAGCCTGAAGTTGTGTCAGGGAGGTTTAGGTTGGATATTAGGAAAAGGTTCTTTACCCAGAGGGTATTTGGGCACTGGAACAGGCTCCCCAGGGAAGTGGTCACAGTACCAGCCTGACAGAGTTCAATAAATGTTTGGACAATGCTCTCAGGCAGATGGTGTGGCTCTTGGGGATGGTGCTGTGCAGGGCCAGGAGTTGGACTGTGATTCTATGTTTATTTTTGTTATGATACACTGAGATTCCCATTGTTCTAACCTTTACCCACACCCACTTACAGTGATTATTTTTATCAGTCTTTAAGAAAAGATAGCCCATTCTGAAATATTGCTGCCATTTTCAATATATAAGTAGTCAGACAGGCTTATCAATTACCTCAAAGTCAAACATCTTAACAGCAAAAGATAGAAGTAGCAAGATTTAATTTGAATCCATCCAGTCAGGCCCTACCGGGAAAAGACATACAACTTTAATGTCTGCTGAGGCTTCATCTCTGCTGCTGGATAGGTTGTTCCTGGAGTTATATATAAGGACAAATTTTGCTTTTCATTGCTTCATGTAGTTCCATTGACTTTAATGAGACTGCAAAGATTACTTAAGAAGCAAATGTGGTTTGTAACTTTACCTTCTTTCCATTAGCAGGCCATACCACTTTAATAAAATATAGGGTGAATGTTCTTTAGGAATGGCAAAGCACCTGGACATTCTCAAACTGTTATGTCCACCTGACTGATTTGTTAGCCTTTATTTTCAGTCAAATAAAGTAAATGATGATGGGTGGTTGTGGCACAGATCTGCTATGTCTAATACTAAATTCTTCATGTTAGAATTATCACTTTATGTTAACCAACAATTAAATAGTGGTTTTTGCTGTATCTCTTTTACATCCGTCAACATGATACTGCCAGCTTTCCTTCTTAAATGAAATTTTTGAAGCTGTTTATTCATTTCTTCTAGCTCAGATTAATGATTTCCATGCTTGCTTAAACTGTACACAAATTTTTGTTCTCCTTTGTACTGTGTATGAGGCATGAAACATCCTCCACAGCTGTGAAGAATAGCTTGTACACCTTACTATCTTCTTGCTAACATTTCTTTTTCATTAAGGCCGGATTAAGCATGGATTCTATGAAATAAAATTCAGTATCAGAGCATAGCTTATATATAAAGCTATTCTAAATCAAATCTACAACAGCAATACCATGTTAATACAGATGGATTGAGGAATTATTAATACTGAAAAAGGAAACATGCATTTATAGTGCAAAGTTTCTCTCTGTTTTTCTGAGTTTTTTCTCTCCTCTGCTCCCTACACGGCTTTAAAGAAAAGTGCCACAGAAGACTTTTCAGCATTTGGTTTGTAGAATCTCATAAAAGCAACATGATTGAAATTCTCCAGATACAGCTTGGCTTCAAGATGTAAATAATGTTCTGATACTGATTTCCAGAAGCTGACTAAAACCATTAAATTTGCAATTTAACTGTTCTGGGAGACGAAAAAATTAAGAGAAAAATGAAAAGAGAAAAAAAAGGAAAAAGAGGGGAAAAAAATGGAAATATAATTCAAGAAGGGATGAACATCATTAGTTTCAGCAAGTGCAATCTTTTAAAGCCTCTTTCCTAAAAGACAAGCTTAAGTTTTGGTAAGCATTTCCCCAACAATGATTTATGTTTGAATTTACTATGTGTTAGCAAGATTTTGCAGTCCATTCAATCCAAGCTTAGACTCAGATACCAATGAAATCAAAATAAATATTGATGGGTAATATTGACTGGAGGACAAAGCAGCATGAAATAATAAGAGCAAATTTGTCATATTATTATTTCTTATATAATTATTATTTTTGTTCTCACTTGTTATCCATTTAGATTTAAAAAATTATCAATTTATATGGGTGGCATGCACAAAAGGAGGCTACACAGCTTCAAATATCTGATAGTTCTGAGGATTAAGAGAATAATTTAGTTTATTATGACTGTCTGGGTTGCTTGGCCTAGCTGAGATGTGAAGAAGTGTGTGTCAGGTATTTTATTTTCCACTGGAATTGCTCTAAGAAAGCCAAGAGGGCAGAATGTGTGTTCCAGTAAGAGCATTCACCAACATTCTCTGGAGCAGGGGGAAAAGGAAAATAGTGACAAGTGAAATATGGAGGAAAAAACCAAACCAAAACAAAGAAACCAACCAACTCCATTTTAAAAAGAACTATATATTTCCTCTGTGATATATCTCCAAGTACTGATCAAATTTTTTGTGACTGTTTTCAGAGTCAGGGTGGTTACCTATAGGGTCAACATCATCCAGAAAAAGGTCTGTGTAGCAGGTTGAGAGTTAGCCCAATTCAGCTGTCCACATCTGTCCTTCAGTTAAAATTGAGGAACTGGTGATGTGAGTGGTGAAAGTCCATTTCTGCATGAAATATGAAAGACTTTTTTCAACCATTACTGCAGAACAGATTGTAGGTATCTTTAGGTGTTCCTTTCTTACTCTGGTACTCCTGTTTTAGAGGCAGATTAACCCATATTATGACTTTATGGAACAGTGGAAAAGCAGAAACCTCCAGTGAATTTTCTCCTTCCTTTTATCCTCTGTCACACTTTTGATTGTTCCATGAAACTTAAATGAGCAGTGAGGGAGAGCTATGTGTAATGACATATGAAAAGTGTTTGCAAATATGGGGTAGTCTGAAAGTCAGTGATATCTGGATGCACTGAACTCAGTGCTTCACTCTGAGGTCCTGGTTTTCTGTCACATACAGTCTTGTTTTAGTATTTTCATGAGCGTAAGTGAATATCAGTCACTTGCTTTCTTGCCGGGAACCATTCTGGATCCTGTTGTCACTTGCTGTGTGAAGACTATCCTCACTGGTGGAACAGCAGCGAACCCTGCACAGAGACATTACATTGCTAAGCCTACCTCTCTCTGTGTTTTTACTTCTGTTGCTTAAAATGGGAGGTAAATCTCTGGGAATGGCTACATCTGCATTTGGTGAACAAATAAATCCTGGGTTCCTCCTGAAGCCCAGCCTCCTGTATAGAACCATCTGGACAATGATGAAGCCTACAATGCTGGGGTTAGTGACTCGACAAACCTTCTTACAGTACCTTCAAGGTCTATTATTTCCATGATGTGATTTACTCAGTCTTAAACTAGACACCAAAGTAGGTTAAATGAGTTGATGCTCTACAACTTGTTGTTTCTCTCCACAGCTCCCACAGGAGCCTTCTGCTACGAGCTCATTCTTTTGTAAGAGTTCAAATTTAGGCTCCAATCTCACCAGGTGTGCTTGCATCTCCTGTGTAGGAAGGCTCAATAAAGATTTCCAGACTCTCTGTCTGTCTTTTGGTAGGTAAATGGAAACTTTCAAAGGGGAAATTCAGACCAGCCTGTGGTGAGCAGGTGATAGAGCTTCCATCAGACCACGCACAGAATTCCGAGGCACACACACAGGATAAGGAGGTGTCACTTAAAGCGCTCTATGGGGAATAGACTGCACCTGAACTTTTCCCTTGGGGCTGTGAGTCAGCCCTGGGGGACTGGCCCAGTGGGTAGGTAACAAGAAGAGCCTTCAGCTGGCTCTTGCTCAGCAGTGTGGACCCAGGCATTTCTCCCAGACAGGGCTCTGCTGTTCTGCAGCTTCTTCCAATGCAAGTTTAATGAGAAGACTGAATACAGCAGACATTGCTAGGGACAAAGAGTTAATACAGAGTTTCTTATCTTCCCTAAGAACTGTTTATGCCATAAAACTAACGGGTTTAGGAGAGGTGAAGAAACAGATATCATACTGTAAACAAATGATTTTAATTTTTTTTCTTGGGGCGAGGAACTATTAGCAAAGTAGAAACTTTCATTCACAGTAGAAACTGTAACAAGGTCTATGTTTTTCTTTCTTGCAGTAGATATGATTTGCAATTAATTCTTTCTGAAGGCAAACATCACTGTAATTAAAGACGAAAACAAAGGATTAAAAGTTGCCTCACAACTGATGTTGATATTTTCTCATTGTAAAGGAAGAGAAATAGGAAAGAAGGGTCTTTTTCTCAATATCCTTCTGTTTCATCATTGATATTATTTTTATTCCTACCATTGCCCTATTAACGTGTTCATCTCTTGTTAACATCATATCAATACAAAAGCAACAGCCTCCACCATGTGCTTCAGTCCCTAATAGCACTAAAAACAAACAAACCCTGAAACTTATGATTATGGTGGGGAAAATGTACATATCGGCCAAATGTGTTTATTGTGGGTGTACTAACTTTTCTCTTTTTCAACAATTTTTATTTGGGGTTTCTGCACTGGACCACCAGCATACTTCCTCTGTTTTACTTAATCTTTCTTTTCCCTTCCAAACATAATTCTTTTCAAGAATCCTCAAGCGCCATTCTTCTGCAGCCTGAAATTCAGTATCTGAGTTATATCCTAGGGATTGCAGTGGTATTATACTGTCAACAGGGCTGCAGCTGTTACTATCATGTGTAACACATGTTTAGAGTAAAATTTTTTTCCTTCTCTCAGTTGTTTGGGTTTGGGTTTTTTATCTTTTGATGGCTTCTTGGGAGAAAAGGAAAAAAAAAGAGGAATTAACTGGAATTCCCAAACCACTAAAAGTACTGGTACGAGACCTTCAGATGAAAAATATTAAATACTTCAGTTGAGCACTGAGTGGGCAAAGATCCACATTAAAGAAAAGAATGCTGTCACCATTGGTCTACTGAGAAAATGTAAGAAAGACTAAAAGAGCCTGGGGATGAACTGTGAGTGTATCATTAAGGAGTCCAGCTGAAGTGCTCCAGCTGAGCATGTTACAGCACTCCCAACCCCATCCTCCTTTGGCTTTGTCCCTTCTTGCTTTTCAATCCAGAGTAGGGAGAATGAAACTTCTGCCCATGCCATGTCACACACCAGCACTCCTGTGAAGAGGAGTTTGTGGGAACCTGATCCTTTTCAAATGAGGATTAGCACAAATGGGAGCATCTGTGAAGCCAGGAGAGGGTTCCATTGAAATATTAAACATGTGGAAACAGGGATTAGAGGACGACTTAAGATAAAAATAGCTAAATTCTCAAACAGCAACACACTGCTATGGAAGCTTGTTTTTCTTACGACAAAGTGATTTTTGATGTGTAGACTACCAGAACTTTGGGAGTGATTTCTTGACAGATGTGAGAGCTAACTAAGAAAAAAAAAAAAAGGACATTATCAGAAAGCTAACTTTTTTTTTTCAGGGACACATACTTATAAATAAAATAGTTGAAAAAGAGTGAAAATCACAGCAACTCAGTGAAGCAAAACATAGAATAGATGAAGTCCTTCTATTGTGATTCCCTGAAATAATATCTGGTCAATTTTCCCTTTATTTTCTCATGTGTTTATTTCTGTTGGCAAGAAATTTCTCCCTGGCATGGAGAAGACTTTAGTGGAACTGCTCCGACACTGGCGAAAGAGACAAGAAAAAAACTATTATTTTGCAGAAATAGGATGATAAACTTGAAATCGGAAAATCATGTGAATGAACAATAATAAAACACTAGTGAGCATGTGACTGGAACCCATGTCAACATATAAGAAACAAATATAAACAAAAATAACATCTATGTTTCCAAATTCTGGGTTTGTTTAACCCAAGATAAAATTGGAGTACTTGTTTTCTTTCAAGATGTGTTGGATGTCAATCTAAGTGTACAAAACCAGAGTCTATCTTTCTATATCATCAAGAATAAAAAAAAAAAAAAAGCAGTGTGACAGCTGATCTCCTATTTCTTTTCTCACAGGTAAAATGGGTGAAATTCCAGAAGGCAGGGTAAGAGCTCTATCGTGATCCTTGACTTTCCAAAAGCAGCCAGACAATAGCATTTCACTGAGGAGGCTCTGAGGAAGAAGTCTTTAATGAACACCAAATTCATTTTTTAAAGGAGGCTTAAAATAGAGCGGCAGTTCTGAGACACTTAGAATTATAACAAGACACTTAGAGGCAGAAGCAGTTATTTTCAAGCTATCCAGATGGATGAGTGAAACTGCACAAATGTAGCTTTATTTTAAAGAAAGGATCTAATCATAGATCTAATCCAGAAGTCCATTGCTCAGTTTGGATTCCCCGAGAACTCATTGCATCTGTTGTGTCTACCCCAGGCTCACCAATGCACTAAAGCAGAACAACCCCTAGAGACAAGAAGCATTGTACTTGTTTGTACTTATTTATTAAAACACACAAAAAGCCCACAAAAAAAGCTGAAATAAAACAAAAAGCCTATATTATTCGAACCATCGAGTTGCATGCAAAATTAAGGTCTGTAACTACCGGATTGTATTTTTGCTGCTGTCCTTCTCCACCACCTTGAAAACTCACCTTTATTTTATGGACTCTGTCTGTCTGAAATTTTTTGCATTTCACAGAACTTTGCAATATCTTTAGGAGAGGGAATATGGTTTTTTATTTGCTGAGATGTATTAGAAATCCCAAAAAATGAGACTGGGTTTTTGTGGTTAACAACATTAGTAATGATAATAGATAAGATACAGGAACTGCCTTGGGAGCTATACTCTTTATCTGGTGTTTCCTTTTAAAAGAAAACCTGGAATAGTTAGGAATCATCAAACAGTGTAGTGAAACATATTTACAAAAGCCATATAGAGGAATACTTTATTGTAGTGAGTCAGTATTGTAATCAGTAAGTAATTAATATGCATTTTACTTTCTTTGGGGTTTTGGCAATGGCAAAATTGGACAACGGTGTTTTTTCAGGCAGTGTACTATATCTCCTTATGGCTCTGAATGTTGGAGTCAAGAAAACGAAGCTCTTGGCTCAGCAGACTGAGCGGTCTCCATCTACTCTTCATATTTCCAAAGAATTCTCCTGCCAAAAAAAGATAAAACTAATATTTCTAAACCCACTAAAAACTCATCTTGTAATGTGTGTGTAGTAACAGATTCAAGTACTTAATTTTTTTATTCACATTTCATTTTCTGCATGCAAATCAGTTTACCAGTAGAAATGGTTGAAACAATGGAAAATGAACATCAAGGAGCCTACCCTGAGCCTGCCTTGAAGCCAAAAAACTTAATTGATCTTTTCCATCTCTGATTCTTTGAAACTTAGCATTGCATGGGTACAAACTGTGATTTCTTTCATTGCAATTAATATTAATATATTTTCTGTAATCTTGGTAAATAAAGGAGGTGTGTCTTCCTTCCAAACATGAGACCTCAAAGTGTTGTTTATATATTTACTGACATAAATAGCATATAAATAGCAAATAATCATTTGAATTGGTTTGGGCTAGAGCTTTTATGTAAAGACTTCAATGAATGGACTGTAAAATTACCAAAAAGAAAAAGGGGGAACTGGTGGACTGGAACAAAACTGATACACGTGGTACATATGATATTCTTTCTGCATATGTTTAGACCCACTAAAGGTCTGTCTGGAAAAAAAATAGATGGAAAATAATATCTCAGGATAGCCATATTTCATCAAACACTAAACGGATTCAAGAAAATGGGACTGACAATGCTGAGCCAGAACTAGAACCCACCCTCCCCAAGAAAGCTGCTGTTGGCTGTTGGCAGTAGTGCTTGGGGAAAGTTCAAACCTGGCTCTTGCATTCAGTAGCCCCCAACAAACTTGTCCTCCATAAATTTGCCCAGTTTTTTCTTAAAAACATTTATTCTTTGGGCTTTCACTGCAGCTTCTGGCAATGAGTTCCATAATTTAATTATACACTGAGAAAAAGTACTTCCTTTGTTTTATTTTCAACCTGCTACCCAATAATTTCATTGGCTATACCTGTTTTTCTGAAAATGCCAAAATTATTAGTTTTGAAATTTTTTTCACTGATGTGAGCTGTTCTTGAAACTAGCAGAAAAGGTTTTTCAGCACAGGCAAAGAAAAGAAGCCTGCCCGAATGGAAAAAATGTTTTTTCTGACAGGTACATTTTGGGAGAGGAGAGCCAGAGGTACTTGGACTAATAACCAGGGTAATATGGAAAGAATCTGGCAAGACATAAATACATGCCAGTTGCCATTTGGAATTCCTCATCTTGTTGCATTTTTCTTTAAGAAGTTAATTCTTGTTAGCTGACAAGAACAAGGTCCTTTATTTTCAAGGACACTGTTCGCTACATGCCATTGCTACAGATTCGAGAGTTGCCTGATAACCAGAAAATGCAATGACTGAACATCATGGTTTCACGCCCAGTATGGGCCCAGCCTCAAGGAGAGAATTCAAATGTTTGACTGCAACAGCACATCCTGGAATTTGATAAGGTCTATGGAAATAAACCAAATAAGAGGGAGAGAGCAGATAAATTTGTTAGTAGAGCAGCAACATGCGATGAAGTGTAGTGTAGACTTATGTCTGTATGAGGTAGAAGAAATTTTTTATCTCCACTGCAGGTTATCATGATCCCGAATACAGCCAGATTTCTGACTGACTGAAGTTTCCTAGGATACAGTAAGGAAGCACCAGACTAAAGAATTTGCTGCCTGACACATGTTGAAAAGTAACATATGATGGGATTTTTCATATTACTCTTTTATTTTATAGTCCCAAAGAATGTGTGCATTGAAATGAACTGCTGAGTACAGCAAATGATGCTCAGAAAGCCGCTGTGTTTGAAACAGAGCTCTTGGATTTTGCTCTGTCTGCTTTTTATAACAATTTTAAAAGAACTTTTTTGCAACATTTGGCTATTTTTATTTTGGGTTCTTTTTCTGCTTAGGACACTTTTCAAAGGACTTCACAGATGTTCACTGAGAGATCTTTATGTCTATTTTTGTCTCAGGAATATATAAATATAAGTGACATAAGTACTTGGGCACTGACAGTCCAACTAAATTTCAATACAGTTTCTCAATTATGTGCATGGGAAAGGTTCACCACGGGTAAAATTATCTGCTAAAAAGTGTTTAATCTGTGCTTCTTATACAAAATGCACACATGAAAGCTTGGAGAAAAAAAATTTGCTCATCACTTTTGGATATGTATCTTAGGATAGGATGAGCTGCTCCTTAAAAAGGCCCTTTTCTCCTCACCAGCAGTAGGGTGAACTCAGGACACTTCCTTCCACTGCAGATAAACAGCTAAAGGTAGCTAAGGTGATTTCTGTCCCTTGCTCTAATTTCTCCCAGTTCTGATTTTCCTTACCAAGAACCATTAAAACATATTGAAACCAAACCAATGAAACAAATAAAGAATTAGGTTAGCATACAAGCAGTATGACAACTGCTTTTAGGAATGTCTTTTATATTGTGTCTTTTTTTTTTATCATAAGCTCTAAACATTAAGAAGCAATCAAAACACAAAGAGCTGCATATCCTTTGTATATTACACAAGGAAAAATTAAAAGTGGCGCTTCAGTTCTGTTCTTGTGTCATGGGATACATCTTAAAATCATGACATGCATGAATTCAAAATCCATAATCTCTTTTTAGGAGGTTTTGAAAGGTCTGAGCAATCTTTAACTCATAAAATAGGTGGCCTGTGCATATCATGATTGAGGTCATTGTAGAAGACTTCAAGGAGAGTACTGACACTAGAGATCTAGCTATAGCACCTTCTACCTACTTGCTCCATCACTGGAGGACTAACTTTCAGTAGCCCATGGAAAACGTTAAATTGAAGTCTTAAAATGCTGAAAAAATGCCTTCACTTAGTTTGTTTCTACCACGTTCTGTTTGGGTGTGGTTTTCTTCTTTTCAAAAAGAAATCTCTTGGGGGTATTGCAAGCACAGTGATGTCAATCAGTCTGCCCAAGACAAGTGTACTTCTGTAAAAATACAAGAAAGGAAGATTATCGTGGAAATATTGCATCTGAATTTACTCTAGTTACAAATCATAATTCTCAGAAATACAGTATCCTGAAAGAAGCCTTTTATTTACTGACAAGGCAGTGCATCTTGAGAGTAACCTTATGTATTTTTCATCATAGATCTGAAACAGTTTCTCTCCTATTTCTTGTAATTCCCTCTCTCGAGTAGAAGGCAGAGTAATTTCCAGTGAAAGCAGTGTAGTCATGTGACCTGTGCAATTATTTACATTTGATCAATGTCAGTACAGGCATGATCCCCTACCAGTCAAAATTTTGGTGTAGGGCTCCTGCTGCTTCCCTTCTTGGGGAACCAAGGCTGCCACACAGACACCACCATGCAGCCATCTCCTCTGCATCGCCCACCCTTGGCAAATGCAAGGAAAACTGCAGGTTGGAAATGTCTGGAAATAAGCACTGTGTGCTATTAAGAGAAGGATTTTAATAATCTTAGCATTAAAAATGTATTTTTCAAAGAAATTCCAAAAACAATTTTTTGTATACATTTTGTTCACTGCTTTGAAGACAGGAATATCATTACTGTAACCAGCCTTTCACCCACAGTCTCACAGGAAAAGGGCGGGGGGGAGAGAAAGAAGCTACATGAAGTGTAATAGTTACAGACTCGGCAGACTATCAACAGCTGCAAGGTTAATTACAGATCTTACCAAAATATATTAAAAAAAAGAAAATTAAAAAAAGGGGAAATCTATGCTTCAGAAATAAAAGATAAGAAATTCTTTAGAGTAATTATAGGCTGTTGAGGCCTTATGATAATAATAAAGAAAAACATCTGACTGGATTGGTGCTGGAGGAGACAGTGACAAGAGGAATACAGGTTGAAAAAAAATAATTAAAATCAGCTATCTTGGGTAAGCTGTCATTCAATCTCACGAAGAAAAGAAATGCTAATAAAATATTAATAGGATCTTTTTAAGATTTTTAATAACATTCTTTTATACACAGGTAGCACAGCAGTTTGTCAGTCAAGAGCATCAGACACAGAATACCAGACAAACAAACACTTGAAAAGTTGGAAGAAAAGAAAATCTTTTGGGCAATAGGGTTTGACCTCAGAAATAAACCACCAAGACATTCAGGCAGGAGCTGTTTGGAGAACATTTTGTGGAAAATCACTGACTCTGCTTTGCTACTTAGAGGAAATTATAGCAAGGAGGAAAAGTTATTTCAGACTGACAGACACCAAATGTCAGCAATCATGATATAATCAGTGCAGGCTTTATTATATTTAAGTGGTTTGAAACTCGGCAGATTTCAGACAGCTTCAAAATCTAGAGGAAGAGTGCGTCTAAAAGACAGTCATGAATATTACATACACACGCTCTGTGTAGCATCACACATATTTTTATGTGATAAATTCTTTTGCAACTATCTCTGCAGCTTCTTCCTCAGTGGCTCCTTAGCACTGAGTGCCTTTCTTGAGCTGGCTTGCAACCCCTCTGCCCTCCCTTCTTTCAAGTCTTTACATAAAGCCACATCTTTGCTGCTGACCCAGCCCTGCTTTGTAATGAGCTCCAGAGAAAATATTCTTTGCCAGGCAGAAAACCACTGAAGTCACTGTGCTCAGATAAGTTCAAGGCAACTTCTAAATATTAAAGATATGTTGTGGGGTTTTTTTTCTTCCTTGTAATGTAATTAGACCTTGCTAGAAACTGTATTACCTTAGGGGTGGTTCTCAGTCCTGTTGGTTTTAAGGAACTGCTAGGACAGGCTTAGCATCAGGCCTTTTTCTCTCCACAAATAAAGCTGCTGAGGATGACACATACTCTGGACACGTGACACAGGGTGACTGCACTGCTGTGTAATCTGCAGCTGCACTACATCTGTCACAGCTGTCGCAGCTACTGCACACCTCAGCGCAGATGCCAATAATTTTAACTCTACACCTGCAGTGTGGAGTTAAGAGAGATCTCTTAAAAGACCCCTTAACAAGCTCTTTCCTTCCAAATCAGCAGGCTTCCAACTCAGCAATAACTGATTAAACTGGCAAGTATTCTAAGGAGATGCAAGGGGAAACTGAGGGAAATAATTGAGGTCCTGCCCACGGAAACGTGTCGCATGGTTTGTGATTGTCACTAATGACAGGTGTTTTATCTGTGGGTGGAAGGAGAATGGATATTTATTCATTACTGGAGTAAGATGCCTTGGATATAATGGCTGTTGATTATAATGCCTATTTTAGGATTGTTTGACACTTCTCACCAAACACAGAAAATGGTAAACTCCAGCAGGTTGTCTCATTGGAAAGGAGCAGGGTGAGGGAGGAGTGAATGTCAGAGCAGAATTCAGTCATGTCTGAGAACAAGGCTGAGGGGAAATACGTTGTGTTTCTCATGCTGAAAATTGCTGGTGAGCATCTCTTACACCATTGTGATTTAGTAATTTGACTAAGAGGCCATCTTTGTAAAACAAAAGTGATCTTTACTGTCAATGAGAGAAAACAGTCAAATACTGACAAATCCTAAAAGCCTGTGAAACTCTCAGATCACTTAAGATCTGGAGCTAAATATTTCTGGAAATGATACCTTCCTTCAGCATATTTGGCCAGGCAGCTTTAGTAGTGACCAGACCAAGTCCCCATGAGAGCAGGGACATCCTCTGCACAAATGTGGGCTATGCACTCATACCATCCCACATCTTCTGCTGACAACACGCTCACTGCATGCATTCCACACTAAAAAGTGAAACATAGTCCCTTTCTAACCAAGAACTACCTGTATGGCTGGATAGGTAGATGCTGATGAAAAGAACTTTGTATGTGTATACATGCAGAGATCAGAGAGTCATGAGGGAAGAATTGGTGAGAAAGAGGCTGTGGTGAAAGCACACTTTGCGTGACACAGAGAGAAGATGAAGGTTCCAGAGACCTCAGGATAATTTTGCATTTCTGTGTCCTCTACTGATGGGGTCTCGTCTGCCAGGGCCAAAAGGGAAGCAAATCATCTGGGGAGCAGGAGCCTGGTATAGCAATAAATCTATTTCAGTCTCTGGTTCCCAAGGCCTAAATTTACAGCTGAGTCCGGAGAACATGCTACAAATATGATATTGAGTCACTGAAGGATGACAGAAAATTCTACAGAATTCGATACAGAACATATATGAGTGAACATTTTGATACCATGTCCACAGTTATTCTTACAGGTAAAAAATTACTGCTTGAAACACAGGACATAATGAAAAAGCATAAAGGCAGCTAAGCACAGGTTGAAGGATCAAGTATTCAGGTGCAGGTAGCAGACAGCACAACTGCTTTCTCCTGCTGGATGCCAGCACAGCCTCCAGACCTCCAGCCCTGCATGGAGACAGCTCCTGGAACCTGAACTGCTTCAAGAGGCTCCTCCAGCTGTGGCCACACACCACGTCAGTCTATTGGAAGTTGTCACATTGTTCTTCCTCAAAACATGGTGAGGGAATGGAGGGTCCATCTGTCTGCAGGTAGCTGACTGTGAACTGGCCTTTAGCAGAGGGTTTGTGGTGGCCTCCATTGCCCGTGTGCAAAACAGCCAACCTACGCACAGCAGACCCATGTCTACTGCTTAGAGGCAACAAAAAGTACTGGTAAAGGGGAGGATCAGGTTCAGAAATTACAGTACTGGAAAATGTGGCGTTCCTGAGCTATGACGTGTATTTGAAATGCACAGGGTCAAATTAGATGGCAGGCTGTGATTGCTTTGGTTTCTGAAGCCTGTGATGTGCTGTTGTTCTACATGCAAACTGCCAGACTGAATCAAACCAGTTCAATGTCATACTCAAGAGTCTTTTCACAGATCCAGGCCATTTCCTCCTGATTCAGATAGGGGTGTTAAAAAAGCAAGCAAGCAAACAAGCCAAGTAACAGATTCTGAGAAGCTGCTAACAGGGTTGGGGTCTCCAATGCCTTTTATTGGACATTATTTACCCTTTGAAGCTTAGAAGATTAAGTGCTTTCCAGAAATAGTAGATTTTAAAAAGCGTTTACTGCAATAGTCAATGATGATAAACAAGCAACTGACACAAGTCTTAGAGAAGCATATCTAAGATTTTTTACCTGACAGTTATAAAAGCAGTATTTATGCCATTGGATAAGATGACATCCAGGAATAACCTGTACCAGAGACAAAGCTCTAGAATATTCTCATCATTTTTTGTAAATATACCTCTATAATTTAGAATTCTGCTCCACTTAATAGCTATAGCTATGAGAAATTCAAATATTACTTCACAAGTACTTACATTGATGTTTGAAAAGATCACAATAAAACATGGCGTTACTATGATTACCTAAGCAATTAAGAAAGATGATGTTTTGAAACTGCCTTCTAAATAGAGTACATATATCATCCACTTATCTGCATCTCACTGATTTTCTGTGATTTGATTAAGTTGTCCTGGACTCTGCAGTGAGGATTCATCTCTTCACATGTAGATGTTTATGGGTTAGGCATCTACACCTTAACTGTTCAACTTTGGCCGCTTTCAAGACAATCGAAAGGAACTAAGGAAAGACTGACCTCATCCTTAAGCATGCATCTAGGGTGGTTCAAATCAACTAGACCCTTAAAATATTTATTTTTCTTTCATTAATTTACAGGGGGCCTAAGAAATATACCTGTTGACACATATGTTGCATGAAAACATCAGACAGTGACCATCTGAAAATAACAAAAATTCTGTTCCTACATCTGTTCCCCATATATTTCCAGGGCACAGTGGAAAGCTCAGTAAAATTTCAGTTCTTTGTGGGATTGGGTCTGTGAGATATCTGAGAAAACAAGTTTTACTATGTGCAAAG
This sequence comes from Corvus kubaryi, assembly GCF_017639235.1. Classification (NCBI taxonomy): domain Eukaryota; kingdom Metazoa; phylum Chordata; class Aves; order Passeriformes; family Corvidae; genus Corvus; species Corvus kubaryi. Next base: position 15,094,041 of record NW_024581116.1, read on the forward strand.
TAATGATGAAATGTAATATTTACTTTGTGAACCCCACAAATGCAGTACTTGGCAGGCATTAAACCCGCAGCAATAATCCTGCTAGCTGAAAGTGGAAACCTGCTCCAAGTCAGAAGAGATTCTAATCAAAATGGTACATGTCAAATATCAGTACTTTCTGGTGAACTAAGATGTTTGTGATGGCTTGAGGCTGCTTGAGAAAAGAGACTCTCTTTTCTTGACAGTTTTGTAATGTCTTACCTTCCATAATATAATACATGCCTGTGGATTTTCTTACTTCGGAGAACCTGAAACATCAGCTAAGTAATTACTGAAAACATCTATGGATCTAGGATTTCTGCAGGAAGTGGACAGTAAGCTCTGACACTTCTGGTCACAAGTAAAGTCCAGAGCTCCAGATTTGCACTCTGGTAAACAATATAAAGACTCTTGTCTTCAATGTAAAGACAGAAAAATTCTCCCAGTGTTTAGTAGCCTTATGATGGAACACAAGGACTGCAGATTGAACCCCCCATGACAGCTAGATATGTTTCATTTCCTGAGGGATTCTCTTGAAATTTGTTGAAATAGAATTTAGAAAAAATGCTTATAGGTTTTTAATATTTTTTTTCTTATGCTTCTTTCTCAGTAGCGATCTGAGAGGAACAATGAGGTAACACAGTAGACACAGCAAAGTGCCCTCAGGATAAAAAACAGTTTGGCATCAAATAAACTATAAAGATGATTTTTTTTACTTCTTCTCTGCTTTTTTTATCCAAAATTATCAAAGCTTTAAAAGGGATAAAGGAATTTTTGTTTTGTAGTAGGGAAAATGAGTCTCAGACCCAGTCAAGGTCAACAGCAGTGCCTCAGTCTTTACTGCTAATCCATGTTATTTACTTCTACACTGATTTGCTGCCTTGATCCTCAGCTCATTTAGGCTGGAGAACTTGCTGGAGTGGCTTCTGGGTGGGAATGGCGGGACGTCATCCTGCTGCAAAGCCAGAGTGCAGATTCAGCTGAGTCCCAGCTCCAGTGCATGAGTCAGTAATTGCACCTTCCAGGCTGTTATCTAAGGTGGTCCCAAGACTCAAGCCTGGCAGAGCACAAAAGATATTGCTGTTCTTGTGGGAAAGAAAATTCTTCTACTCAGATGTATTTTTAAAATATCAGTCTAATTGACAGATTAATCACCAACAGAGTTATCTTCAGACTTCCACTGAACCCTCAATCAGAGCAGGTTTTACAAATATATAAGAAGAAATTCTGGTATAACTAAATTCAATGGCATTTCTGTCCTTTTTGATGAGGGCAAGTTTTCAGCTGTGATCCAGGAAAGCATTAAAACAGCACAAGTAGTAGCATTATTCTTACAGCACAGAGGATTTGTAGGCATAAAATATGTCAGAAGAGATGCCACCAATCTGTTTTATAGCTGCTTAGATACTACAAATGACTCTAACAGAATTTAGAAGGATGCATGTTCAAAATGTCAAAGTCAAGCTTTTATTCCTGTTAGTAATTATCTCATGTAAGATTCTTTCACACAGTGTAGAGTTTAAGTTTAAACAGAAGCGAGCATGCTTTATAGCTGTTATTCCATGTAACATATTTGTAAGGCTTAACATGTACAGTCATAACAAGCCATGCCTGAATTGCACCACTTCCCTAATTCTCCATCAGTCATTGCAAGTATTTACTCTCCTTACTCTAAGTTGTGCACTTTATTTTCAAATGAAAAGATATTTACATGTAGTGTGGCATTTCATTTCTTAAACAGACAACCAACGTGGGATTCCAAATTGTATATTCTGGATGTGGCTACAAAGCTGCAAAGCTTACTAAATCTGGCACAGAGTACCCTGAAAGCCAATTTGAGAAAGGAAAATCTTACACACACAAACCTGATGGAAGCAGATGTGAGAGAAGACATATTTCTAAGGTTTACCTCCTCTACACTGCTCTCTGGAAAACTGGAGACAGCAATCAAGGAGGAAAAGGAATTGAACCAGTCTTCAGAGTCAGGAACTTCCCAATGCCCCCCAGATATTTCTGAGGTATGATAGTGGTGGTGTTTAACCCTGCTAGGCAGCTCAGTCCCAAACAGCAACTCACTGACTCCCCCAGGGAGGATGAGGGAGATAATCAGGAGGGTAAAAGTGAGAAAATATGGTTTAATAGGTAAAGAAAAAGCAAAGTAAAAGAGAAGAAGAAATTCACCAACAACTTCGCATCAGCAGTCAGGTATTCAGCCTTCTCAAGGAAAGTGGGGGTCATAATGTGTAATGGCTACTTGGGAACACAAATATCATAACTTCAAATGTCCTCACTCCTTCTTCATCCAGCATTTATTGGTGAGCAGTGTCATTTTATAGAATATCCCTTTGGTCACTAACACATTTTGGGCTATTAACACTTTTTGTTTTAATCACAAATCCAAAACATTTCACTGCACCTGTAACTATGAAAAAAATTCATCATGGCCAAAGTCAATACAGCTGTAGAGATCCTGTGGCTCACCACCCTTATTCCCCACTTTTCATAAGACAGTCTTTGGGGATGCAAAGTACTAATTACATTTTTTGTGAAGGTAAATGTGTGATGATATTATCCTGCCCAGTCCACACCTGCATCAAGCTGTCTCCACCTAAGATGTAGGCACAAGGTGTAGTGACAGTAGCATACAATGCTGTGTGGAGGAAGTTTGCAAGAAGATAATGTGGGCATCACTTATACTAGTACTTTTGTCAGAGTTTCCCTTTACAAAGAACAGAGTTAACCAGCCTGGCAGATGTGCACTGCCTTGGAAATCACTGTCTTTGGAGGACTTGAGCAAACTCTTAAAGCCTACAGAAGTCAATGCCATTACTCTACAGATGGTGGATGTTTTAAGTTTCTCCGTGAGGTGTTGATCAGGAAAATACCTGCTTTGTTCCTTTATGAATAGAAGAGTTAGAGGATTTTGGGATATTTTTGTCCAAGCCAAGACCCTTGCAAGGATGTCTTCAATGCTTTCTAGCTGATGGTTGATCTCAAGAGAAAGCTGTGGTAGATTGGTATGTGTGCATGTGAGTGTGTGTGCACTTTCATGTGGGAATTTTTTCTGTATGCCAGAGCATATAATGACACATGCTTAAGAGAACAACATTGTACAAAGTGAGAACGGTGCAGGTTATTCATCATCAAGATAATACTAAAAAATTACAATATGTAGTTCTTTTACTTTAGAAAACATTAAAAAACTGCCAATACCTTTTAAAAGACCTTGTGCTTTCTCTTCTGTACCTTTTTTTAATGTTTTTTTTTTTAACTTTTTAATATTTGAACAACCTTTGCCTATTGCTGCATTCCTGGTTGAGCCAGCACAATCGCTGCTGTGTGAGCACACAAATGCACAAGAGGTCTGCAGAGCTTTCAGTTAAACTTCAGTGGGGAAGAAAACCTGCTCAAACTCCTTTTGAGTTTTTCCATGTTACTTCCCAGTTACTTGTAACCTTCTAGTAACCCTATAGGTTGCCTTTCTGGTGTTATACCATTACTGCATGTCACAGTTAAAAGAGATGGCAAAGAAAGATTCTAGCAACTTTGTACAATTCTGATGGGGACAGACCTCACTAATCCAAAGTAAGGGCTGCCCCTGTTATGTGGGGCCGTGTTGGCAATATAGACATGCTCTTTTCTTCTGCTTATAGAAATGTTCAAGATGGAAAACCAAACAGAGATTTCTAAGTTATTCAGCCAACACTAGCTGTGCCAGTTCTGATTAACTCCAACATCTGTAGATTTTCATCACAGCAAAACTCTTGGTATATGAGTATCATGGTGGTGCTCGTGGTGTTTCCACAGCCTGAACTCTCCAGCTTTTAATGCATGACCAAGACTGACATTATGTCAGAAGAGATGGCAAAGAGCACAAATATTTGTCAAGAATCTCATTTGAAATACACCAAATACAGCTGAGACTGAAGCACTTTTAATTTGTAGGCTCTGTAGGACGTGATTGGAAAACTGCCTGTAGTAGTGCCAGAAGAAGTGGCTGAGAGCATTGCTGTCTTCTCAGCAGTTGTGTGAGAAATATGTCAAGCAGAGATGAACTACTGACACTTTTCCTTGCTCCTCCCAATGCATCTGCATGAGAATTTGTGTTGGTTTAGACAAATTTGGAGGAAATTCACCTGCCTGGGTGAAAACCAGGAATCCTAACCACTAGACCACCAGGGTGGTAGAGCAGCAATAGGGGATACACATCATAAAGTCAGCCCAAGACAGAAATCAATACTCACAACAGAGAACTGGACAGTGGTGCTAAGCTTTGGAGGGGCAGGGTCCCACCACTCCACCAGCACTGGACTCCTACAAGACAGTCCCCTGCACACAACAGCCCCACGTGGAGGGGGAAATACTGGAGCTGCCTCATTTCTTACAGCTGTATCTGTACACATACTGCTGACTGCAGAGCACATCTCCAATTTCTTCTTTGCCAGCACTGGGAACATGTGAGGCATAAGCTGATCTGGGGAAAGCACAGGGCAGGACTATACCTAACATCCTCCCAGTTCCTATGGGAGGCCTAAATAATTTTCTGATCAGCTCAATCAAAGAGTGAAACATGTCCTGCCTATGGTGTGCTTTTTTCAGTAATCAAGTTGTCTGAATGGGTCTCTGAGATTATACATTAGTACTTAAAAAGGAAGCAAAGTCAGAAAGACGCCAGATTTTAAGTGGGTGAACCAAGACCCTGCTCATAACAATTGTCAGTGTTACTCAGATCATGTGATTTTTACTCATAAACTCTCTAGGCATACCAATTTTTTTCAGAAAAAATAGGTAAAGGTAGTAATCATTTATTAATTTTCTAAAGTTGCAGCTGTTTAATTCTGTCAGTGAATCCTTACTGCTCTGTGATGAGTTCATTGAAGATTATATAGAATAGCTGAAGTATTCCCACTCACCCTCACCAACTCTATAACCTGCTTCTGTCCAGAAGATGGCAAGGGAACCACTTTAGGTGCCTTTCTTAAAAATGCTCCAGGAAATGGAGTTTTAGATTTATTCATATTTCAATAAGACTGCTATTTTCTTTTAAAATAACACTTCTTATTTTTGAAATTCCTCAAAGTGCCAGTCATGTCTATCACTTGTCTGTCCCTGCTCAGAGCTTAATGCAAAGTCTAGAAACTCTTTGTATGAAAATTTCATGCCTCCAGGTGCTCCATTGATTATTCATGAAGCTTTTGGAGCTGTCACCATGGGAGCCAATTGGCTACAACTTATTTAGCATATTAATGACCTATATGAGTTAGTGCATGAGGAGACACATCACGCCACCTGGAATGCGAGTGGCAAGCTGCTGCTGACTCAATCGGCTTTGCAATGGGAAGTAAGGAATTGGAAATATTTTGCACAGAAACAGCAAATCTCCTGCATGTCCAAATGCATTCGCTCAAATTAGCATGCATGGCTTCAATAGCTTGTTTTGATAATATGTTCCTTTTATCCTCTGTGCATTTGGCCTCATTACAAGCTCTCTCCTCCTGCCAGAGCACATGCCCCTGGAAAGGTTTAATAGGTGAGTCATGTGGTTTGTGAGACATTACATCAGAATGATTTAATACACCAAGGGCAGGGCTGTATGTCAGGTTCAGCTGCTGTTACTGCCGTTACAGTTTGTGTAGCAGGTAACTTGATGGTCTCCAGAAAGCAGCTAGATAATGATAACAATTAATTTTATGGCAGCAAGAGAGGGACTTCAGCTGAGCTAAGCACCTTTTTTATTTCCCCCCATTTGCTGCGGCGCTGTTACACCCAGTCAGCAGGTGAAGCGCTGCCTTAACATTTTGGCAAAATTAAAATGTTAAAACTAAACAAGGAAATTGCTGAGGGGGAGCCAGGAAGCAACGGCATAAAAAAGCTCTGGCTAAACCAGAGGCAGCTCCATTAAATCCGCAGACGAGCAGTGCAAGCAGCACACTCTGGCAGGGCTGTGCTGGACCCCCGGGCATTGCAAAACCAGCATGGCCGGGGGGGCAGCCACCATCGCCTGCCACCAGCAGAAAGACTGAGCAGCCAGACTCTGCCTGTCCTGGTCACCACTGCTGTATATCACTGCCTGAGCAATCCTGCTGCGCTCACGGAGAAAATAGCTGAGGGTCAGGGTCAATCAGAATAGTACCATCTGACCTTTACGTATTTGAGATACAGAAATACATTACTAAAGATTTATTAAAATTATTTGAGGCCACCTTTGGGGACAAAAGAAATTTGTTATACAGAGTGCATGGCTTTGGCTGGCTGACAGGGATTTAGGGTTCCTATTCTCATTCTGCAGGACCCTGAGTCCCCGGGTGAGGGCAGGGTGACAAATGAGAGTGATATACATGCTAGCTGTGAAAAATCAGTCTCAGCAAAAGTGGCAAAACACTTAAGCACATGCTCAACTTATTTTCACTTCCTTCATACCTTCTGAATATTTTCTCTGATCTGGTACATTCACTGCTTAAAAATATTTCTTGATACTTACAGTTAATTTATTTAATAATTAAAACAAGCAAGAAGTAAGGCTGTTGCTCATGGGGATGTGTTACATGCCCACAAAATGTGTATAACTTGCTAAAAAAATGCATGACCTAATACCCACGTAGGTTCTTCCTTATGACTCCAGCACAGTTATAATAATCTTTTTGCAATGAAAGACCTGTATAGAGAACCACAGACTAAAGTACAACTACAGCTGGGAGTAAAACAGGAGGAGAAAACTGCAGAGCTGTTCAGACTGATAAAAATAGATGTGGGAGAAAACTCCACCACCCATAGGACCTCTGTGCTGCCCCATCCAGCATGCTATTGCAGGCCAGACCCACAACACAGAACACCATGTCTCTCTTGCACTAAAGTGCGTTGAACCTTTTCAGGAGATGGGAAGGGACCTGCTGCCCAAAAGGACATAATGTCTTCCTTGCCCCATGCGGTAGCAACAAAAGACTTTGTAGGCACTGGAGAGAAAAGCTTACTTCCAGAGATCTGTCAGATTCAGCTGGATGCCTGTTTCCTAACCTTGGAGAATAACAATTTTTCTGTAATGAATCAAGTGAGCTTTCTGTGATTAGTTGCCACTTTGATTCCAATTTTTAGATGCCTAAAATGGTCTTAGGCATAGGTTCCTCTTAGAAACTGAGATTTTGGGGCTTCAAATTTTGCTTATCCAGAACTAGGCAGCTGCATACCTTTGCACACAGTCACTGATTTATTCAGCACAGGTAACCTTCAGAGAGGAAAGAATGCACCCAGACACCATGAAGGCTCTTGGGGTCTCATGCACCTAAATTTCCCCACACATATCTTTGTGAAGCGAGAAAAATATTATAACAATTAAAAGCTCTGTTCAGGGTTTCAAAAGTTTTATACCATTGTCCAGGATCCAGGATTGTTTTCCCAGAAGACTGGGCACAACAAACCTGCTGTTCTGCTGTCACACAAATTTCATCCAAAACATTGCAGAAACCTCAGCAGTAAGCCAATTGCCCATCTAATTGGCCCCATTTCTTCAAAACAATAGGGTTACTCACTCAGAGAAAGAAGCTCAGGGGCAAAGAAGAGGCATAGCAACAACAAGAGCCCAAAATCCGTAAGCCTCAGCCCTTTGTTTTACCAACCAACATCACCAGTACCCTGCCAAGTGGGAAACATTTTCTGGACATAATAGGAAACATCACTGCAGTGACTAATTTGTGGCCCACCTAAAGGTTAACTGATGGAATGGAAGTGCAAAATTATTTGGGTGTTAGAAGGCATATAGATTGGCAGTTTGAACTGATGTGGTTAAACATATTTTGTACTTGCATTAAAAGAACCAAGGCTGGTTTTCTTTGGTGTTCTTAATTTTTGTCCGAACTTAAGTAAAGACTGCATGTAATCATATTGTTGAATCCCCAGAACTTTGTTCCAGTAGAATTAAAGCTTCCTTTTGCCTGTTCAGACCTGTGGGGAGATGAGTTAAATTTATATATTATGCAAAGAAGAACCAATTTGTCTTTTTCTGGTGGTCTTTCATGCTGTGCTTAGCAATAGTTCCAGGTACTGTGCAGAATCAGAGGCAATGCAATAACATAAGAATTTAAAACAACTGCTTAAAATGTTCTATGATGGTACTGATAGCAGTATGGAGTTCAATATTGAAATATTAGCCTGGTAAATAACGCTTTATGTCCAAATAAATTCTGATTGCCTATTCACGGCTTAGATTTCATGAGGCCTTCTTCATTACAAAATGAATAGCTGCTAATTTGTTGCATCTCTAAGTAAAGTTCCAGTAAATTATATTTAAAGCAGGGAGAAAAAAGGCCTTGTTATGAAACAGTCACCAGCTGGCCATACCATTGCAAGTGCTATTTTCCTCTTTTTGAAATTCAAATTTTTTGTAAGACTTCAACTCTGAGCCTGTAGTGATGCATATAAAGATATATGAATGCTGCCCTCCCATATACATGGATTTGCATATTGAGGACATTAGGCTGTCTACAACAGAGATAATCTTCCTGAATTTGTACAATATATTGCATATAGGATCCTCATTGTAAATATTGTTGCAATATCACCAGAAAAGTAATAGTAAAGATGAAAACATTTAGAACCAAAACACCCTGAGATCAAATATTGCCCTGTTAGTGAGATCCTGTTAAATCTGAATGTTTTTCTCTTTAAATTTTTCTATCTAAATCCACAAATTGTGTCTTGGTGCCTGATTCAACGGTACACAGAGCTGTTGAAAGGGGCTGCTTTCCCTCTGCCACCCTGTGCCTGTAGCTCTTCTTGTCCTGCTCTTATGCTGGAAAGGCGCACTCCCACAACTCCTTTGTGCCATTTCTGCCATCTCTAAGGTCTTTTACCAATTCAGTTCATTAATTTAGAAGAAAACAGCTCAATGCACAGAATCAGGAGAATTTTTTTCCTGTGGCACTGAGCCATTCTGCTAATCACTAAACTATCCCTCAGAAAAATCACCTTGGCACTAAAATAGAATCATCACAATCCTACCTCCTTAATCCTGTTCAAATATACTTCTGTCATGTTACCAAGTGACAGAGTTGCCACATGCTGTATGTTTGCTATCAAGTATGATGGTTTATTTACTTGTCTTAGTATCTTCTCTTATTTCTGTTAGACAGACAAAGCATCTGCAGCTGCTAAAAACACTTGGATCTCAACTGACTGTAATGTTTCTCTAAGATTCAATTCCCTGTATATTCTAGTCAATACCTGGTCTGAAGTCCTGCAGATAGGGACCAGGGAAGCACTTAGGTTTCAGATGAGCAAAGACATTGAGCATAGAAGTGAACATGAGACTTGGATTCAGCTGAGGACACCACACTCAAATGGTCAACTTGTCAGTCAAGGAGGCCACTTGTCTGGCCAATCTGTATTAGGTGTCCCACTTTGAAAGACCTGGAGTTCTTTATAGTAATACATTTTCCAGATGCAGAATTATGCCATTACTTTTATTCTTCACATGACCTTTCTTGCAGGATCTATCCCTGCGTTATCCTAGAGGTGCTGGAGGGTTGGAGGGTTGGAGGGAAAGATCTGCATTGCTAAATTTTGAAGATTCTGTAGCAATAGCTGTGTTGCAAGTAATTTGTTTTTGCATTCAGATGGGCCATTGCAGGTGGAAATTTCTTGTCATGCTAGTGGAAAAATGCTTCTTGAGTAAAGGATCTCAGGAGGGTATTTTCTTGGCAAAGGTTAGTATGGAAGACTGTAGGAGAAATGGGATGTTGGTCTGAACAAGGTGGTCATGGTGGTGGGACCAAACAGTGCTTCCTTAAGCAAGATGAGAGTCTTCCCCCAGATTGTGCATCTGAGGATGTCTGGTGGAAATATCTTTGGGAAGGGCACGATTGGTAAAGTGAAGGAAAGCAAGGGGGGAATTTCTAGTCTGTCTCTGGTATGAGGAAAAGTCAGAAATCAGCTGAGAACCTGGTCTTGTTAACAAGAATATGGAGGGATTTGTGAGTTGTGGGATTGAAGACAATAAGTGAACTCTGTGAGTGTCTAAGCTCACCGTTGAACAGGGTGAGATGAAAGAGGGGAATGTGCCAAGATCATCAGTTATGTGAGTGGAAGTTTTATAGTTTGCAATTTTGCTGACAGTGATAGAAAGCCTTGTATCAGCCTCGCCATACTGGGGCTCTTCTGTAATGAGTTTATCACCCATACCAGGTTTATCACTACAATGAGTTTATCACCCATAATGAATTTATCACCCACACTGTTTGGTCAAAGCTTTCATAAAACCTGGTAAAGATACATCAAAGAGTATCAATTTAATCCTTTTAAAACAATTACACACATTCATCTTTAGAGGAAAATGCAAACATGGTCAAAACATCTTTTCCCTGAGGAATATCTCTTGGCAATTATGGGAGGTGTCCTATCAACCTGTACTCCTCACCAATATCTCCTAACACCTTAAGCAAGAGGAGTATAATGTTCTTCAGGATAAATAATAATACTAGACATTATGGGAGGCTTTCTGACACAAAAAGGCAGGAACCTTAGCTGCCCAGTTCTTGCCTCTCTGCTTCTGATCTGTGCCAGCCCCATTTCATTCACAGTCTCACTGGTGCTGTCAAATGGCTTAACTGATCACTGTCCACCCTCGAGACAGGTAGCCAGTAGTCAGCTCTGATGACCACATGTTGAAAGCTTGACATCCTATTGTCTGTGAGAGCAGATGATGCTTGATGGATGGACTCTGTCTGAGGTGCACATTCCCATTCCAACATTTGCTTCTGTCTAGCTCTGGATCTTTGCACAGCCAAAGCAGCCTCGAGTTTTAATTCAGGCAATAATGTCACCAGATCAAGTCTCAAGAGCTGCTATTAAGGCTGTTACAACTTGCAATAGTCAATCTTTATTTTACTACCTACTTTTATTTGTTAGGGTTTGGAAGCTTTATGAACACAAGTGGCCAAATGAATCAGTCGTGTAACTCCCTGGATCCTTATTTGGCCCACAAACTTGTATACATTTAAATTTCTCAGCTGAACTTCTTTTGCTGAAGCCATTTTTACCTTTAAATGTTGAGCATAAAAAAAACCTAGCTTCACCATTTCACCTACTATATTCTCCCCAGTGCCATTTTTTCTGAAAACAGAGGGTTTCCTTTTACTAGATAAATGACAATTAAAAATCAACACAATGTTTTTTTATTATTTTTATTGCTTAACAAAATCTAAACTGCAATGGCAGCTGATTTTTCTGTTTCAAAGAACTACATACTCATAATTCCCAAAAAAACCCATTCATACTATAAAGCATTACTATATGAATGCACGTGTCCACCTTCTTGGTCTGTTTTGTGGGCTGGATGTTAGAAATTAATGGATCTGTCTTTAATTATTCCAGGGCAGTATTTGACTCAGGAATGAACAAATTGCAATTCCTCAGTTGTAAGCTTTTACTACAAGGTCTGTGGTGCCACCCAAAACTTCTTGCTAGCTCTACCAAAGGGGCCACATTTTTTCATATCTTTACATTCTATGCTTTTAATAAAGAAAAATGCACTATAGGTATAATTTCATAGAGGAAATTTGAACAAAACCTTCTAAAATACTTTGGAATTGCCCAGCATGAAAGAGTGCAGATTAAACTGGTTACCCAAATAGCTATTTTGTAATTTGGGCCCCCCAATATGCAATCATTTACATCTCACCAATCTATCATCAATTTTCAGCTGGCATTTTCTCTGCAAGTAATAACCTGCAAGTGACGTTTGCAGCAGATAGACAGCTGAAAAAAAGACGAAAGGAAGAGCAAAAAATGAAAATAATAGTTGGTAAAAACGAGACAGAATAGTATAATTACTTGTATTTCAACAGTATCATGTCTTCCCAGAATTCAAGCTGTGCATAATAGTTATAGTGGAAGGGCAAAACAGAGAAGCCCCAAGGAAAAGGGACGCAGAGAGTATTTTTTTAACCTTCCTGGGGAGCCTTACTCCACAAAGATTTAAAGCTTTTTAAACATCATGAGAGCATGTTGGCTGGAAAGTAGTGCATTTCAAAATGAGAATGCATTAATTAATGTCTCTTGGAAGAGGACAATCTGAAATATCTTTCTCTGTGGGAGTAACTTGCAAGCTGATTATGTGGGCTGATAGATACTCCACTGGAGAATGTTCAGGGAATGTTAAGGTTGAACGGTTGAGCACATGGAAGTTAGGAAATGCCACATTGCAGGATCCAGGCTCATCCTTAACTCTGCCTCTGGTGTGTATGTGGTATAATGTATTCATTACATATAATCTCCCAGACACTGCTATAAATATATACTGTCGTCCCTGATCTTAGATTTTACACATATCAGTGCGTGCATTAAGTACTGTGTACAGCACTCCACCACAGCTTATTAAAACCCTGTATAAGACAAGTACATAATAAAAGTTGTCTTAGCAAATAGTGCAGATTAAATATTGCATTTATGATATAGAAAATGGCAGTCATTTGTTTCAATAAATTATCCTGTGAGCTTGAAAGACTGAATGCTACATGAGTGCATGCAAATTAGCCTTGTCGTTAGCGCATTCATTTCCTGCAAAGCTCAGGAGGGCTGGCTTTGTTTCTGCTTAAAAAGACACAGCACAGGTGCTGCAGAGGACTGAGGCTTCAGCCATCCTCAAATCAAGCAGGAAAAATAATGGGAAGGGGTCCTTGTTAGAAATTAATGGATCTAATGAACATGAACAGTCAGCTGGTATGGTTTTCTTCCTGATCCACATGGCTTTGTCTGTCAGATGAGTGCAAGAGAAAGTTATGATTCAATGTGGCCAAAGTCAGAGCAGGGGATGCATTAAAGAACTGACAGCAGGGCAATCGTGCACAAAAGCTACATGGCATTGGAAGTGAAGGAGTAAAAGCAGCTTGTGACGTTTAAATGGTATTCACAATGAAAACAAAGTACATAATTAGTAAGGTTTAAGATCAGAGAACCCAGAGACAGTTGGGATTTTGCAAAATCCCTCAAAATGTATAAAACTCATGGTTTTTTCCATTTAGTTGACTCAAAATGCAATGAAAGCATGTTTCTCTAATTAAATAAATGTCTTGTGGTATGCAGAAATAAATGCCAATGATTCTTAGATCATGGACTTTGATTCTGGACAGAATACATTTTTTTATTTGGGTCTTAAAGGATGTTTTTTAACATTGCTTTAATTTTAATGAGTATTTTGCTCTGCTCTTTACCTCTCTCTCCATTCAAATGAGGGTCTAGCTGATTTTATTCAAAATTAATCTTGTCCTGCTCTTTTTCTTGCTGACACAATGAGGGATCAGTTTTTTCCTCCATCTCTGCTGCTTCTTCTCTCTCAGAGAGCAGCCCTTCTCCACAGCTGCAGTGGTGCCTGTACCAGCTCAGCCCTTTCCTCTCCAGCTGGCTGCCGTATGGAGCTTCCCAGAAAAAGAAGGACTTGGTCCTTTGCTGCCACACAGTCTCTATGTAATATTGGTTGATGAGAGTGGGGATGTCTCTCTTTGTTGAGACCTTTTCACCTGTTCTTATTCCATGAAGTGAGCAAATGCTGCATGTGCTCAAGGAAGGTCTTGTGACTTTCCCCAGCCAAAGCTGAAATCTAGGGAAGATGTGGCCCTTCTCTTGCTAAACTGACCCTCACTAAAGTCTCTGCTTTTATTATGAGATTTTTTCTTTCAGGTATTTTGCTTTCTTTTAGCACCAAAACCAAAATACTTTTGCAAGATAATTTCCTATGGAGTGTATTTTTTTTTCTGATCTTTAAATACTTTTATTTTCAAAGTGATTCCTGGGCAAATACCTGGTCCCTCTAGTTGAAAGATCAGTTGGCATATCCCTCTTCTGTGTGAAGAGAGATATCCCTCTCCCTAATCTGCTGTTATTTCACCTTCTAGACACTTCAAGGAAGATCAATAGATCCTTCTGTGTTTAAGGAAAGATGGTTGTACTCAACAGATCGAATAAGTTTTATCCCAAGATTAAACTGTGTTTTCTCCGCAGGACTTGCCAGCTCTGTGGTCAGTGCAGGATTGCAATGGGAACCACTGCCTTCTCATCAGATTCCTCCTCCTACAGGAAAGCTAGAAAAAATTTTCATTTATCCCAAAGAAATTTTTTTATTCAAAGTACACAAGTGCAATACTGGAAAGGTCTGCTTTCATCACTGAATAGGATTCCCAATAAATACATACCACTATGTGGTGCACATGGAGCCCAGAAGTGTGCTCTAAAATTTCCCCTTTTTGCACATCACTATCCCCAAACTTCGTGAAAGCTCAGTGCATCTTCAGAAGAATAAGATTTAGATTCAATTTGACTGATGGTGGAACTCTGGAAGAATTTAGTAATGCCTTTAGCCTGGTCCCTTTGTGTATCTCAATGTGGGGTGTCATTCCTTTCAGCATCTGCATGGAGGTGTCGGAATCTCTTCTGGTCACCCCCATATCTCTCTGCAGTCAGCGGAGGGAGGTGAATTCTTGCAGAGTGTGATTCAGCTCAGTCTGAGCTACTGTAAAGCAGAAAGATTCACACCTGACTGATCATCTCACACAGCATAGAAAAAATGGGTCAGGTACAAGTCACTATTATTCACAGAATATGGACAACTCCAACAGTAATAGCTAAATTAGAAATAATGAAATGCAAGCACCAAGTTAGCAGAAATGTCACTTTAACCTTTGCTTTAGAATATAATTCTGGTCATTTTTTTTCTTTTGTTTGTACACTCACGTTCTTGGAGATTTTAATTGCTCACTGGTTGACATTGTTGCAGTTTACATAAAAAACATGCTCGAGGACTAGATATAATGCAATGTAGGACAGAGATACTTTTTTTATCTTTACTGCAGCATATCAGAACTAAAGATCTGCATAATTTTCAGTACATGCACCAAGAATATACATTTTATCATAGTTAAAAAAACCCAATTTATCAAATTAATTTTAAGGAAAGATAATGAAACATCACAAAGAAAGACATTTTCTTTAAGGTAAACTTTTGCTGTCCTAATTGTGTTCACAATCATCATTTGCATTTGCTTTGCCCTTGTAGTTCTCATACATATGTTAAGTATCCATTGACAGGCTTTCTGCCAGTAATGGTCTTAGATCCCAATGGTGGATTTCTTCATGGATTCATCTCCATACTTATTATACTCTGTTTATAGTTACTCACTCTACAGCCTCTTGTTGCACTTATTATGGGCATGTCCTTCCAACCTATGCTCAAAAGGACACCATTTTAGGTCAAGAAAGAGAAAAAAAAATAGCTACAATACTTTCAGTTCATTAATTTAATATTTTAATTCTAACTATTGTGGATTATTTTTTGTCTGTTACTTTTCCCTTTGATGAAAAAAGTTCTTTACCTTAAAATACAGCTCTATCCTATTAATCTCGCATCTCTAGCCACCTTTAATGTCTAGGAAGCATTCTTTATCTATGATTAAATATAGGTTTTCCTCATCCTGATTCTGAAAAACAAGTATTGTCTCCATCTCAACCCCAGGCTATACAAATCATTGTAATTTTTAAGTTAAAACCAGAGATACTGCTCTTCAAACACACCTGAAAAGCTGATGTGTCAGAGGCCTCATTCTTTTAATAGTAAGATGGAAAAAGGTTAGAGTTGACATCTAATGGAAGCTAGGGGAAAAAAAAGCAACCAAAAAACTTAGAAAACCTTGGTAGACAAAGCTAAGTCAAAAAAAAAAAAAAAAAAAAAGACAATAAAACAGTAATAATGGCAGTTCCAGGCTTTGTGTCAGAAATGCAGCCTATTTGTCTAATATTTAATTATACTTTATCATAGGAGAAGAAATGGCTAAAGAAGAAGCCCTGCAATGGTTAGTGCTGCAAACTTTGACCAGTTTCCTCCCCAGGCTGCTACTTGAAACTCAAACTGAAACTCTTTCAGCGCCTTTGGCTTTGGTGTGCTCCAGGAGGAGCTGGACCTGCCAGCATAGCAAAGCACACTCTTGGCACACTTATTGCCAGGGAAAAAGCAGTGTGGTAGGCTTTTCTAATGTCTAATTTACATCAGAGATGCTGGCCTTTTTTGCTGTTTCTTTGTTGTTTCTTGATGACAAGTGTGGTGTGTGCACACATATACACACAGGGCAGACTTAAATAGCTCGAGATATATTTAGATCTGCTGGGGCAGCGTGATAGGGAAGGGAGGGTGGTGTGGGTAAGCCAAAACCAGCACTAAAACTCTTGTCTGAGTGTCTGTGTTGTTCAGATGACCTTTTATGAGTCTTAAGTGTCTTTTTAGTGATTCAAAGACATTTTTCTTTCTCAGCATGATTAGTCAGTCTCAATCCCACATTCTCCAAACATTCATAAAGAAATGAAATCTTCTGATAGAATTTCCATAGATGGTCTTTCTCAGATAATTCTCCACTATGATTTCAGCCTCATGGTCAAGTATCCCACACCTAAGTTAAAAGCTTGCCTTGACTAAATGATTCCTCATGCTGAAGATGGTACCTTGTACAGGTCTCCTGGCACATGGAGGGGAAAAAGCCGCCTCTTACCCCTGATCTTTCACTATTTGGACTGGTGAAATATATTTTTGTAGTATATGAAAATTTCTGGAACACTGAGAAAAATGGCAAATATGTGAGGGCCTTCCAGAATCACAATAAAATCTAAATAATCAAGGAAAATAGAATTTATGATAAATTTTAGTTTGCTTAAAAAAAGCTGTACTCTGAAGTAATTTCTAAAATGGACATTCTGTGGTGGATAAGGCTTAAGTAATCCATAATATGAAAACACAAAAAAAGCATATTTACTTTGAAAAACATAAAGCATTTGGTGAGTTTTATGACCACTTTTAACACAGAAATAATGAGGGGTGAAGAGGTGATATTTGACAGTGTAATAGCCTGCATTGTGACAGCTGTAGAGCTGGGAGAGAAGGGGAAAAGGCAGTATATGTACTTGATTTCTGATCTGGCTTGGGTTTGTCTTTTTCTTTAGTCCTCCTGCAATTCTTTCGGCACAGTGTGTTTTGCAGATTGGAGATGGTAAGTCTCCCTTGCCATTGGTTAATAACACAGAGTTTTGGCCCATTTACCAGGAAGGAGGAGGATAGATCAGGTCCTGTACATCTCTCAATGTCCTTTGGTATTTCAGTACTTATAATTTGCTCTAATTTCCTGTTTGGATTTACAATCAATGTAAATTTGTTACACATAACAAATTTTTAGCTTTAGAAAAAGAATAAAGAACTAATTTCATTTTTCTTTCAGTTTTTCATTCTAAATATACATGTTGATGTGTAACTAACAATATAAATGTCTGGACCTGAAAACCATTACTCATGCATTATCTTTTGGTTCGGCCTGTGATTTTCAAGTGTTATATTTTTTATATGGTGTAACCTTGATTCTCATTTGAGATCTATTTGCTGCTGAAGGATGTGGAGGCAGTCAGACAATGAAGCAAACCTCTCTAATTCTCATGGTGCCATGTTCTGCCCATTGTCAGTGCCATGAATGATGAAAGATATTTAGGGGTTGTCCTAGATTTCAGTATTTTACTTCTATGGGATCTGCTCATAGAAGCAGATCCCCATGATATTGCCTCATCATGAAGACATCTGATATAGAGTCTGTTTGACTAAGATCATCCAATGGATATTTGCTTGGGTTTTTATGAATTTTCAGCTGAAAGTTTTGTGCCAGACAATTGAAAGGGAACCTTTTCCTTTCCTTACAATATATTATTCATTATGTCACCAGGAAGAAAAATTTTTGAAATTAGGAGCACAGCACAACTTGTGGAGATTAATTTGTGACAGCTTAAAGCAGCTGGCACGTGTACTGGGGCAGCCTTGGTACCTTGGTGCCTGGGGGACGGGCACCTCCCAAGCTCAGCACTCAAATCTGTATCCAACATGAGTCCATCTCCACAAGCTGCAGTCATACCGCTGACAATATGAGTATTACCTCAAATGTACTTTTCCAGCTCTTTTCCATCTCTTTGTAAATGTAACCCATCTCTTTGTAAAAATTAAAATCTTACAAAGAAGTATGAAACAACAAAAAGTAGGAAAAACATCTGCATTTCCTTGTAGAATAACTTATTGGAAATGGATGTGAGTGAGTCAAAAATCGATATAAACATTTTTATTATATAAACATTTTTATCTCTCGCTAAAAAAATAAATTTCAGAAGAAAGTGAGAACTTGATAGAAATAATGCATCTTTTTTCTTTCCATCTCTTTGTCTTTTCATTTCACCCGTGCAAGATTTTTTTCTAAATGGTTTTCTTTCAAATGGTAATATCCTTTCTACAAGGCTTTTAGCACATCCCCATCTCTAAGCTGATGAAGCCAGTCAGAACTGATTTGCTTAAAGTCAGAGATACTGCTTTTGAACTAGTGCCACCATCTATTTATAAAGTGATGTGGAAAATGTCACAATAACCTTAAAGACATCTTTTCTCTCAAAAGTCTGTAGGATGATTAAATAGGACTTACTTTATGAAAGTGGTCAGAAAGTACTATTTCCTCTCAAGATTAACTTTTCAAGGTCTCCGTGTTTTCTCACAGAAAGAGATACAGCATTCCCATCATCTGGGCTGCAGATATGTACATTTTTTCTTTTGAACAGGAAAACTACAGCAAATCAGTGCAAGTGTCAAATTCCTCAGGGATCTCCTCCTGCAAATAGGAAGGTGCCTACTGTCCCTGAAACAGTTTGAATAGGGAGAATTTTGCTTCAGTGGATCATAAATGCAGGCCAGTGATTTATGTTCATAGATTTCTGTTTTATACATGCACATTTTTTGTTGAAATCACAGGATCAGGCCATGAAGCCCTCATTCTCTCTGGTTCTGTAAGAGTTAAAAAGGAGACCAGAGGGAGGGTTGTATGGACTGTATTATAGATACTTAATCTTAAAAACAACTCTGTCAAGGATTATCAGGAGCTTGTAGTCAAGTTTTCCAAGGGAAAAAGTCAGTGATAGAAGACACCATATATAAGCCAAGTATGAACTTGGTGATGTGATCTCTTCATGTGTAGGCAAGAGGAAATTGAATTACATACCTATAAGCCTGATTCCAAAGCCAAAGAAAAGGTCACAAAGGCCATTCAGATCTGTCGTATTTTCTGTAAAACTCCTGCAATCAGGGAGCAATTTGCTGTGAGCAAATGAAAAGGCAAAGAACAAAAAAATTTTTCACTAAATAAGTCCGTACAGCAATGTCTGCTCCAAACACAAACAACACTGCCAGCTGAGGCTTCCCAGAGCTGTGTTTATCACAATTCAGGAAGAAGAAATTTAAAAAAAAAGACAGAGGACCTTGATGGCATTTTTCAATTAAGTGTTTTCATGACTGTTACTGTATTTTATTTTATTTTTTACTGTGTTTACTTTATGTTTTACTGGGATAGTTGTAAGAGTCCCAGTTGAGCTCAAGCCTCACTGAGTCTGACCCAACACATAAAATGGGTGAGGACTGCTTGAAGATCCCACCTGCCTGAAGGGGTTTTTGCTGGACTCTGGCTCAGATGGTAATATTTTTGTGTGCTCTTGGTCTTCCAGTAGTTCAGTGCACAATCATTTTTAATATGGCAAGAAAATAGTCAAGACAGGCAATCAAACAGATAGGACAAATGAGAAAAACATCAGAAGAGAAAGGAAAAAAGAGAAATAAAGGGCTTTGCCCAGTATCACAATGAAAGGCAGAAGTAGAAGTAAAAATCCATTTCCATTCTCTGTGAATCAGTTCAGAGCACTGCCAGAGTCTTGGACAGATAGAGCAGAAAGCTCCACATAGTACACATTTCTTTCTCTTTTTATATATGCTTTCTTAAAGGCACCTAGGCCTGGTTGTATCAAGTTTTGTAAGGGCTTGTCTGTTGCTGACAGAGTCAATACAGCAGCTCAAGAAAGACTACACATGGAAAGGTAAATGAAGGTGGCAGACAGTGCTCTGCACTTTGTCTTTTCTGTTGAAATACAGGGACCCTTTAGATCCCAACCGAAGTTCTTAAAAGCAATGAAAACTTGTTTTAATTAAAAGCTTGAAATTCGGGCTGATAAAAGGATGCATAGAGGAACTGAAAAGAGCAAGGACAGCATTCATCTATGGTGCAACTTCACTGAAAGCCAAAGAAGATTACTGAAGCATTACATATGGAAGCATTTGGTATCTTTCACTTTTTGCATAAAAAAACATTCAGTGAATTTTAAAACTTTTTATTTTAACAAGCCTGAGGTAAACAGCAGCAGTAGCTTTCCTTTGCTACTTTGCAGCTCTACTCAGAGTTTCTCAAAATTTTCAGAGATATATTAGGTGCTTTTACAACCTCTTTGTTCTCTTACGGGAAAATAATTACGGTGCAATTTCTTCTCATTCAGATTTTAAATCCTGATTAGAGACATGCAATCTGTCCTTCAAAAAATATATAATTTTGTGCATCATGTTCATCTTTCTAAATTACAGCAAATTGTTCAATTTTTACTTTGTGGACTGTGTAGTTACAGCAATCAGCTTACCTCCTCTTCACCTTAACGTATGCTATACTGCCCTATGCGATGAATGTCATTTTAATCAAAAGGCTTGGAGAAATCTTCTGATCTAATAGAATACTTCATATTGGAAAACCTGTTGCCTCAAGAAAGAAATAAGAATTCAGAATTTCTTTCAGGTCTACTCCAAACTAGGTTAAAGCTGACATTGTAGCTGATTATTTTTAGATCATGATGACATGAACCCTCAAAAACACTGGTATTGTCCCATTAAAAAAAAAAAAGGAAATCAATATTATGATCTATGTATGATCATTCATTTCAGACTCTATATAAGGAGATCTAAGTCTAAATCAATGCATTTAAAAGACAAATCAGAATTAGTTAATAATTCGTACATCTGGTAATATGGGCTTTCTCAGACCTCACTTCTGAAGGCAGCAGAAGGAAAAAGAGAGTGGAACAGCCTCCAGCCTTTACTGTACAAATATCTGGGGATGGCTAGAAGGAGCTTTGGCATACTGAACGAAGAGTTTATTATTCAGAAAGGTAAATGCCAAGAAAGTAAAAAAAAAAACCCAAAAAACAAAAAACAAAGAACAAAATGGTTTGAAATTATATTAAAGGATAAAGAGTTTGAGGAGTAAGTTGGAGCATGGGAGGTAAGATCAATTAAACAAGTGATTGGTCATGGCAAAGCTAACTCAGTATACAGAAGAAAGAGAAACACTGGTGTGGTAAACTCCTCTGAAAATTTTGGAGAATCCAAGTTGTGAGTACAAGCAACAAAACCTTTAAGCCATGCAGACTTGATGTGTTTTCCTCTCTTTTTTGCCTTTAAAATGTCTAAAAAGTTAAACATGACAGTATTTTAAAACAAGGTGGGAGTTGCAATGTGAAGCACTCAGGACCATATTTTCTGCTGACACAATTCCACTGAAACCAGATGAATTATACCAACAGATGGTGGCTCTGAAAGTCAGGAAACACCAAAGTTAGGTTGAATGTCGGGCATCGTGACAGTATTTTTGCAATACAGAAAGCACACTTATTTTCATTCTCAAACAGCTTGAGTAAGCTGTTGAGGAATTAGGAAGGGTTCACTCAACAGTACTTTCCAGCTCCCAAGATAGCCAGAGAATATCTCATGATAATGCAAGTCACCAGTGTGCATG
Organism: Corvus kubaryi; assembly: GCF_017639235.1. Classification (NCBI taxonomy): domain Eukaryota; kingdom Metazoa; phylum Chordata; class Aves; order Passeriformes; family Corvidae; genus Corvus; species Corvus kubaryi. Next base: position 15,115,709 of record NW_024581116.1, read on the forward strand.
TGCTTGAGTACAACATGAAAGGATGAAAATAGATTTATGCTATCTAAGAAGAATGCACTGAGAAAATAATCTCTTGCTTTTCTACAGGCATATACATATGTGTCCATCAGTATCTGACTGCAGCTAATTCATGTCTCCATTTCATGAATTGGTGTCATTGCCTTTAAGTCAGTAACCTTAAGATCAGAAAAATCCACATGTTGTAGGTACATAAAAGTAGTCTTTGTGATAGCTTTTTAGAAATGGGGAACTGGTAGGAAGATGATTAAAACAAATTTTTAGGGGTTTAGACAGTGTTCACTGGTATTTGTTGGAACCAGTACAAACTTTACTTCCTCCCACTGTTTTACTCCTTTCTTTGTGTTTGATATTTGGAGATTTTTTCTTTTTTTTTTTTTTCACATGCTCATCCCTGAGAAAAAATACCACCAGTAAAAGCTACTAAGGCTTCCTAAAACAACAAGGGTTTTACTATTGTTGTATTCAGTTATTATTGTATATAACAGTTTATCTTGAACTATGTCCATCCTGCTACCCAAAACTATGCCTGTACTCATTGAGGGGCCATAAGCAAAAACTTTCAATCCCAGAACAATGTTAACTGTGAAGCTTCAGGCAGCATAAGCCTCTTGAACTTCCTCTGCCAATGGGATCATGGAACCCAAATCTGAAGAGAAAGGCCCATTTTCAAGCACAGGCTCCTGTTGTGCTATGCGCTTCACCCACACCCAGGAGTCGATGCTCCCTGTCCCAAGGAAAATACAAAGGACACGGGCAGGAGAAAACCTGGATTCTACTACAAAAGCACTCCACTGAAAAAATGAAAAGCAAGGAATGAGAACTTCTTCGTGTCCATAGTGAGCATGATGGAGAAAGAATAAATGCATGTTCTGAAAAGACTAAGTGTTGCATAGGCCTTATAATTTGACTGGTGATGAAAGTCTAATCCTATTGCTGAGAATGGAAAGTAGGATGGAAATTGGCTGTGAAAGACCCTGAAAGCTCAGACAGTTGCCCATGATTTACATGATAAAGGTGTGTCAGGAGACTTTACCTCTAGGGTTTGTGCAGAACTGTCTCTCTGTCCCATTTTAAGATGAACTGTTCTTTTTGTCTGTAAAAACAGGACTCAGATCTCATGTACTGCCTTTCATCATTCTAGCTTTTTTTATTAATTTCTTATGCCATCTGCAAATCTTTTATAAAGCCTATCACAAAAAATATTAGAATTTTTCTGGAAAACCCCTCCCCAAGAATTTCCATTGTTGATTAAAATGGTATCTTTCTAGCAATTAATTAAACATTTTCTAGAGAGAATGTAGATAAGAGCAAATCTCTTGTGACTCATTTTTTAACAGCAGTTTAAACCACCTAGGGCAAAATCAGGTGAGTTTCTCAGTGAAGAACACCTGGGTTATTTAATGTAGCAAGTGTCCTCTGTGAAAAGTCTCATTTATAAAGATGTGTCAAGACCTTCTCTATGATTCCTTCTCAGAGTTTTTCCCAGTCTAGCGTGAAATCAGCTTTCTCCATTCATGATCATCTCTGATGTTTTCTCTCATCTCTGTGAGCCTGAACATAATTAGAAGAATGGATTCTTTCATGCCATTCATAATGTATGTAATTTAATTTCATTCCCACTTGACTTGCTTTTTATTTTGAATTTATATTTACAGCAGCTAGCTAGCAGTACATGTTTCTCATCTTTTTTCTTTTGATACCCAGGCACCTACTGCCAACAGATAAATGCTATATCTCTATGCAACAGCCCACAGTAGAAAGCAGTAGCTAACACAGCAGTAGAAGTACAGGTCTTTTCAAGAATACTATAGTGTGGCATCGTTGTGTGTGTTTGGCGCTCAGGAAAAATCTTCCATATTTTTATATTCCCAGTTCCTTAACAATCTGCGTAATTAAGGGAATCAGTATTAGTTATTAGCAATTAGCATTCTGAAATTCACAAAATTAATATATTTGAGATATAAACCAAAAATATATTCCTTTTGAATTTTCAGCCCCAAATAGTAGTTTCATTCATTCATTTTGCTCTGGCTTCCAGATGAGATGTAACTTATAACCTCACTTGGTGTTTGGCAAGGCCCCAGCCTCTCCTGTTACCAATGTATCCAGATACTTTCCAGGTGCATTCTTAGTCTATGGGATTGTTGCATGTTGGGAACCTGGATGATTATTTTGCATGTTCATCCCTGAAATATCTACATTCATAGTTTCTTGCTCTTCCTGATGGTTTAGCATTTTGTAACTAACTATCATTTTCGTTAATTGATCGTATCAAAAGTTTTAAAATTATTTTGATATTCCCAAAGCAAAAATGAGATAGCAGTAACAGAATGAAGGGAAAAGCATATTTCTTTTGAAGTTTTAATTTTGATGTATTTTGCTGCACAGTCAAAACTTCAACTGGCAGTTTAGCACAGCAGCGTAAGAATCTGACTTTACTACAAAATTCCTTGGGTAAAAAACCAACCAACCAACCAACCAACCAACCAAAAAACCATCAGGGTTTCTATTTCCACAAGTTCTTTCCCTGGGAAGGCTAATAGGAGTTCTGCCCATAGAACATCAAATAAAAGCTGTCAATTTGCAGGTCATTACTTGAGAGTTTTTGGGGAAGTCTGTGGGAATTTTTACAACAGCAGATTCTTGACATCTAACATCTTAAAGGCTCTTCTACCTCAGTTTCCTAGAAAGACAAAAGAGACAAACAGAGGGGTACACTTTAACAAGGTAAACATAATTTACTTTCCTTGACAGTCAAAGGAGAGTGAGAGGCCACTGTTGAGGTGCTTCTAAGCAGAAATTCACCATAATTTGGAATCACTATTTGGAGCAGTTTTTCTATTCACAACTTAGAAAATCTTGGAAATTGGCCTCCTTTTTAAAATGTCTTTTTATAATTAAACTGCTGTGGTGAGAAATCCCACATTTTGCTCCTCCCTGATTTTGCAGTGGGCTATCCTTTTTATAAAAACATATTTTTTGCTCAGATACTCTAAATTATGATTTAAAGGGCAGGGAATTCTTCTGGTTTGAATTTCACTACACATTGCTATCCATATGTATAAATATTTTTATTCTATTTTGTGCTTGTAACCAGTGACAGAAAATCCCAGTATAATATCTGTAATCTTGATTCTTAACTGGTTTTCAGTGTCTTAAGCCAGAAGATTTTTCCCCCTAAATTTAATAAAGCTTCACTGGTGCTGAGCCAATATTAATTATATCAAAAAACAAATTAGTGGTCCATCAAAGTAATAGAGATAAAATTATCTCTTTTTTTTTACCAATGGACAGCCATATGGCCCCCAAAAAATCCTACATCAGCATCTCAGCTAGTCACTGAGAGCAACCATATTGGTGAAATTTTGTCAAAACATCCAGTTTAAGGTGTCTCCTGGGAATAGCTGATGAGTTGTGACAGAACTGTTTGTGTCACTCTTGAAGGACAGCATTTATAACATCACTTTATCCTAATTGTAACATATTATCACATTTATCACATTTTATCGTCATCTTTCAGTCATCATTTTGCATGTGTTATTAATGCTCTTGGCCCATCACAGCTCACAGATAAGCCAGTGGTCTTTAAGAGGTTTCAGTGTGAAGGTCTGAAACATGCCCAGACCTTTCTGATCTTAGGCCAGAACCAGGGAAGAGTGGCAAATGGACAACCACACCAGGGACCTCACTTTTTCCTGAGACAAATTAGAACATGAGGAGACGAGATTTAATCCTGAGATGGATTTGGGGTTGGGAAGAGTCCATACCTAGGGGAAAGGGCTTGGAAGATAATATTTATATTTATAAATATTATAAATTTATAATATAAATAGAAAATTAATATTTCTAAAATATTAAATAGTATTCTATATTATTTAATACAGCTGAGCAAAATAGGTTCCTAACTATGAGATTATATATAATGCCTCAAAATTAGAGGAGGAAAAAAAGTATGTGAATGAATTGCTTGAAAAAAATAAACCAGATGAAATGAAAACATTTTCCATCCTTTTAAATTAGTTAATATATATATTTTTACCCTTTTGATTATCTTATTCTTTTAGAACAAATATAAATCTAGGCACAGTACATAATTTTGACTTGAAACCTTTCATTTTAACATGTAAGACAGATAATTTTAAAGCTTTGTTTATAAAATTTGGATTTGCAAGTATTAAAACTGCCAAATTTTGCCTTCAATCATCCATGAAAGTGACTTTCTCCAGCAGGAAAGCATGCAAATAAAGTTTCCTAGTTTCACAGAAGTGCCGGAGAAGCTACCAGCTAAGAAAACATACCAGACAGGAAACTGCCCACCTCTTGATGCCTTTCCAGGTTCCTGGAAAACTCCTCTGACTGTACTGAGACCTCCTATGCCTGCAGGAGATGATTCTGCAGGGCACAGTGGGAGGTGCCACAGGAGGATGAGTTCCCCAGGACATTGGGGAGTGATGTTACACCACCTCTTAAAGGTTTCAGTACATGGCTCTTAGCCCAGCTGAGGACAAGGGAGACCAGAGGGACCAGAGGGACCAAAGAATTCTTTCACCCCTCACCCCTGCAGTCACCAGGGACATTGGAGCACCATGGCCAGGAAGTACCACAGCAGGATGCTCACAGCCTCTTCAGTATCCAGGCTTGGGGGAAGATAGAATGCTGCTCACCTCTGCTGCCCCTTTGTCCCTCAGCAGAAACCAGGATTTGGCTTTTTTAATGCTGCATACTGGACAGTAGCCACGAGTCTGTACACATGACCTTACCCATAATACCTGCATTCTCTCTTCATTTACACTTTCCCTGCTGAAGATCACCTTCATTTGCTGTAGCAAGCAGAGTAAGACATCCATAATTTCAATTCCATAAAAGAAATAGAATGCAGCAGAAAGTCCTTTTCCATGAGATAACTACATTTTTCCACTAGATTGTTTTGTTTACAGATTTAAACCCTACATGCTGGCACAACCTAAAATCCTCAGATAGAAGTTGCTCCGTAAAAGATAAGTGTTATTCTTATTGATTATATAATTATCCAGAAATGCACCACCACAAAGTCCTCAAGGTTTAATCTATGCCACGTCAGAGCTTTATTACTGTTGCAGTTGCTCTGTGGTACAGACAGACTGACTAAGCATTTAATCAGAAAATGATATCTAGTTTCACAGCAGGGTGGGTTTGTGAGTGTGCATGTAAGCGTGAAAGTTTTTTCATTTGACTTAAGGGAACCAAATGTTGCTCTTGGATATGTACATGCTGCTCCTGCTAACATCTGCATTTTTGCATATATATAACATTTCTCTCAAGGGCTCCAAAGGGAATGGTTTTCAAGTCCTAAATGCTTAAATTATTATGTTATATTATAAGCAGTTATTTTAAAATACTGACTTTCTAAGTCTCAAAGCCATCTACTGTATGAGCTGTTGAAACAATAAGGGTTTAGAAAAAAAAAATATTAAAAAAGAGAAGTGTAGCTGAGACGTTAAGTGCTTTGCTCAAGATCTTTCCCAATCTAGGATCGAAACCCACTCCTGATACTAGTTTTTCTGTAGAAGGAGTCATTCTGGAATGGCCAGACCTGACTAACTCACTATATGATTTCTCATATTTTAGAGAAAGCCTAATTTATTCAGAGTTTGCTTACTTTATTTTAGATTTAATTGCAAAATATGCCCTTGTTCTAAATTAAGTGCATCAGTTCACAGGGTTGCGAGAAGAGCTATTCCTCTTTAAACTACTATGCCAGAGTCTGAAATGATTTCTCTCTGCAGATAAACTGGTAATGAAATCAGCAGAAATGCAATGAATTTGGATGACTCTGTAGGGGCCACATGGTCCCAGATTTACTTTAACTTCTTGCTCCATCAAAATCTACTGTCATTTATTTTTATGTCCATTAACATTTCCAATTAAAACCTCGGTGCTACTTTGACATATGTAAATGAGCCTGCTCTCCACATGGAGTCTGCCTACACATGGATAGGAGTCTCACTGCAGATGGCCTGGGTTTGCTGCACACCAGTGAAGGGGTCTAAACCCTGTGCACAGGGTGCTTGACTTTCCTGCAGTTCGGTGGCCCCACCACGTTTGGGATGAGCCATAATGTGAGCAGTAAGTGTAGGCGACAGTGAAGTCATTGGACTCTGTGCACTGAGAGCAGCCCTTCCAGGTCTGAAGTGACCTGTCAGTGACTCTCTGAGCTGGCACCTGACACCTCCCAGGCCCATGGTTGGAGAGAGGACCTATTCCAAGAAAAGGCAAAGCTGACAGATCTCAAACTAAACAAGAATGTTTTCTTTTAGACTGCTTAAAACTCTTACAATTTGTTATCATCTCACAGCTAGTAATGTTTGAGTGGAGGGGAAGGCAAGGTATCTGCCTCACTGGGATCACAGGGTAAAACATGAAAACAGGGAGGCAGCGATAGGCAGAGACACAAGTAGGATATTTAGGTTTTGGGGGGATTGATTATTTTGACTTTTGTTGCTGTGAGTGGAACCTAGTTACAAGTCCTTTTTCTTCCCATGGTTCTTATCTTCAGTCCATCAGTAGTTGTCGTCTTTCTGTCAGAACCTCAAGCAATTTCTAGAGAAAAGTGAAGAAAAAACAGCTGTTCAAATCAGTTGCTATCAGGTCTAGTTTTGGGTTTTGGACAACTTTTTTTTTTCTAAACACGAACAGCCATGCATATAGATGACTCCTTCCCACAGGACTCATTCTGCTGTTATAGGATAAAGTTGGGCAGCTATCAACCTATTCTTTACTTGATTAGGGGGAAGTAGTAAATAAGCAGGTAAATAACTCTAAGACAGCTGGAAATGGTTTTTTGGGGGCAATCACAACAAGTGCCTCAAAGGTGGTGAAGGGATTAACTGAAGGGGAACTACCCAGAGATTCCATCAATTCCAGAATAGATGATGGGACTATCCAGAGCAGCCAGAGCAGCCTGGCTTGACTCATCGAAGTGTCAAGATGTGAACTAAGGAGAACAGTGCTGGAGAAAGTCTTTGCATTCTGCTTCTGAGATGGAGAAGGGCTTGCAGGGAATAGGTGGGTTCATAAAAGCATCTCTTCATCATAACTTTTGGCTTGAGAAAAGGAAGAAGTGTGAATTAGAGCTGAAACTTGTATATCAATTAATAGAACTTAGTTCATTATCATTATCTACCAAAATATGCAAATTTAGTTTGGTTGGAGAAGTGTTTGAAGTCAGTTTGGGAGTTCACTATTCTGTAGTGTCTTTCTGATGTGTCTTGTCATAAAAGAATCACTTTATTTGACAAGAAAAGAGGTTTTTTATGTTGTGCCCAGCATGAAATTCAGTGAAATGATGCTGCACTTAGTGAAGTTGTCAGTAAGGAAAATAGTATCATTGATACAAGAGCAGAACCAAGAACTGGAATAAATGAGCATTAGCAACACTCTCCAATCACCAAAAAACAAACATGAAGAAATTCAATTTTTACAGTCAGAATAAAAAGAAAAGGACAAATACTCAGTCCACATATAAAGCTATCCCTGGGGATAAATAAGAGAAAACAGTAGCAAAAATCTCTAATGGAAATAAAAAGGGAAAGAGAAAAAATACATGTTCCTGCTACGAGCACTGGAACAGAGGAGATGAGTATTTAATGCTGTTTTGTTGTTTGTCAACTTTTACCAGAAATGAAGGCACAAAAGAGGAAAGACCTTTCGGTTGCAGGGTGAATAAGGGTGCCACACATGTCATGTCATAGACTGGGATTTCACCATTAGGAAAAGGAATATTTGTATGTTTCTGACCTACAGCTGGAGCTAAAGGAAAATAGGAAGCTGAGCAGATATAGGCAGATAAATATTATGATGAGACATTGTAACCCATGGCCTGTAAAAAGGCTCCTTTAATACCACTGAATCAGCAGCCAAGCATTGGTAAAAATACTCTAGACAAACTGAACATTTGAGCTGTCTCCAAACAATCAAAAGACTGAGAAAACATTCAGTATGAGGGACTCATGTTTCATATCTTAACTTTTTATCTACTTTCAAGGTCTACTTGCTCTAACGATGTCAAAAGTAATTTTTGATTCACGATGTCAGGGTGAACAGGATGGACCATTTAACCCCGCTAACAGTTGTAATACTTTTGGTCAGGTACTGTCTGGTTTGGATGCTCATCCCAACAAAAGACCTGTAATGACCTAAACAGAGCACTAAAAGGATATTCAAGAATCACCATGGTAGTGCAAAGCAGACAAGTTATTTAGAATGCAGAGTTAGTGTATCCTGGAAGTTAACTGATGTCCTTGGGTTCCTAATCAGGCAGCAGCCAAATTTCATGGTGAGCCTCTCCTGGGGTTGCCTGCCTGATGCCTGGACTACCATGCAGAGGTGGTGGTTCACAAAAGTCACAGTCAGTCCTCTCCCAGCTCTCACAGGCTGCAGAGTTAAAAACTGTGTCCTGTGCCATGAAGCATCTGGGACAAATTGTCCTCTGCAAAACAACCTAGGCACCCAGGAACCTCAGCAACTTGTGCAGAAATAAAGTGCAGCTTTTATTTTGTATGTAACCTTTAGGATACAAATATGTTGTACTTACCACTGATTCCCTTTCTGAAAGTAGACTTAGAAATTTATTAAAAAGTACTACTTGATTAAAAAATGTTTACCTTAACATTTTCCATGGGATGAAAACAGCAGGTGCCTTCATGTCATAAATGACTTTCATTGAAACCATACCCACCTACCAATTTCATAAAAGCAGTGATATAGCCTGAAATGTTCAGAGACTCCAGAACATACATTTGAAAAATCCAACTGCAAATGAGGCACCATCCTCAAGCTTTACTGGCCAGGCCCTAAGGCCTGAATTCTAGAAAGGAAGCCTCAGAGCAACACTGATGTGAAGTCATCAGTCCACAACATTTGCTACTGCAGGCGTGACCTGGGAATATTTTGCACAGAAAAGAGTTGCCAAGCGTGGTTTTTGGGACAGAGCAACTCCACCAGTTCCTCTTCAGGGGAGAGGCACAGTGTGGGACTTGCCATCAGACCGCATTAGGGAAAAGCCTCTGCTGGCTGCACCTGAGTTACTTCAATTCCAGCCTGTGAAGCTCCAGTGCTGCAAGAAGAGGATGAGAAAGCAGCTGAAAAAGCCACTGCCAATGACAAATATACAGAGCAGACATGTATCAAAACACAGTATTAGGAACAAAGTTCATCCCTGTGCCACCATCCAGCTGCATCACGTGGGAGGCTTGAGGTGGTGCAACAAGGTAAAGATCTGTGCGGCTTCAAGATTGCCAACAGTACATGCTAAAGAGATTAGCCCCTGTATTATTGTATGTGTCATGTTTTCCTTTTCAGTTAGTCCAACAGATTAACAAAAGGATCCCAAAAAAAAAGTGTCATATCATTGAAGGAAATGCAAATAGTTTCAAATTAAGCTGTCTGCATATTTTGTGTAGGAAGCTGTGTTTTCCTCCAGTGTCTCAGGGATACTGGAGTGAAGAGAGGTGTTCTTTTCAAAATCCACCTGAATCTTCTTAATGACTCAGTAAAATATCTTGTATGTTAATCCTTGAAATTCAAGTTGCAATTCAGTTGTAAAAAGCCTGATGCAATATAAATGTAAAATTAATTACCTCATAAAAATACAGTCACAGTGCTACCCTTCATTCCAGGTTTGAGACAGCAGTTACATGGCATTCATACATTCTCTCTGCATTTATGGCATCCTCACTCTAGAGGAAGTACTGCAAGAAAGTGCTTCAGGCAATTCTAAAAAAAAGTTGAATTTCAGTGTATTTGAAGAAACTTAACATTGGGGAAAAATAATGTAGGTGTTTTGTGCTCCATCTCCTCATCTTCCCACACAAGCAGAGGATATCTTATTTTATTATAAGATAAAAGCACTCTTTACAATAAAACTTTAAGGTAATACTGTAAATTTGAATAAATAAAAACAGGAGGTGTATAAATAAATGTTCCATAAAAGAATAAAACATGTGTACACATTCTGCTACATTCTGTAGCAGGTTCCAGCCACATGGTAACATTGCCCTAAGCCATCCCTCCTGTTGTATAAGCAGAGAAATTTTCCAGGTAATCCTATAAATTGTAGCTACTATACTTAGTTGAAAGTGCTATATATTTTCTCTGAATTGTTGGAATAGACTAAAAAGTAGGTACCTTTCAATCTTTTAAGTATTCTTACATGGGGGTTTTTTGGGCATTTTGTTAAAAAAAACTATTTTCTGGGAGAAAAATACTTTATTTTCAATTATTGCTTGAACAAGAGAATACAAAAACAAATACAGAAGGTTTTTTGTATTTCAAATTATTTTTTATTTAAAAATAACTGCTCAGCTAGGTCAAAATATTTCAAATATTCAAAGTTTTTTCAAAAACTAAATCCAGACATTTCAGTTTTCTACAAAACAAGCCATTTCATACAAAAACCTTGCATATTAATATCTTATGATGAAAAAAGTTCTAATCAGCACATCCAAAGTACATTTCTTGTACTACGTCTTTACAACAAAAATGAAATCTGTTTAAACTTTGGACACAGGATATCTCAAGGACGTGATCCCTGTAATTGCTCCGAAATAATGCAATGACAGGTGTCATTCTGAAACAAGCTGAAAGATCCCCTAAAAAGAAAACTTGGCCTTTCCTTGGTTGCAAGGAGCGTATGTGAGTTTATTATGAGATATTATGAGAAAAATCCTTGAGAGCACCAGGTATTATAGAACAAACTCTTTATAATTTGACATTAATAACATTGACTGTGCTTTATGCAATCTATCGCCTGAGAATACAGAGAAAATCAGAATTTGGAAAAGGGTTGAAATAACCACAGGAGTGGTTATTAGAGAAGTATCTATGAAGATTCATGTTACATACATGGATATTTGATAAGATATTGTTTTGATGATGTCTGACCAGACTTCATTGTTCTAGCATATGATAATTCCAACAGAGCATAATCAAGACAGTTTTACTCACTGGAGCAAAAATCAGATTTTCAATGGACCCTCACAAGGGACTGACAGGGAGCATTCTTGATCACCAGCAGTGGCAATCACAAGCTTTACTTCTCAGCAATCTTCATTTTGCTTTTTGTGTGTTTCCCTTGTAAATTCATACGATGTTTCATGTTCAGTGGTACATTATTGTGGAAAGATTTCATACTCTTTTTTTTCCTCATGATTGTTTTTCTTTTCAGATAGTATTTCATTCTGTGTCTTCCAGTCCAGCTTTTAACTTTACTCCATCTGCCTAGTAATGTTTAAATTTCTTTGCCAGTGCCATCTCTGCTCATAATTACTTTCACAAGGGCCAGGACATAGAAAATATATTAATGTCAACACTGTATTTCTATTCACAGATACTATAGGTGCTGGAAAGGTGATTTCCATGCTTACCAACTACTGGCTCACACATTACATGTTTATCCTTGACCTGTCTGTATTAGCAAGGGAATATTCTTTGTTTTATTCTATTACTCTATTCCCCTTTCATAATATCAGATAATTGGTTGTTGTCTTCTGGTGGGAATGACAAAGGGAAAAGATATTATCTGGCCTTTTAGGCCTTTTCTCAAATTTTTTGCATATTTAAATTAACTTTTTGCCTTAGAATTCGTCATTACCCTTTTCTGCAAATACAGCATTTGTGCAACGCATTATGCGTTTTGCCAGGTCTCACCCAAATATGCTTCTTATCAATCCTGCCTGTGCCTGCTTAGGAACAGTCCAGCAGTTCTTGCTCTGAGCAGCTGATCCCAATCCCACAGTGAGTCCTTTGACTCCTTTGGCTGCTCATGGATGTATCTCCCCATCACCAGCCTCCTAATCCCATCCTGGCTGTGCGTTTCTTTGGGCACCAATCCACCACGGGAAGCTCAGCTGCACCTGTGCTGCTGCCTCAGCAAGGTGGGAGGATCTGATCTGAGGGATGGCTTCGTGCAAATGGCCTTCATGTGTTCAAAACCTCACTGCCAACCTGGCAGCAGATAAAATGAACTTGCTCAGGTGTAGTTTAGTGGTGCTCTTGACAATGTGGCAGGGTTGAATTTTCAGTGCCCATCCACCCACTGTAATTCTGACTTCATTCCCAAATGCAAGTCTTGGTGTGTAATTATTCCTGGAGCCACCGAAGAAAAATACAGGGAAAACATTTTTCTTTTAAACTGCAGCTTTAAGGATGGAAAGCATTTTCAGTGTATGGAAATGTCTTTTAACCTAGCTCTGCTGGGTATAAAATGAACTTTATTTTGATTGACAGTCTGCTATTTTCTTCTCAGAATCTTCAGTCTAACTCTATTTCATGGTGTGTCGACTCTCTATATGATTACTCCAATATTCAGGTGCAGAGAAGTAAATGTTTCATGAAAGTGATGTCCCTGTCAGTAGTGTGCATATCATCTGGCCCCCTGAGCTGTCAGTGAACAGATTGTAGAATTACCATTAGAATACAGGAGCCCATAGCTGCAGGCAGTAAATGGAGAGCCGGTAAGCATATGTCACCAGCGTGATATTTTAGCTTCGTATGAATTTGTAAAGTGGAAATAAGCCAGCAGTACCACAGCAACTGCTAACTGTTCTGACTATCCATGTTTCCACATTACACCATATGTTCACAAAATTTGCAGCAAAAAGGAATAAAAACTGCTTTCCACTTTTGTGAAATATAACTTTGCGAGATGGGGTTTAAAATTTCATTCTAATGCTTTAGAGATGTGTTTACCCTGATGAAATTTACTTTCTAAGATATCATAGGATTTTTGTGGATGTCTACCTAGAAAATTATGTTTAGCTGCCGGCAGGATGAAAACAAGGCACATCTGGTTTGATCCTCTAGGGAGGAAGGTGCTAGATACGTTTGGATTTCAAAGTCAAATTATGTTTTTAATCGTATTCAAGATGCGGTTGGATAGCAGTCCATCCATGCAGGCAGAAACAGAGTTCAGTGTTGGCTGAAAAGATACCTCCTCATTTGGCTATTTCTTTTTATTATTGACCTTGGCAAATTTTGTCTCTCAGATTGGTTACAATTGTTTTGAATTGAAAAAAAGGGCCCTGGGTCAGTGAAGAGCTACTTTTGCCTTAAATGTCAATTCTTAGTTCTCAAATGCTCATTTTACAAATCATAGGAAGACACAGTAATTCAACTGTCTTAAACCACCATAAAAAAAAAGATAAGCTAGTTACATTACTATCCATGACACAGATTATACCTTTTCTCATTAGTAGTAACATTTATATTGGAGAAAACCAAGACTTCTCTTTCTAACTCGCAAGACCTAGTGTAAAGTAGTAATTGACAAAAATGCTGGTATTTGGGCACATATTAAGTCTGAATTACATTCTGCAGATATCTGTCTGTCTACTCTGGGATAGGAAATGGGAGGGACACTATGTCAGGAGGACATTATACTTTTAAGAGATGCAAGACACTTAAATCCTAAAACAGGATGGAGTAAATTTGGGATATAGAGGTCAACCAGCTTGGGCCCCTGTTTCTTGGGTGAATAAAGCAAATGATGGTCCCTTTACCGAGGAGCTTATCTGGGACTATGGCAAGACATTATAATTAGATAGTGAGAAAGAATTTTTTTGCCCTGTACTTTGACACAGAGCATTAACTTTTGGTCACCCATTCCCAGTTGCAATATGCAATTATTCATCACCCATTGTCTTGTAGAGGCTAACAGGCAACATTAGCACAACTATAATTATTGATAATGATTCAACCAATTAATAAATAGGTGGCTATTTTCTTGGTTGGAATGTGATAAATAGTAGTGACATCAGAGATATTTGAGTCTTGATAGCTGACAAGGTCATACCTTCTGGGACATATAATATACACAAAAACTAGAGACGTGTTTAATTATTTTCTTTATAAAAATAAAAAACTAAAAACAATCCTGTCAAACCTCTTGACCTTCTGAGCATCTTTGAAGAGTCATTTATATAGTAAAGCATTTGGACAAGTTCAGATTTTATTTCTTGAAGGTGAAAAAGAAAACATCGCTGCTTCTGATTTGTTGGCTAGCAGAGTTAATTTGTTCTCCCTGTGGGATTATTGCTATGCTGTTTGTTGGCCATCACTTGGAATTGTAAATCTAATTAATTTTATGTGCACCTATAGCTTTTCTACGGGTGTCTTTACATTGCTTAAGTATAGAGAAATATAATAATAATAATGTATAAAAATAAAGCAAGACTAAGAGGAGGTTACAAAATAAGACACACTGAAAGACTGAAAAGATGAAATGGCAAACAAAACCAAACCCTCAATCATTGACAGTCCTGTGAGGGAATAGCCTCACTGAAATCTGAACTTTACCTTTTATTTTCCCTCTTTATTTGTGTGCATGCATGTGCATTCTGATCCATGATCTATAACTGCACCGAATTTGAAGGTTCTAGTCAATGGCATAGTGAAAAATCACCAATGTGCCTGCAGCATACTTGCTTGCTTTCAGCAATTTTCTTGGCTACAACCGGGTAGAGAGATTTGATGACCTTTATTCACCTTAATTTTTCCAAACTGAAGGCTAGCTGCACCTTAGTACAGATAGAAAGGAATTGGTTCACACACCATGGCTGACAAATGGATAGTTCAGATTTGAGGAAAATAACTGAAAGGTCAGCTTTCACTCTCAGGGTAGTTTACCTTTCTCCACTCATAATGATTGCATAAAGGAACATGCCAGATCTCAAGACCCTAACTTGGACTATGGAGACTAATCACCATGAAATACACTCTACAAATAGCTCTATTGTATGGATAATAAATAATGTGTGTTTGTTTGTAGTTTTCTTCTTTGCTACAGTTTCAAAACAAGCACCTGTAACTTTGATTACAATCTCAAGAACATAGCTGGACTTTGTTTGTTCTTCTTGAGCTAATCAGAGCAAATTCGTAGTGCTGGTTTCAGCTAAAGGGCATTAGTCTTAGAATTCTCATGCTATATGACAGGAAAACCTTCCATTCAAAAAAGTTTGTAATACAAGAGGAGATTCGTGCTTTCCACCCTATCTTTTCAATTAAAGTTAATCAAGAAGCTTATCAGTGCATCAGATGGCATGAAGGAAACTCTCTATGAAATCTACATTTTGAATCAATATATTCTACTCTTATTGCATTCACTTATAACATGGTTATACAAAGGATGATTTGTGAGATTATTTTACATCTACTTAACTGCGTATATATATGTATTTGTGGTAAAGAATCACAAAGTTTTGAAGTTATGCTCTAGTGTTTCAGGTGTTCATCATACAGACATTGCACAAAACCCCGGCTGCTGCTGGACAATTGTTTTTAAACCATCAGCTGCCATCAGTACCAAAAGTGACAACAACAAGCCAGTCTCAAAGGCCCTTTTTTACATACAGCTCTGGTTTAAAGTATGCCCTCTCTGTTATCATGCTTCTCTCTGTATACATAATTGTATGTAAAGAGGATAGAAATCTTGGATATACTTTTAGGTCAGCCTGACAATACCCACTTGTAGCTTTGCATTATCTTTTTTGACATATTTTCTTTTTCCTTTTTAGATCTTTTAATTGACATTGAGAATAAAATTAGCATTTGGTTAAAACTGATTTGGTTTAAACATCAATTCTGCTGAGTAGGAACATAATGTAATTTGTCTCATTGGTTTTAGGTGGAACTCTTTTCTTGCTGAAACGAAGATATTTGAGGCACTTGATATGACAATCTTTCTTTTAATTTTTTCCACTTAGAGATTCAACTATCAGAATTTTTCATTTTGACCATTTCAAAAGGAAAATTGTAATTTTCTTCATTTCGGAATCGTAGAAAGGTTTGGTCTGCAAGGAGCTTTTGAAGATCGTCTAGTTCAACCCCCTGCCATAGGAGTTCATCCTCACACTCAGGACTTCATCCAACCTGGCCTTGAATATTTCCAGGGATGAGGCATCCACAGCTTCTCTGAGCAACCTGTTCCACTGTCTCACCCCCTCACAGTAAAGAATTTCTTTCTTTTGCCCAATCAAACCCTGGCATCTTTTAATCTGAATAAACATTGTCCCTTATCCTGTCACTACAAGCCACGGTAAAAAATCATTCTTCATCTTTCTTGTAAGCACCCTTTATATACCAAAAGGCTGCAATAAGGTCTCTGGAGAGCCTTCTCTTCTTCAGTCTGAGCAAACCCAACTCTCTCAGCCTTTCCTCATAGTAAAGGTGTTCCAGCCCTCTGGCCGCTTTAGTAGCCCTCCTATGGACCTGTTGTAACAGGTTCAGGTCATTCTTCTGGAATACTCTTGATTCATCTCCCTTTTTTTAGGTGAGATAGAAATTTTCTTCATACTGTTAGTTTCTAGATGAAAAGGGTGATTTGATGTATCTAGAACTTGCAACTGATGTTTTGTTTTGTTTTTTTTTTATTCTAGTAAATAATGCCCAAAACCCCAACTATCTACCTAAGTCTAAAAGTGGGAAAAGTAAGTGAAAATAAAACCATCTTCAAGTAGCCCTACAACCTTGAACTGCAGCAACAAGGTGGGGAGTAGGGGGCAGTAGGGTGTCTGTGAGGAGGATAGAAAGAGTTGAAGGAAAATTTGTTATGAATAACACCTGCCTAAAAGGTGGGAGGCTCCCCATCTTTCACAGCCAAACCCTTTCACAGGCCACCTCCAGCTGAATAAGGGTCTTTCTACCAGCTATGGTGGAACACAAGAATAAACAGAATGTGATCATTTAAGTATAAGCTCCAACAGGAACACATCATATTCCCTACCATGTCTGCAAAGTGTTGAGATGTTCATGAAACCTATCTCACATGAAATTCCAATATCACCAAGGATTGCAGTACATCAGTTCTTGCAGTTCTGTCTCCTGGAAGCCTGGAACAGCCAAAGAAGAGAAGACTAGACATGATATTTCCTCACTATCAAAAGAAAAAAAAAAGAAAACTGAAACACTGAAAAAAAGTAGAGTATGATGGGCAAGGTGAGTCATTAATTTTTTTTGTCTCTTTTTTTTTCTTTTTAAACTTAGGTACTTCTCTGAAACAAATTTCTTCTTAAACCTGTACTGCTTTTTAATTACAGCATCACAAATAAAAACTTTGCAAACATCTGCTTCTGTTTGTGTTTGTATACATTATGAAGCAATACTTTAAAAAAGAAATCTATAGAAGGATTTGCAACGCAGGCTGAGGTGTCATTCACCAAATACTATCTGGGTTCTGACCTATAACTGTGTAATAAATCCTGAAAATTATGTTTACACTGGAAATGCCGACAGAACTTTAGCCATGATTACAGCATGTTACTATAAATACACGTCTGTGCAGCACATATGTATCATATCCACATATATACACTGTATGCAGTGGTTTATTAGTCACAAGACATTTCATGTTTAACTTTTTTTCAGAAGTAGAGATGATGGAGCCCTGCCCTGAACACATTCTAGCAACAGAGACAATAACAAAATTATTACTACATTTATTGTGACAGTTTCACACAACTGCCACTTTTGATGATGATATATTGATACAACACACGCAAGAATAAGAAACTAACTAATGTATATTGCAAAAGATAAACCTGCAATAGCAGGAATTTTGTTAAAGGAGAAAAAGACAAACGTGAAGATGACAGACCTATTTCAACTACACTTTTCTAGCATCTCACAGGAATCTCTCCAAAGCAAGTTTTAACAGCCTTTATGCTTTCTAGAAACAAAAAGAAACAGAAAAGAAAAAAAAAGTTATTTGGAAAGAAAGGAGTACCCACTAAGGTGCCCCAGCACACATTACTCCTGCTCTGTATGAAAAGAAGGCAGGAGCTCCATTACAGTGTGATATCCCTTAGGGGTATTGTCAGCTGTCAATCAAAACAAGTTTTTCACGAACACATTTACTACGAAAACCTTGTCTTTTTGCAAGGGGCCACTGTCAAGACTTGTGAAGAGTAAACAAGGCAAGACCATTCCCGTTTGCATTTGA
Source organism: Corvus kubaryi (assembly GCF_017639235.1). Taxonomy (NCBI): domain Eukaryota; kingdom Metazoa; phylum Chordata; class Aves; order Passeriformes; family Corvidae; genus Corvus; species Corvus kubaryi. Next base: position 15,133,701 of record NW_024581116.1, read on the forward strand.
CATCAGAAGGATGCACATTTAGCTGTTTCTCAGGCTCAACCCCTCCAGTGGGCAGAATCCTGGAACATACTGAAGCAGAAAAGCCTGATATGTAAAGACAGGCTTGGAGTGAGTCAGTGGAACATAAAGAGAGCATACAGGATAAGGAAACTACAATTAGTGTGGGGAGGCAAGCAAGGGGGCTTATCTGTGAAGTTTTCTGAAGTACTAATTGCAGTTTCTTTCATCAAGATGAAGACATCTCAAAAGATAAACTAAATAATTCTATATGTGCAAAACCATAGTAATTCCTGCTGGCTAATATTCAGCTTACTGGTCTTATTCTGCAGCTCTAGAAGGGCTGAGCTTATTCTAAATCAGCAGAATTGTTTATATCTTGAGTTTTAGTAATAATCAGTGCTTAGTCTTAAAGACTAAATCCCCAGAGTCATGAGTTCCTAAGATAATCCCATGCTTTATTACAGTAAAAAGTAGGATTTTTGTTGCTATAGTAAAAATTAGCCTTTGAGTTTCCCCAGGGTTCTTACATAGAAAGGCAAGTAAAGAGAGCCAGAAAGCTTCTTGCCATTTTAAGCAAAACAATGAGTTTTCTCTTCTTTTTGTACAGGCAAGCAAAACTATAACTCAGAGAGCAAAACCAGAAGAGAAAAATAGCAGAAGGCCATGGGAAAAAATTTGAAATTGAAGTAAAGTTTTTCTAACTATTCTACCTTTAAGAAGATAAGAGATATGAGAATGACATTGCTGTTGTAAGTTATGCCTGAAGCATGGAGCAGCTGAGCAAGAATTTTGATAACTCCAGACAGAATGAGACCACAGAAATATCAACTAATCAATTTCTTACTGAATCAGCTTGGTGCCTTAGGTCATAGCATGGTTATTTACAAGGTCTGACCTCTGGATCTCATTCTTACTACCTATGCAGATACCTAAAGGTTTTCCCCTCTCATTGATGTAACAGCACTGTTTCATGGAAAAATGCAGGAAAAATTAGCATCATATATGTAGAAGACATATAAATGCAGAATATAAAAATTCAATCCTATAAACCTAATCTTATATGTATGTTCTTCTAAATTCATATTCCTAATTTTACAAAAGAGGTCACAGAATCAGTAACTACTGTATCTCACTTTCAGAGAAATCATCCCTTACAGATGTTTTCCATGCTTTTTTTGGTAAGTGTATTTACACTGGAAGTATTCTAACACTTTACTTAATGATGTATGTATTTGTGTATAAAGGTGGCAAATTGTATTTATTTAAATCTGCATCAATCTTTAATCAGTAGATAAAGGCACTACTGCACTATTGCAGTTGAACCAATTATCATTGATTCTGCATTTCTTGTGAAATACCATCACATTTTTGTATCTCATCACTACAATTAGTAAATAGATGTTGTATTTAATGGTTATAATAAACCTTTCTATCAGAGCTATTCTATGAAGATCCTTACTTACAGTAAAGGGTAGAAGCAGTCTGAAGTCTAGTTATCTTCCATTTGTTTTGCAAAGTGTTATACCATGACTACATAAGAAATGAGAACTACTAGAATATATTTGCTTTGTTTTGCTGTTTTCTTTCATTTTATCCAGAAATTTGAAAATCTGAATAAAGACTGAACACATACTCAGAACTGGAAACAATATGTGTAACTTTATAGACATTTGATATTCCATAATTGAATTTAGGATTGTCTCTGGGAAAAAAAAATAGTCTGGTTTGCAGGAGGCATCCTTGAGGGAGACAGATCTAGAGAAATGCCTTGAGACAGCAAGGAAGGCTGAATTGTTCAAGGGAAAAAGGCCAACATAATAATAGCTGTTAACACAGAGCAAATACACCACTGGTTGAGCTGAAGTAGCAATGCTGACATGGTCCTGCACTGTAGAAAGCAATACAAAAATTTGGAAGCTTCAAATGTAGTCTGTGGGGGACTGGGAAGAATTAGAGGTAAGAGAATTGTTTAAAACCTAATCCCATAATATTTCTGAAGACAGTCTTTAAAACACAGAACATATCTATGCTGTTAAATGAAAAAGTGCCAGGCAGTGAAGTTGAGCAGTGGATGGGAGCGCCAGCCTTCTGCAGTGCATAATTGCTAGCATATTCCCTGGCAGGGTTTTTGCCTTTCCCAGTTAAGATTTCTCCAAGACAATGACTGGGCACAGTTCAGGGGATAACTTATGCCAGGACCATTCCTAAAAGGCCACATGGAGAATAGTGTAGTGGTTTGGGTGTCCCCCACCCTACACTTAACTCTGCAGCAGTCAGCGCTGTACCCTCAAACACTGCTCTTGCCACAAGACACTTCATGCAACACGTTCCCACAGCTTCATGCTACAAAAACATCACTCTGGTAGATAACAGTCTTCATGTCCTTTCACACCCTACAAGCAAAAAAAAGAAATTAAATATTAAAATAGTATTTTTTAAAAGTCCAGAGAAGTTACAGGGGTCAGAGGATACCCATAAGACCCTTGGGCCCTAAGACAATGACAGTGGTCTGTGTTTTTTTTTTATTTATTAGTATAGACTGATCAAAGAAACTTTCACTGATATGTATGATGCATGCTACCAGATACCAGAGCTCTCAATACACATACAGTACTGAAAATACTGTCAGACATTTTGTTTTTTGTATTTGTAACTGTACTGATTACATCAGTAGCCAATTCAACAAGACAAATCAGCAATATTTGTTGGGAGAAATTTGATAAAATATCAATTAAATGCAAAAAGACATTCTGAGTGCCACAGGCTTTTAATAAGAAACTCACAAAGTTCAAGTCATTATCAGCCGAGGTCCCTGGCAGCTGACAGATATAAGACCAGCTCTTCAAGACAGCATGGTAATAAAATCAATACACAGACTCACAGTGGTGGCTGTATGTTCACCTGAGGCTATACGGCCTCCTGTGTTATGATGCGTAATATTTCCAATTTCAGTAGCCGCTGGCAGATAAAAGAACAATGTGGCTAACGAAAAATTCAGTGTTCTTTGATTCCCCAGCTGAAATGAAGAAGAAAGCTTTTCCTGGCTGGTTCAGGTGGAGAAAAGGAAGCTAACCCTCATAACAAGAACTCATAGAGAGCAAGGGCACACACTGATATTGCTGGATATATTGCACATTTCCTTGACCACTTAGCTACAGCATCTCATTTCACTGCAGCATGGTACCAAGCTATTTACTGCATGAGAAATGCAGGAGAACTAGCAATGTGGGTCTTTGGTGTTGTAAGAGAGCATACCAATGAGTAAAAAGAAAATAGTGCTCTTGAGGATATACAGCCAGTGCCTAACTTTAAGTATGCATTTCCTGACTTGTGCACTGGAAATTTATGTAAACTATCTGGAATACCCTGTGTCCTAAGACAACACTACAATAAGGCCAAATGCTACCCTTTGGCATCACCAGAGATTAGAAGATAACTTTACCTGGCACTTCTGAAACTGCAGGAGCATATAGTATGTTGTGGCAGTGATTAATACTGCAGGAGAATTAACATTTTTTTCACCTATTTCCAGAATATCAAAACAATAGAGAATTATTTAATGACAGTTAGGAAATTTATGTTCATTTGTATTGGTTTTGCATAGAAATGCTTTTGACGGGGAATACAGGGGTTGCTTCTATCAGAAGCTGCTCAGAAGCTTCCCCTGTGTTCAACAGAGACAAAGGCATCTCGCTCCAAGGCAGGCCCACCTCTGGCGAAGGCTGAGCCCATCAGTAACAGTGGTGGCACCCCTGGGGTAATGGTGTCCTGGTTTCAGCCAAGGGCAGGGTTAATTATTTGCAATAGCTGAGAGGAAGCAGGGCTGAGGGGACATGGCCAGACACTGTTTTCATTCAATACCACCTCATGTCATTGCCAGCGCTGGGTAAAGAGACTCTCTCCCTTCCAAGAAGAAGGGCATCCCTTTCCAGTGGGGAGAAAATGTGGGGAAGAGCTGGTTAGTATTTGCTGCCAGCTTTCCATGTAAATAATTTATTTGCCTCATACTTTTTGTTATTATTGTTATTGTTGCTGTTTGTTCTCTTATCTCATTTTTGTTTCCAGTTAATAGTTCTTATCTCAAGCAGTGATTTTCTACTTTTGTGTCTCCAGTTCTCAACTCCATCCTGCCAGAGCAGGAAGGGGAAGAAGAAGGGGGAGCAAGCAGCAGTGTGGTTTTAGCAGGATTACTAAATTGGAGAATACCAGTCCTAAACCACAATGCATAGTTGAGAAGGGTGGAAAAAAACCATGCACAACAGCAGCAGAGAGAAAAGTGAAAATATGTGAGGAACAGTCCTGCAGACAGCAAGGTCAGTGCAGAAGGAGGGGGAGGAGGTCCTCCAGACACTGAAGCAGAGATTCCCCTACAGCCTGTGGTGCAGCCTGTGGTGAGGCAGCTGTGCCCCAGCAGCCCATGGAGGTCCATGGTGGAGCAGAGATCCACCTGCAGCCTGTTCAGGACCCCACACCAGAGCAGGGCAATGCCCAAAGGAATCTGTGACCCCATGGGAAGTCCATGCTCGAAAAGACTCCTGGAAGCACCTGTGGGCTCATGGAGAATGGAGCCCATTCTGGAGTAGGCAGGACTCCACGGGGGACCTGTGCTGGAGCAGGCTGTTCCTGAAGGACTGCACCCCATGGAAGGGACCCACACTGGAGCTGTTCACAAAGAAATGCACTCTGTGCAAAGGACTCCTGTTGGAGAAGTTTGTGGAGGACTGTCTCCCATGGAGCAACCCAAAAAGAGGAAGAAGCAGCAGAGGTATTATGTGATGAACTTACCACAGCCCCCATCCCTCTTCCTCCTGTGCCACTGGAGAGAAGGAGGTAGAGAAACTAGGAGTAAAGATGAGCCTGGAAAGAGGGGAGAGTTTTGGGGAAGGTGTTTTCAAATTTTTTATTTCTCATTATCCTACTTTGACTTTTTTACAAAATTAATTTTCCTCAAGATGAGTCTGCTTTGTCTGTGACAGTCACTCACTGGTGATCTCTCCCTGTCCTCGTCTTGATCTGAGCCTCTCCTTCTTTCCTCTCTCCTGCCCAGATGAAGAAGGCAGTGATAAAACAGCTTTGGTGGGTTGTCATACAGCAAGGGACAACTCACCTCAACTCTGCAGGATGTGGACAAGAATGTCTATTGCTTCTGAACTTTCCTGTCTCTATTTCTTGGGGCTTTTGGCTTTACCTCCCTGAATTTCTGTAGCTCTGCCTTCTGTTCTGTTGCTTGCCTCTTCCTGCTCTTGCTTCTGCTTTTGGGCAACTGCTGCTCCTGCATCACTGCATTTATCCTTCCTTCACTACTTTCCTTTTTTTCCCTTTCCCATCCCTATCTCTGCAACACTTCTCATGTGCCCAAGGGCTTCTCATGTGCCCAGCTTTTGGGAAGTGCTCAGAAATGCTGGGTGGCTGCGGGGCAGGGATGACCCAGGAGCAATCCTGGCACATACCAAGAGTAGGTGCATGCTCAAGGCCAACAGAAACCTCAGAAGATGCAGCTGTCATCATCAGGACACCTTTAAAGATCATGAACAAGACAAACTATTTTAGTGGCTTATGATTTAGGCATACTGGAGCAGACAGTACACAGAGACAACATAAGGAATAGTTCTGGTGCTGTTACCAGCTTTTTGTCAACAGTGAAGGCAATGCTTCTGGCACCAAAGAGAAGTGCTTTAACATGTGTGTTGGAGTGCAGGACAGAGCCAGTCTCAATGTGAATACAGGGGTTGTACCCTCTCTCCTTGACATGAGTTGTGGTGGGAGTGCAACATGTTCCTCAGAGCTGAAATTCAGGATGGGCAGGAGCACCCAAGGTCATACTCCAACCCTCCCACTACACAGTACCTCCAGGTCCTGCTTCCTGGGATGCCTGATGCCCTGCTTCAGTTTAGGGAATCAACCCTCTACCATAACTGTTACCTCCCTCTCTTTCAGGGAAACTCTCCTCCACAGGCTGTGCTAATGTTGCTGCCGTAGCCTCATAAGAGAGTACAACATGGAAGTTAATGAAGGTGAAAAAGGCTGCTAAAATTTTCCTAACACTACTTCTTCCATTTCCCCCTCTCATAAAAAGCCACTGCACTCCACTTACATGTTTGCGTAAGAGTGTGTTCAAAAATAACTGAAATACTTTAGAAAACATTTTCCATCTTAAGGCAAAGCACGGAAATTTTTTGTGTAAGCTGTTAAAAGTTTCAGGAAATTATATAGGGATGCATAATGGAAAGTTTCTGGTTGTTATAATCTACAACATACATACATATCTGAGAATCACAGCATGGCTGGAATTGGAAAGGACTCCTAGAAGGCATCTGGTCCAACCCTCCTGCTCAAGCAGGACCATCTGAAGCCAGTTGCCCCAAACTGCATCTTGATGGCTTTTGAGTATCTCAAAGGACAGAGACTTCACAACCTCCCTGGGCAACCTGTGCCCATGCTGGGTCACCCTCACAGTAACAACTTGTTTGCTGGTGTTTAGACAGAGGCTTCTGTGTTTCAGTTTGGGCCCACTGTCTCTGGTCCTGCCACTTAAAGAGGATGTAATGCTCTGTGGTGAATGAAGTGTAGGGAAGTTAATTTATGGATTTCGTTTTGGTGCCTAACCAAATGCTGTGGCACAGCAGAGTTGCTGGAAGAATCTTCAGTTCATTTGGGAGAAAGAAAGACACAAGTCCTGCAGATCAAGCTGAAGCATCATGAAACATGGCAACCACTCATGGTTTCTGGATTTGGCATTAGATATCTTTAATTCCAGAGCTGTGAAATATTACATCTATTCAATTCAACAAGAATTTTTCTTCCAGGATTAACACTTATACTCACACATCTCAGCATGAATTACCACAAAGAATTTTAAAATTATGTAGTGGGTAAGACCTGCAGCTTTCAAGTCTCTTTAACCTTTGTTGAGTTGCTGTTCTGTAAATTGCTCCTGCAGCTATTTAATTTCCCTCCCCACCATTACCAGTTTTTTTGTTTGGTTATTTTTATTTTTATTTGTTTCGTCTTGCTTGAATGGGGGAAGGTAATAGGTGTGTCACAGTGACAGAGCACTAACTCTGGGCACCAGCCCCAGTGCTGCTGTGGCCATGTCACAGGGAGCAGAATCTTGGTGGTGCCTGGGATGGGCACCAAAAGACCTGTGCCAGCCCAGTATGGCCATGGAGGACATTGGTGGAAAAAGCCTGAAAGCAGAAGGCAGGGAGGAGTGGGGAGGGTACAAAAGCAAGATCTGCCTGTGGCAATAGAGGAAGGCTGCTCCTTCCTTTCTTCTCCTGTGTATTGCAGATGGACACTCAGACAGGGATGTGACCAGGCCATAGCACGCTCCTGTCTTCTCCCTCTTCTGCCACTCAGCCAGAGAGCTGTCAGTGCTCTACAAAACAAATAGGGCTTACAGGGGGCTGGAAGCTTCCCAAAATCATGGGCAGAAACAGCTCCATTCTCCCTGGTTGGACAAGGGTTGGGCTCCACAGGAGGTCCTGGCACCAAGCCCAAATAATGTAGTGGCCATGTCACAGTGGGCAGAATGATGGTGGTGGCTGCTGTTAGAGTGGGACTGGTGACATGATTGGCCCAGGGTGAGGTTCTTGTAAATGACAGGTAAATATGGGATGGGCAGTCCTGGTGTGAGGCTGGGAAAGCCTCGGGCAGGGCAGAAAGGGTTTCTCATGTTGACAGAGGGTGGATGCTTCACATGTTGATTCTGCTGTCTTTGACAGCCACAGCCCCAGAGAGAGCCACAACCAGATCCTGGCACTTGCCAATGCTCTCCCTCCTCCACCATTCAGCTGGAGAGCCCTGCAGAGAACTTGTACTGGGACATCAACCTAAGCTTCAGGAAACACACATATCTTCATTCTGTAGCACATTGTGGTCCTATGGGTGGCTAGAGGGTCCCCACAGCTGTGGATGAAGGGAGGTCCACACCACCCATCATCTCTGTACCCTTTTATGGTCCCAGAGACAGCTGGAAGGGCACCACAGCCATGGACACAGAGCTCCATGCCCACTTTCCTTTGTGAAACTTCTATGTATCTAACCTCCTTACAAACATTCAAAGAAAAACCAGAACTCACCTTGTGAAAAAGACAAGTCCTGAACTTCGTCAACATTATTTGTCTTAATAAAATATTGTAAGGAGAGCATCTATGTACTATATGCTAGCACTGAAATATCTGCCTTAGCTATTTCCTGCTGATTTCCTAGATGTTTGTTCTCGCAGAGAGAGCAAAGGCAATTTATTAATATCCATTGTTCAGCCCTGAGGACACATTTACACTTCTTGGGAGAGAGTGCATATATGTGTACAAATGTATATGTGTGTGTATATATAGATATTCATTTACATATATATGTTAGGTACTTATTATGCACATAAAGGGAAAGTTGCCATATGGAAACAATATCAGATTTTGAAGGCAACTCACCTAACACGTCTGAAATGATTGTCCCTGCAGCCTTGACTCTCCCTGCTGTGTATGTGGATCCATTAGCTGAAAGTATGCACATAATGAGAAAGAATCCATGGTCTGTGGCAGTGCAGATCAGTTGAGCCTGTTTATTGAAAGAGAAGATTTCTTTTTCTTTTACTCTTTAATTTTTACCTTATTGATTTTTTGCTTTTCTATTTGATGAATATTGATTGTACTCATGCAGTGTTGCACTCATACTAGCACTTTATTTCTCCCTTGTTTATTCATTGTGGTAATATACTTGGGGTATGAAAACTGCTGAGTATCACAGAATTACAGTATCACAGAAGTTGGAAGGCACCTCTGGAGATCACCCAGTCTCTCCCCAGAGGAGGGTCAAATACAGCAGGCTGAGTGTGCTGTCAGCAAATCAGCACTATCTGCTGATACACCAGAGGGTCCCCAACAGGCTGGAGAAATAGGCTGACAGGAACCTCCTGAAATTCAACTAGGAGAAGTCCTGCACCTGAGGAAAACCAGGGTGTGCTGTGGGCCACCCAGTTAGAAAGCAGCTCTGCAGGACCTGGGGGTCTTGGTGGACACCAGATTGGACATGAGCCAGCAACCCACCCTTACAGCAAAAAAGGGCAATGGTGTCCTGGGCTGCATTAGGAAAAGTCTTGCCAGCAGGTTGAGGTGATCCTGCACTTTGATTCAGCTTTGGTGAGCCACATGGAGTACTGTGTCCAGTTTTATGCTCCTCAGTACAACAAGGAACCTAGCGTGTTGTCACTTCATCAGATAACGGGGTGGTTAACATCTCCTATGAGGACTAGGGCCTGCAAACTTGAGGCTTCTTCCAGGTGCTTGAAGAAGGTTCTCAGCAGTCATCACGTGTCTGCAGGAAGAGCTCTGCCCATCCCTGCTGCTCTCATACGTAAAGGGTAAATCTTCCTCCTCACCAGCCCAGCCTCTCCTTAAGAGCCTGTACCCTTTCATCACAGCACTCCAGTTGTGTAAGCCATCTCACCACTTGTCTGGCCGCCTGCTCCCCACACTGCAGATGTAGGCACTTTGGACTCAGCCTTCCTTGTGCTGATTCCCCAAAGGGTGTGAGAGCTTCCCTGTGTGCCACCTTCTCAACATGGATGTGCCTGTGCTGCAGGCAGGGCCCTTCCAGCCCGTTTCATGGCTTTCAAGTTGTCTCCTGCCCACGGCACCCTGCACCCTTTGCTTAAAATTCACAGAACCATAGAATGATTTGGGTTAGAAGAGTCCTTTAAGATCATCTAATTCCAACCACACTATGGGCAGGTTGCTCAAAGTTCCATTCACCCTGGCCTTGAAGACTAGGGATGGGGTAAAAAGCCAGTCCACAACTCCTGCACTTCTCTTTCTTCTCTTCACCTCCTCTCCTCTTCATTCCCAGGGTAAATCCCTGCACACCAGCTTGCCCAGCCTGCAGACCATGATGGTTCTGCTGCCCCGTCCAGGTGGATCCTGTCCCTTTCTGGCAGCCTGCCATCCCCAGAGACCATCCACGGTCTCCACTGCCAAATCCCCGCCGTCGACACCGTCTGCGTGAACTGCAGCTCCCCGCACGCCCCGAGCCCCCCATGCGGGCAGCGGGGCCGCACCGGGACCCACCTCCTGGAGGGGCCGGGATGCGGGGCCGGGATGTGGGGCCGGGATGTGGGGCCGGGATGCGGGGCCGGGATTCAGGGCCGGGATTCAGGATCGGGATGAGGGGCCGGGATGTGGGGCCGGGGTGCGGGACCGGGATGAGGGGCCGGGATGTGGGGCCTCCGGCTCCCTCTCCTGGCCCTGCGGCGGCACGGCGGAACACGGCCGGGGGCCGGGACCTGCGCTGCCAAAAGGCAAAAAACCCACAAGATTCCTGTGTGGGGTTTTAAATTTTATATTTTCCCCCGAGGCATTCGTGTTCCCCGTTAACCCCCGGCTTTCCATGGCGGTGTCTCCCCAAAAGAGAGCGCCTTTGCACACGTTAATTCAACATAGATAGAGTTAGCACTGAGTGTCTCCTGATTCCTGAAGGAAAAACAAAACCAAAAACCTGCTGAGCTGGGCACTCTGAGCAAGTGGAAAAATTGGGTTCAAAACCTCTCGTGAGGAAGAAACAAATATTTCCTTGTCCTGTGTTTTCTTGATAGGTGCACTAAACACCAAGCTCTAATGGGAACGGGAACAGCTCCTGAATTTAATGAGTCTGAACTCTGCTTGTTTGCTTGTGCTGGCCTGAGATTAAGCTCCTGCTTCTGGATTACAAGTGAGGAGAAGCAATATTCAGATTTAAGACATTGTCAGGTTCAGAAAGCACTGGCAACTCCAGGGAAAAAAAACATGTAAATAAAATATATCACTTTTTTTTTTAAATCAAATAACTGAAAAATTGGAGAGAATCCAATGTGACAGCAGTTTGCATACTTTCAAAAAAAGTCAGCAATATTCTCACACAGCTCCAGTGTAACTGCGTGTGGCTGAGCAGCAGGTAGGGGGACATTATTTGGTGCATTGACCCCACGAGCTTCATAAAACTTATGCAAACAAGAAGAGCAATAGTGAGTTTATGACAAAAGATTAGGGATTTGTCCATAGAGGAAATTCAAGAGAGATTCACTCCTTTAAGTGGATTATCAAAACCTAATTAAACTTCTCTGAGAATCCCCTTATTTAGTATTAAATTTTGTTTATTCTTACACTAAGAGTGAGTTTTAACACTTTAAATTTACACCTTTCGTGCATTTGGATTGATTTTCCTCAGTGTCCCTGTTTAGAAAGATCCCAAGCAATTGGATTTTAGGCAGTTTGCACCAGCACAAAAGACTTTTAAGATTCATCCACTCAATCCAGAATCGAGGTCACTACTGTCACTGTGGTGAGGAACCTTTCCTGTACTGTCTGCACTGTAATATCAGATCCTGTCTGGAGATGCAGACTCAAAAGAAGGATTTCTCTTGTCTGTATGAGCCCTTATACCTCCACATGAAAAGTAAGGTGACAGGACAAGAAGAAATGGCCTCAGGTTGTGCCAGGGGAAGTTTAGATTGGAGATTAGGAAAAATTTCTTCACTGAAAGGGTGGTCAGGCATTGGAACAGGTCTGGTGGAATCACCATTCCTGGAAGTGTTCAAAAAACTTACGGATGGGGCATTTGGGGGTATGGTTTAGTGGTGAGTATGGTGGTGCTGGCTTAATGGTTACACTCAATATTAGAGGTCTTTTCTAACCTCAGTGATTCTATGCCTGTTGAAGTTAGTCACTGTTCTGAACTTCCTTGGAAATATAGGAGAATGCTGGAATGGAAGTCTACAGGAACACTCCCCCTTTATGACTGCACTGACTGCCTGAGTCTCCACTGCAGCTGCTGGAGCCTCCACAGACGTTCAGCCCCTGGGGCTCAGTCCAACTGCCTGAACTTGGGGTGTCTCACAAGACAATTCATTTTGAGGCTTATTCAGTATATCCACATGAGGACTTCAGAAAAGATGGGCACATCCTGAATGAGAAAAACCACAAGGGGCCCCCAGATGGAACTCGGTACTGATGATTAGGTAAGTAAAATATACCCTAAATCTTTTAGTCTTTTGTGCTAGAAATAGCTGATTGTTGTTTTACTTTTATTGACAACAATGGGAAGTCAGACATATTCTGCGCCTTCAAACAAATACATTTACAGGTCCTAATTCTGAACTTAATCTAAGTTCAAATTAGTGGGTTTGGTCCTGGTTTTTGGGGGCTTTTTTTTTTCTTGTTGGTTGGTTGTTCATTTGGTTGGGTTTCTTTTTTTGCTGAACACAGACGAATTTCATGTAGCAGGGTTTTAGGTACCCATACCCCTGAACTTCTGTCACCAAGAAAGGGTATGACAGTCTTGGTCATGAGGAAGAATCTTATGAATTTTGTGTCTGCAGAGCTAAGCAATTTGTAACCCTATTCTGAACATGAACTAATTTTAGGTACTAACACTCCACAATAGCTGGAATTGGAGTGGGCTGGATCTTCTCTGGTATATCTGTCTTTCAGACTGGCACACAAGACATAGGAATACTTATGACAGTCTCCACTCACTTATTTTACTAAGTGAGTGGAGGCTGTGATTGGAATTTTGTGGGTGAATAGAGGTTTCTTAGCAGTAAAATAGAATTCTGAGTGATTTTTTACTGGCCTATTGCTCAGATACACTCTTTTGTCCTGCATAAACAAATTCCTACATGGACAATACATGTGAGGAAAAAAAACTCAAATAAAATTTCTTGAAGGACCCTCTCTTCCTGTTAGGTCTTTTCAGATTACTCAGCTTTTTCTTCAGGGACAAAACCAAATAAACGGCGAATATCCCTTGATAGTTGTTGGTAACAGCGGAAAACTGGCGGAAGAGGCGGGGGGGACTTTCCTCTTGTTGCTTCCACCGATGCCTTGATTTTGTGACAAGCTGCAAAGCGCAGACGTGCTGCTATTCTTCTGATCTGGGGTGGGGAATAGAAGAGCTGCGAGCAGGAGCGGCGGTGTCCGGGCGGTGTCCGTGCGGTGTCCGGGCGGTGTCCGGGCGGTGTCCGTGCGGTGTCCGGGCGGTGTCCGGGCCGTGTCCGGGCGGTGTCCGTGCGGTGTCCGTGCGCTGCCCCGCGGGCGGGCGGGGGCGGCAGGGGGCGCGCGGCCCCGGAGCATCGCAGCTCCCGGGGCCCTGCAGGGCCACTCCCGGGATGCTGCACGCCGGGCAAGCCCCGAGCCGTGTCCCAGCCCCGAGCAGTTGCGATCCTTGGCTGCCGTCCCGCCAGCCTTTCCGTGCAGGCAGACTTTCACTGGAGCTGCCGGAGCTGCCGAGCGGCGCTGGCGTGGATCAGGTTTCAAAACTAGGATCTAATTTTAAATGAGATGTCAAAAACTGGGACTGACAAACAGTGGGAAAGACTGTAAAGAGGCAAGCCACAGGTAATCTCTGTGAACAGCTCGGCAGCCATGCTGACAGCTGGGAACGGGAACCCCGGAGCGCTAACGTGAGCGCTCGGGCTGCTCCCCTGACCTCGGACAAGCTGCTCAGGGCTGCTTCATTCAGGTGTCGAGCTCCTCCTGCAATGCTGCTGAATAGTTTGACAGGATCAGGGGAAGCCAGGAATGTCACTCCATTCTCGTGAAGCACTCGGTAACCTATGGGAGCCATTTTCCTTCCCCACTTTCTCCGTGTATGAAGAACCCACCCCATGGAATGAATAAAACCTGGACTACAGAGCAAAGTATTGCAGTACTCCCTCATGGAATAACGCACTTCAGTAGCATTACTGCACTTGACTGGGGCTCTTGTGTTTTCTTTCCCTTGCTCTCTTTGGAATATTACAGACCCCTGAGGAAGTCTCCAAGCCAGAAGCAGAGAAGTCTGGTGATGCAAAAGGGAAGAAAAGTGGCTAAAACAGCGAGGCAGCCACTGTCTTAGAAATACAAAAAAGTATTTATAAATGCACTGAATTAAAATAAGAAGTGTCCAGTATGTTTTATGTGATTAAATAGTCTGGATAAATGCAAGCACTGGGCAGATGTAACATCAACAGCTCAAATGAAGCCAAATCATCTGCTGTTTAGAAACTCAGGTAGCAACCTTCAGCTGGGCAACTATGCAGCAATAAAAGGAAAAGTCATTTGTCAAGGATGAACCAAGGGCTCCTTTTCACTCACCTTTTTAACTTTTCTTTTTTCCTCACTTGTGGGTTTTTTAGGTTTTTGTTTGGTTGGTTGGTTTTATTTGTTTGTTTGGTTTTGGTTTTGGTTTTTTTGCAGGGGGTTGTGAGAGGAGGTTTGCAGGGTTTTTTTAGATATATAGTTAGAAAAAAGTATGACAGCAGGGCCAGTCTGCTTTATCTAACTACTTGGACAATGGTTGCCTGATTACTTTGAGCCCTAGAGCAGGGGAGGCAATAATGTAGTGCAACAGGGTTGTGGGGTTTTCATGGAGAAACATCTCTTATCATCTATGGAATTTTTCCATAGTCAATGCTTTTAATTTTGAAAAGACGTTTTCTGTCTTGACTGAAGAAGATGCAGACATTGTAGAAGACACAAAGAAGACCCAGTTAACTAATTTCCTCTGCAACCTCAGCACATTTCAAATTGCCAATGTATCTTTCCTCACTTCATCCCCTTCTAGACATGGGACCAAAACCCAGATTTCCCTCACACATGATTTCCCACAGTACATTCAATTCTATTTTGGTTCTGACACCAGATTATTTGGCTATTTCTGATCTATCTCGATTGTTTTTTCTTGTTCTTTGTCTCTGTGGATGATGAGCATTTCCACCATACTGGGTTACTGAAGTGGAAATTGACTTCCAGATCATTCCATAAGCCAGGCAATAGAAATCTGGGCTCAGGCTGCAATACAAGGACTTTTTTATGTGTACAGATTTTCCCATTATCTTCATCTGTAACACCGTGGCATCAACACACCACAAGTGTGACCAGCTCACAGGTTTTAAGATCACATGTTAGAGTCACTTGCTGAATCAGAGATTAGAGAAAGCATTTGATATTTCATAGGTCATTAGACTATCTAGAGGTAGAAGCTAACAGCAAATACTTAAAAAGAAAAGATAATTGATTATGCTTTCATTAAAGAGAGAAGAAAAACAGAGACACTCTTATCAGTGCCAATCAACATCGGAGACTGAAATCTTGAGCAATTCTGAAGTGAGGAATTTGTTTTCAATCCTTTCCTTATAGCAGTATTATAGAGACTGAAATCCAGGTCCCTGATTAACCCCTGAGTAAAGAATAACCTTCACCTAGAGAGCTCTGCTTTCAAAAGGGTTGGCCCCTGTAACTAGAGCCTGTTCAATTCTTCTTCTTCAAAGAGAACAGCCATCCAAGAATGTCAGCTTCATAGAAGGAGCTATAATTTCGAAGAAACTTCCTGTTTGTCGATTTACTTTTTGTATCTTGGGGTTATAAATGGGAGGAAATGTCATGAAGGTGATTTTTCTTATTTTTTTGGTTGCATGTTACATTTTGCAATTGCAGAGGCTTACAAATGAAGCGTTTTCTGTCACTGTTTATAGATTGAAAGTGAGCAGACTATCTATACGTGTGTAGCTACCAAACACATGTTGAATTCAGATTTGCAAGATAACATATTACAGTGTTCTTGATCAAAACCAAATAATGACTTCCACTTTAAAAAAAAAAAAGACAAGCCAAAAAAAAACCCCAAAAAGGCAACCCAAAAATCACACTCTAGCTACTATTCAGTAGAAAAAGACACATAGCTGAAGCTGGGTTTAGACATGAAGTGTATCCCTGGAAGAAGTCAGCTTGTCAAAATCTCTCTTTCTTGGCAAGATCCCAGAAGGGGAGTAGTTTCACAAAGATGAAAAGAGTGTTAAATGCTAACATTCTTCCAGATTGGATATGCATTCTTTCTTATACATATTTTTGTTATGAAACAAATGCATTTTGGTAAAATTAGGGATGTGTTTCTGTGTTTCTGCCTCTACTGTATATTTTGTGTGATAATATGGCACTGATTTCCTATCTAATTTAAAACAGTTTAAAATAACTGGTAACATCTAGTAGCTTTCTATTCTTCCAACCTTTATTTTCTGTTCTGTGTATTTTAATGTGGAGCAGGGAGTTGGCAGGGGTTATTTATTTTTCGTTACTTTTCTGTTTTAGAATAAGAAGAAATGAGCTTTGACCTTCTCCCTTCTGTTCATGACTTCCCCACCATCACTAAGCTTTTCTGTTCAGGGTCCCAAATTACATAGCGGAAAGAAATGTTTGGATTTAAGCCCTGGTGCTTTATGGTCTAAGATTCAGTTCTTGAAGGACAATAAAAATCTTTATTAAATGATACACTGGTTCCTTTCAAACATTCCTCTAGTATTTGGAAGGCAGAAGATACATGCACTCTGTTTTCTTTGTCACAGCCCTTGTATTTCACAGTGGTATATCTCTGATTTGGGGACCCAAAATTAGTGTTTGCCCATGATCTCAAAACAAAACAAAAGCACCAAAACAACAACAAAAAAAAAGAAAATAAAAGAAAAAGTAAAAAAAGAAGAAAACCAAATCTATAGTCTTCTCCCCAAATATGCATTCAGTGTAACTTCAGGACAAATGAGTAGGTGAACAGTATGTACATGGACAGACACTTTCACAAATATCCCTACAAACCTAAACCATGCTATTTGGGTGTACAGAAACTGTGCAGTATGGGCAGGCTTAATCTCAGAGGCTGAAAAGCTGCAGCCTGATAACATTCAACATACTCAGATGGTACTGGATACGTGTAATATGTAGGTATCAGGTGCGACTCTCATTAGGAGGCTGGACCTTTGTCTTGTCTTCTAAACTAATTTTTTTCCTTTCTGATGTAGAAACCTTTTTCAAATGCTTATGCTTTCCAGGAAAATAAGTTATTTTATTCAGCCTGTGTTTTCCTAATCCCCTTTTTTCCCTTCATGGTTATTGCCACTTTAAATAAAGTGGTCTTCACAAAATAGTCTCAATGAAACAGTCAAGCTTTTACAGATCACAAATATTAGGCCCCAGGAATAGGTAGAACACGGTTAGGAAAAAATATAGAAAATACACTAAAGAAATTAAATTATTGTGAAGTATTACCCTCCTGTGTCTATCTGGAAAACAATACATGTGTTTGTTTTAAACACATTCTAACACTCAGTTCCCAGTCTGGGAAGGCGAACCCAGCCTCTACTGTGTGTAAGCTTCCACTCCAAGCAAAGCTTCCACCAAAGCAATTGTAGCTGACATCCCCTCAGGATCACTCCTAGCATGTGCAGCCTGCGAGTTTCCTTGGAAACTGCCATGCCGCAAGCATGAGATTATGGCACATGACTGCTAAGCTGTATAGCTTTACCCAGGAAAATAAAGGCATGCAAGAATGGGGACCAGGACTGCAATCCACCTCCCAAGGACAGTAACTGCTGGTTTTCAACCTGAGGCTTCTAGTGGCCGATGGATTACTTCTACACAGTCAGAAAAGATAAGGAACTAAAGCATATCTGTTTATTATGAGATTATGTTTTTTGCATTACAGCCTGTTTTCCTGCTGGGAGGGGGCACAACTGAAAAGCAACCTGAAAATCACCACATCTCCAAAGGCCTTCTGCAAGAAGTCAGCTAGGAGGCCATACAACATTTTCCTTAGGCTGAGCTAATCTGGCTAGGATACCTCATATGGACCCTTTTTAAAAGAGGCATTCCCTCTCCAGATTTCTGTGATTATACAGTGCTGAAGGTGAGACCTTGAGAATGACCACAGTGGCCCAGCCAAGTAACTACCAAACTCACCAGCCTGTACCTGACATAGTCTATAATAAACAAACAGAAGGAGAATATAAGTACAAAGGAAAGACACAATTTTTTTGTACTCAGGCACCCTTGACAGATTTGCCTGCAATGGACTTAGCCATTTCTGACCACTAATAAACCTCTAGTCCCATCCCTATCCTGTGGCAAGCAGTCCTGCAGGATACATCAACACTTGGTGAGGAAGTTTTTCCTTTGGTTTATCACGAATCTCAGTCCTGCTGGTTTCCCTTTGATGACTCTTAGCTCTTGCATTGAAAAGACAGTGACCAATTGCTACCTATTCACCTTCTCTTTTCAACTAATGATTTTACAACTTCTCTATCAGATCCCCCTCCAGTCATCCCAGTTTGAGACTGGAGAGCACTAGACTCGTTGTTTTACAGTGCACTTTGTCTATGGTGATGTCAGCTTGGAACATGCATTTTCTTGTAGTTTTATTAGGCGAGAGTAAGTAGCTGGGTCCTTAAATATATAATTTAGCCTGTGAGCTTTGTAGTCTCCATATGAATTTGACCTAGGATATGCAGGTCACAGGAAAGCTTAATTATTTGGGTATTTAGATGTTCTGTGAGAGCCCAGCTTTGCTACTGCCATCCCCTTGTGGCAGTAGTTATCATACTTGGCCTCAAATTCATTCATATTGGCTAATATCCACTTCAAAGGTTCTGATTTAAATCCCACCTTCCCATACTGATATCTTTCTGGGAATCTACTGTGTCCCCCCAGACCCTGCCAGGAGCCTGTGACCCTGGAGCTGCCAGAGCACCCACCCAGAACCATCTGGCGTCTGCCCACGGTCCTCCAGGGTAGCACTTGCTGAAGGACAGCTGCCCAAAACAAATGGTGACCTCTGTCATCTGGGCCATCAATTGTTACAACATCTGGCAACTGGCTTTCTTATGAGAACTGACATTTGGTTGCTTTGGTCGAGGATTTTAAGATCCATGGGCCAGAGTAGAAAATAGAACAGATCTCAATTTTTAATTTTTTTTTTTTAATATGCACTTCAAATGGCTTGCAGTTATTTGGAATAACAACATAAAGAACTCAAAGCAAATAACTTATCACACTGAGAGAATCCTTTTGACAGATTTTTGCTGGTCTTATCCCATTCCTGCCTTGAGTTAACCTTGCTGCAGCCCCAATAACTCTAAATTCTGTTGCAGAGACTCTCCTACGCCTTAGGGGCGCATTTAATGACATGCAGTGGCTACATTATTGCAGCTGTTTCCACTGAATGTAGGTGCTTGGCCATGTGAGTTTGTATCCAGCTTTACATCTGCGTCCATGTGTACAACGCAGCAGGCTGCTCTGACTCCCTGTCACTCTCTCTTCTCATAACTTTTCTTCACAAGACAAACACAACAAAGATAGAAGTAGGCGTACATCAAAATTTAAAACATTTCAATGTACTGAAAAGAGTCTTTGGTCTTTTGCTACATTCATAAAGCAATTTGCAAAAAAACAATTAAGGAGAGTGATATCCTTAAAATATTGGCAAAGCTAATAGTGAACTCTGGAAAATTACATTCAGGTATTGCATACAATTTACTGTGTTACTTCAGTCCCACAGATGGCTACAAATAAAATAAATGTTTAACATAAAATATTTATTTTGAGCTACCAACACTGTTTTTAAAAGATTCCTTCCCTAAACTCTAGGCAGATTTGACATAAAACAGGAAAAAAAGGGAAATAACCATCAAATAAGCAACTAAAATAAACTTAAAAAAAAAAATTTAAAATAAAGAAATAAATCTTACTAACCACAAAGTAAGAGAAAACCAAATAAAATACGAATGTAGCAAACATGTAGGTATAAAGAAACATAAAGGTTATTAAAATGTATAGGAACAAATTATAATTTAAAATCTACTAACTACGATAACTAATGCAGACTTTTAGATCTAATTGAACTAATCAGCATGAGCAGATACTAATGTACAGTGGCTGCACTGATTTATCAAGACACCAAGCATTCAGATAGTTAATTCCAGAGGAAGAAAAAAAAAATCTAGAGTGCAAATACTTATATTTCTGTGTGTTGATGTTTCATCTGGGCTCCCTGTGAAAAATGGAGACGGAAAAACAATACTGTCGAGCTACAGAGCCCCATTTCAAGCACCTCGCTGCAGCAGTCCCTGACGGAGTCTGAAATGGAGTTAGGCTTGTTTAGCATGCCTGCAGGGTCACACCAACTGACCCGGTCCCCTCTGATTTCACTTAAAACTCAGATTTTCTCCATGAAGATAACATGTTCCTCTGATATTCAATTACCTGGTCTCCAGAAAGATCTTATTTTTCATGGTGTAATTTTTAACCTTTGTTTAAGATGTCTTTTTTTTTACATAAACTCTTTTAACCTTATGTATTTCCTCAAAGAATGTGTGCTTGCAAGGAAAATGTTTGGTTATTGAAATATCTTAACAAATAAAGTTCACTGCAATTTTAGCTTGGTAGGTTATAAAGGAGTGTTAAGACAATCATTAAGTGCTCTTTCTTTAATTTCTTTTGATATTGTCTGCTATAAACATGAATATTCATATAGATAAACTGATTCTGTATGTGCTTATTCTGAGAGCTTTTGTACTGAAATAAATTATGAGCTAGCACTTCTGTGGCTTTTTTTTTTAATTCAGAAACGTGTGATTTGTAATATACATGAAAATTTAAAAAAAAAATTAAATAAATTAAACTATGACAGAAATTTTCATGAAAAATGCCAAAAAACAGCTCAACCATCTTCTGAGTGTGAAATGCTTCACAATATTGTTTGTATACTGAGGGTTTTTTGAGGAAACTGGAAAATTATCTCACCAGAACTTCCCTGGCATTCAGTTGAGGTGTAGGTTGGCACTTGGAGAGGACCTGGCTGAGCACATTTGGTTGAGAACTTGCTGCTGTTAGTCTGACAGCCACAAAGGCACACTGGATACAATATCTGTGCAAGTACTTTCTGCTTATCGGGAACGGCAAGTCCCAGACCACCTCCCTGCCCAAGTGCCCCCTTAAGAGGCCAGATTGGCATTTAAGGAATGTGAGGATTAGTGATGTAAACTGCAGCAAATCCAAAGTTTAAAGAGGACAGAATTTATTTAAGTATGTCACTGGGAGTTTGGAATTGAATTTTTATATTTCACTTTCTCCAGTCTTGTCTTCTTAAACCTCCTGACTAGTACTTAGAAAACTCTGCTTGCTGTCCCAGTTGCAGGAACAGCCTCCCACTTCACTGCTCCTTAACATCCCCATGTTATCCGTCCTTCCATGCCTTACCTCTCAATCTCCTCATTTGTTTTTATTTTTAAGGGGGATAGAGGGGTGTGGTGGGTTGTTGATGTTGTAAGGCAGCTGTTTCAGGCAGCGGGCCTATACCTGAGAAAACACAAACGATTCAGTGCACCACTGCCTGAACAAACATAAAACCTTTTCACCCAGGAACGTCCCAAATCCCTTGCATCTGTAGAATCCCTCCCAGAGAAAAGCACAATTGGTAAATCAGTGCAGCTACCCATCACCTCTGAGGCCAGGGTTTTACAGGAGGATTTTGCTGCTGGGAAGTCAATTTAAGCAGTTTCACCCCCTTTTTTTCTTCTCACTTGCTCATTCCTTTCTCTGCCACCCCACCTCTGGTGGGGGAAGCTTATCAGTCCTTCAGCAAAGCTAATTGTTCATTGGTATTGCTGCTGACAGCTGGAGTGATGCAGGTTAATAAACAAAGGAAAGCAACACTCAAGGAAGGGTGGGAGAGAGTGTCTATTAGCTTAAATCATTCCACTCAACCATTTTTTAGTATGGTCACCCAGAGAGTTGAATTGCCACATCTGAGTACCAACACAGGTGGGGAAAATTGCTTGCAAACTGGCTTTGCAACTTGAAAAATTACAATGTGGAATCTCAGCCTGGTTTCTTGGGTGTGTGGAGTAATATTCATTCAGGAATCACGTTACACCTGACTTAAAGGGAACCAAATCTGTTGCATAACCACTGCTTTTGGGAACATAAGATAGGAAATTCTGATAGAACATGTATGGAGATGCTGAGACTTGTGCAAGGACTGATTCCTCGCTTTCTGTTCTCAGGAGCATCGAGGCACAGCAGATTTTATATTCTCCTTACACATGCAATTCTAATCCTGGCTATCTGAAAACAGGCGCCAGAAAAAAAGAAAAAAAATTTAGAGAGGAGCAAAAAGGATAACCAAAGGAGTATAAAGCCCTCCGTGGAGGAGAAAACAAAATAAACTAGGTGACAACCCTGTGAAAAGGGAAAAATTCTAGAAGGGTAAGAGAGGTGCCCAAGAAATTGTGGACGTTGTTGATATGGTACATAAGGATGGTTTGCTCTCCATTTCATCCCAGTAAGAAAAATAGTGTCTCGGCAAAATGAGTAAGATGTAAGCTGAATACAAACTTAAAGAAGTACACTTTTTCACCGTGCGTAACCAAGCAGGGACTTGCTGCTACAGGATGTTATTGGCGCCCAAAGCTTATTTAGATTCAAGAGGAGAATGAACAAGGAAGATAAATCCAGGAATGGAAACACCTAGAAAGCAAACTTGGCACAAAAAGTGTCTGAAGTTCAGCTGGTGGAGTCTGTTTGGGGAAATATCAGTGCATGCCTCCACCTTCCTTTGTACTGCGCCAGGCACCCACCTTGTCCCTGCCAGAGTTGGGATTACAGGGTTTGGACCTTCTTCAGCACATCTGTTCTGATGTTCTGCAGCACTACAAAACTGTCTAAATCAGGAGCTGCCCTTGTTTTTCTACCTGCTGTCATGTTCCTACATGGACAAGGCAGCATCTCCATTTTATCTACAAAGGAGGAGTGTGGACCTGCATCCACATCCCGAGTTAGGGTGCAGAGAGGGGTGTTTCCCTGTCCTGGAGCCAGCACAGGTGGGAACCAGAGAATTTGGCAGTCTTGTCCTCCTTCCCTGTACAGGAAGAATTTTTAGGGAGTAAGATAACAATCCAGGGCTCTGTTCTGTTACGGATTAGGAGCTAAGGGAATTTGATATTTTTTAGGAGATACCACACACGCTGGTTAATCCATCCAAATAGTAGTTGTGGTGTAGTTGGTTCCAGCTATAACTCTCCAGTGCTTGACCACGTATATTTGTAAAATACATATCGTTTTAGAGCTTATTTGACAAGGCAGTTTTTCACAAAGAACATTTTGTGACCTAAAAATAGATATATTTAATAAATGTGCAGAGACACTAATTGTCTTAGTCTATCATCACTGGTAAAGTAATAAAGAAATGGATCCATGCTGGTGTTTGGCTAAAGCTTCTGTTTGAACTCCTACAAAAAGGAAGTATTAGGAAGTAATAATTAGTGAAAGGAAGAAAAGTTTTATGTTCATCTGTATTTTCCTTTTAAAAATAATCTCGTCATGTTTAATGTTGCACTATTACATAGTTCTTATTTTGCATAAATACATGATGATTATAGCTGTATAACCTTGGCAACAGAGTGTCCTCATGAGGCAGCCTGAAATAGAAGAGAAATGCAGATTATACTACACAACTGCTCTTTTGGGAACAATATTTTATTATGTTTTATTTCCTTTCCATAAAATTCAAAGAAAATGAAGGTAATTTGTGTTCCACAAAACCAATGATAAGCTGTTGGAGGAAATTCCTAAAACACACTCAGGCACAGACCTACAAACAGGTGTAGGCAAAGAGGGGTAAGAAGATCAGGCTATACTCATGAACACCTTGAATCTGACCTTCCTAACCTGGACATTTGAGATTTCAAGCAGGAACTTGTTTAAAAATGATTAATTGTATGAAAACTGTGGGGCCAAATCTCAGACACAGGAAACAACTTTATGCTGTAGCTTACTACTGAGTGGAAAATGACACGGTGGGGAAAGGAAGTACTAAAAACGTGGGGTCCAGTTGTTCATTGGTTTATATGGCCTGAGAATGTGGCCCAGAGAGTCTCTCAGGCTGGCCATTAGGGCCATTGTAAAAGCCATTAGGACTAGCCTGTGATGTCAGTGATAAGCTCAGCTTTCATTTAATAAGGCAAAATAAAGGCCTTTTTCATGGTGGAGATAGAATCTCAGCTGACTTGCCTGCCACTGGAGGAAAACAAAACTAAAAACCTTTCATATAGGCAGGCAATTTGTTATTTTTTGACACTAAATTGACTCTTGGTCTATTATCCAGGGCAGACTGAAGTGCCACTTCTTATAACCAAGCCAGTACTCACTTGTTTAAGAGAAGTGTTTTCTGTTTAGTGCCTCGTCAGAAGCAGGATGAAAATGCTCCACAGAGCAATGGTGCCATATATCCTAGACATGCAAACTATGAGTTTTGCCTATGTGAGGAGAAAAGGGCTAAGCCCTTTACTATAGCATAAAAAGGATAAAGCTAAACAGATTGCTTGATGAATCAGTGATATAATCTCCAAAAAATCCCACAGGAATAAACCTGTGCAGCTAAGGAATTGTATAGCTTCAGCTTCACCACTGAAGAGTTGGTGCTTTTAGTCCTTGGCATGAAAGAGTGAAAGTGAAAGAGTGCTTCATTGGGATGTCAGCCCATTAATCTTGCATTTGGCATATGAACTCCCACATGATTTGAACACCTACCTGGAAGGTATGTCTCTGATTAGCACAGATGTATTACTCTGGAATTAAAATAAATACCAAAACATATTTCTGTCTTTCAGCTTACTTTCTTCTTATAACCTGTGTTGAAGTAATCATGGGTAAAATTTGTCAGGTCCCAAAGCTGCTAATGTTTCATTAAAGAGGCACACAGTAGTAGGGTAATTCAATACTTGTCTGTGGGATGTATATCTACAGGGTTATGCTCCTGTTCAGTCATGGGAACACCAGATACAACTGGCAAACCCCTTGCCTGAAGCTGACAATGCAAGCATCTTTAAATAAGAAACTTCTGTTTAATGCCATGATATTTAGCACAACAATTCCTTCAGTGCTGTTAAAGATGACACTTGTAGCCTAAAAAATGATGACGGAGAAGTTTGGAGAACTCCCTTCTGCAGGCTAGCCTTTAATAGTTACAAATCAAATGTCCATCTTCTGGACATCAAAGGACAAATCAATGACTGGCCAACAGATTTCCCATGAATCAGCACTGGTGACTTCAGTGGCCATCTCCTCTTTGACCATACATGTACTGAATAATTGTCAGCAATTGTCTTGCCATGACAGAGACTATAGGGAGCCCATGTGATTGGTCAAGATAAAAATGGCACTGCCTCTTTTTTCCAGAGTGGATTCCTTCATGCACAAGTTTTTGTGAAAATTGCAATCCTTTTCTACAGTTTGTGAGGACTTTAAGAGCAAATACAGGCAAAGATGGGCCTCCAGAAAGTGTGAAGGCATGTCTCTGTGATGTCTCTTTAAACAGAAGCAGCATGACCTCATAAGGGGAAATCATCTAAGGGGAAGGATGTGACAGAAGCTGCAGCCACAGCTACGCTGGCAGACCGGAGATGGGCTGAATCATGGAATAAAAGGTGTTTTGTGCTCATAAGCCTGAACTGTCATCTGCACACCCACTGAGCTTGAGTCATCCATCCCAGATAGACATTGACACTATCTGTTCAAGAAGGCAATGGAACTAACAGTGACAGTGTGCTAATATTGTTCCATCCCCTGTATTCCACATATAGCACATTCAATTTCTGTTTCTTTCTAAGACTCATTGTTTCCCAGCTGGGGAATGATCCTCAGATGAGATAGACAGAAGATTCAAGGTGCAGCAGCAAGATGCATTTTGTAGAATGTGACAGAAGAGAGTGCAAAATGGAATGGTTTGTGCCTTCAGACTTTTATGCCTGTCCCACCAAAGCAAAAGGAGATGAGGAGCATGAAGAGGAGGAGAGGAAGTAATATACTTCTTACACTTCCAAATACAAAATCACAGTTGTTGGCTTTATGAGTGACAAGAAGAAGAAACTATTATTTGTAGGATTTTAGTATGACATTTGATAGATATGTTAGTCTATGTATGTTATCGGCAATATGAGAATCCATCACTCATCCTGGTCATGGTTTGAAGTGAACTCATACAAGAATTTTTATTCTAGAAGTAGAGTGAGGAAAAATATCATTGTTGGTGCAAAAAATGAGAAAAGATGATCATCAAGCTTAGAGGCAAAAGACATATTGGTGATCTCCTGTCTCCATAAAGAAAAAAATAAATATTTAATGCCTAGCATACCACAAGCACTTTGTTTCAGAGGAAAATCTGTCACGATTCCGATTCCCAAAAGACTGCAGACAGGCATGCCTATTTCACCCCATCTTTCTAAGAAAATGCACCCTATCTTGTGGTCTGACTGGCCTACAGCACTTCCAGACAGGGAAGGAAGGTACCAAGCATCCCGTCTATTTGAGTTTCTGGTGTATTTTTGGCCAGTGGGAATGAGAAAGGATGACCTGCATTTTCTACTCATTCTATTAGTTCAGAAATTCACTTAGACCAAAGGATCTTAAAATTTCTTCCTCTCTTTTGAGGGATTTCTGTAGACTGCACTCAGAGGTGATGCACATATTCTCTGTACAGTTCAGTTACAATTTTACAGCCTCATATGCATAAAATAACTCATATTAAATAATGTACTCTTCTGCATGTAGGGCTAAGGTTTGCTCTCACTTGCCAGATGTGACACTTGGACATCACAACAATTATCAGCAGCGCTGGTGTTGGTATTTCTGCTGGTATCAATACTACACTTCAAATCACAAACACAGCAAAAGGCTCCACTGATGACAGTCAAAACATACACCTCACTTTTTGTATGAAGGACACCCAATTTGTTTTGCCACTGTTTGGAATTAATATTAATAACAACAATAATATTAATAATTCGAAGTGTCAAGAAAGTGGTAATTGCTTTAGAAGTGTATGGGGACAAGCAGTTAATAGACTGAAGAATTCAGAAACAGATAGCTAATATTACTGAGCAAAGTTTAATAGTGTAAGCAGAACTATATGCTTGTCTGACTCCCATCTCTCTCCCATGCACGAAAACCTCATCTCTTCTTAGGGAGGTATTTCAGTCTGTAGTGTTCAGATTGGATTTCCCAGAAATAGAATCTTGGCCAATTATGATAATTTTCTTTATCTATATTTAAAATTAATTTAAAGGAAATGGTGACACTTAAATGCACCTGGCTGATTAAACCATAGTCTGTAGCCGACTGGAGTTAGCAGCAAGTCTTTTATTGATTTCAGTGGAGTTCAGACCATGATATTTAATCCATTTTGATTATTGGTCTAATTTATCCCATGAGTGAACACATGTTGAAAAAAGAGATTGGATATAAGTGGAAAAGGGCCCAGTGAAAGTGTATCTTAGACTCTATGTGAAAGAAAAAACAGATTGTCCAGGTAGTATTTGAGCCATCTAAGAATAAGTAAAATATCTCACACTATTTCCTTTGTCTTTTTCTCTTCTTTTAGTCCTTTCCCTCTTTTCTGGGTAAGGACTGTGTTTTCACCTGGACAGCAGAAGCATTTAGCACACTGTGGATTCTTCTGAAATCCAAGCAATAACAAATGATGATGCATCATTCCGCAGTCTTACAAGCAGTTACAAAGAGCCAGCAAAGGGTTCACAGAACATTATTATTGACATCATTGTTCTGGGAGCTTTTAGAGCTTTTAGAATTACTCTGAGATTTGATAATGAGCTCAAAAGGACACTTGGCTTCATTTGCTTTTAGAAGTTCCTTCACACAGCCTTGCTGCAATCTGGCAATTCTAGAAACATGTAGGAATCAAAAAACCTGTTAATTTAATAAGTGTTAGTAGATGAGTTGAAGAGTTAATTACAGACTGGACAGGCAGAACAATACAGCATGAGCTATACCTTCCTGCAAAGTTCTTCAATACCAGACACAACAGGATCCCAGTTTTTTGTGAAGATCTCGGGGCATGGTTGAAATAGAAGAAATATATGAATGTGCAATTCTGAGTCCCTTGAAACTCCTATGAGAAACTCCCCTGGATATTTCATTCTGCAGAGTTATGGAAAGCTGAAAGTTGAGTTTCCTTGAATTTCACTTTTTAAATTCTTATTCTGTTTAAATCCAAGTGGTACAGACAGGTTTCAGTGAAGCTGGAGAAGTTCTTGCACTTGCTTGTAACTAACTTTTAGACAATCAGCCTATACATGATGCTAGACTAGAATTGTTCCCAGTCTGTGTATAAACATCTAGTCCTTATAGGAATCCCACTGTGTATACCATATCTTAGGAACTGAGATTCAGTGAAGAAAATACTCAAAAATGTTCAGGGGAATTTAACTTCTTAAACAGCACTTCGAACTCAAAACATTCTCTATTCTTTTAGGCAAGCAGAATTTCTCCCTGTTACTTGCCAAACATTTAAAAATACATTTCCATGTGACAGAATGCACCTCTAAACCTCTCTGCTGCTCAGCCTTCCCCAACATCCTCAACACACAGATTACACCAAGCAGGGCACTGTGTTATAGATCTAGATGTTTCCAGACCTGGAGAGCCTAGCTTTGATTTAGTGTTGCTCTCCACTTTGGGCAATTTTTGTTTTGTTTGATTAGACTTAAAGTTAGAAGTGAGATATTGCTGTGATTTCAACACAGTACTAGAAGATACACGGGTGGCAGGGATGGCTTTGGAGGGAGATGTACAGACCAGGGGCCAGCCTGGGGTAGATGTGGATCCTAATCACCATCTAGTGCCTACAGAGGTGCATGAAAATACTTGCACTGTTTTCTGTGGTGCAGGAGTGAGCTGCTGATTTTAGTCTGGCTGTTAAACTTAGAGCAGGCAGTGGCTCCTGTTACATCTGCCATAACAGGAAATGGGGTAAATTTTGTCTAACTCTGATCTGCAAATCTGAGTTAAGGTATGGACACAGAAAGGATTTGGGAATCATCAAAGCGTATAGATTTTGGTCACAAGAGCTTTCGATTAAAATAAAAGGGAAACAAAATAATTTCCATTTTTAAAGTGGTCTCTCTCTCACTTTTCTCAGAAGTAAAAGTGGAAATTTTAGGGTTTCCAATAAACAATTTTATTAAAAGTTAGAAATGACAGTACTGTCTGAAGAAAGTACTGTTTTGTTATGTCATTAACCAAAACCCACAACTTCTCTACAAGCTTGGGCTTTTTAAAAATTATTTTTCTTTTAGTTCAAAATTATTTAGGAAGTTTGAGAGTTTCTACTGCTTTTAATTGAAAAATCATCTTTTTGGCAAGAGGGTGCAAATTGATAGGTTTTCCCTAAATTTCTTTCTGTATTGCCACTTCACTGGTACCTTCACCTTCTAGCATTGAGGATAACATGCAGGTAATTTTAGAGAACTGTCAATCCAGAAAGAATGGACAGATTATAAAATGGAGTGCTCTTGTTTGGGGGAACTGGAATCATAGAACCACAGAGTGGGTCAGGCTGGAAGGGACCACGATTTATCATCCAGTCAAACCTCCCAGCTCAAGCAGGGTCACGGTGCAGCACATGGCACAGGACTGTGTCCAGATGGTCCTTGAATAATGAGGGAGACTCCACAAAACCTCTGGGCAATGTGTCCCAGTGCTCAGTCACCCACAGAGCAAAGAAGTTCTTCCTCATATTCAGGTGGAACTTCCTGTGTATCATTCTCTGCCTGTTGCCTCTTGTCCTATTCTTTGGCATGACCAAGAAGAGCCTGGTGCATCCTCTTGACACATTCCCTTCCAAAGCTTCATTTGCTTTACTTGCATTTAATTTTAGACACTTAACTGACATTCCCCACTGACCCCATAGAGGCAAAGCAAAAGAGAAAAGCACTCTCAAGAAAATAATGCAGGTTGAACATCTCCAGCTACTTCTGATGACTGCTCAGCAAACGAAACCAGCTCCATCCCTAACCTCAGACAAGTACTGAAGGTCAGGTCAAAAGGTTCTGAGTTTAGGAAAAACAGACCATTCAAAAACTTCTCAGGTGACAATGCCACCTTTCACATCTCTGTGAAAAAGTTTTTGAAGCAACAGAATTCAGGGAATAGAGAAGGATATAGTATCACCTGAAATGTGCTGCAGTGACTTTGTAAGTGTAGCATTTCTGAAACCCGACAGACATAAAAGTCTTGAGCTCACTGCTCAAAAGGTTTGTTTTTCACTTGGAGCAACTGGCATATTGCCTTGCTTTAAAGCAAAACAGCTGGAAAGACATGGTTTAATTTTCTTTACAATCAATCAGGCAATGTGAGTTCGAGGTATATTGTAACACTGGTGATCTTGCCTTGTGGTGAAACCACAGTGTCTCACCTTCACGGTGTCTTTATTCTGGGACAGTCCAAGCACGTTGATGGCTCCTAAATGAAAACCCACCTGTCTTTGACAGTAAAGTCCATGCATATATTGGTCAGCAATAGCCACAGCTAACAACTGTTGAGTCTCAGATTCTCTGAAAACTAGCAATATTTTACTGGCAGTGTTTCTTAGGTTAAAAATGATATTTAAACAGTCATTGCATGAAACTAAAATTTATAATCCTTAGGAAACCTGCAGGAGCAGTGATAAGAAGCATAGGAACAGAGTTATCTCGAATTATATGTCAAAACTCTTCCCCCTCAATCTTTCTCTTTCATATTATTTTGCTACTTTGGTCATAACGCCCCACAGGACATGCCAGTTTGCACAAAGGACATTACCTTCACCCTGTTTGGATCTATCTTCCCCTGCAGAACATAAGGGTATCCCCTTGACTTCAGCAAGAATTGTTACTCTCATGAGAGATAAATACCTGATCTCAAAGCTTTCTGAACATCTCTTATTTCTACAGCTACACCTGCTCTGCTCAGGATGTTCATCCCAGTCCTTGATCCCCAAACTCTATGATTCTGAGTGGCTCATGCTCATGCACATTACTGCTAACTTCTTCAAGAGCAAACTGGTTGCATGTAAAGTGTGCACTATTTGAGCCAGATTTCTGCCAGCCCACCTGTGGGGGTTTGGTTTGTTTGTTTTGGTTGAATGGCTGTCTGGCTTTTTGTTTGTTTTCCCAGTTCAAGATGTTTGAAATAATGTGAGAAGTGTTTTACAGCCCAGCAGAGCAAATGTTCTCAGAATTGCCACCAACTTTCATCCCAGAAAGGTCTAACTGCTTTACTCTGAAAGAGAACTGAAGTGTGAAGTACATACACAGAGTGCATGATGAAGAGATTGGAATAAAGGAGGAGCTGACTTTTATGATAGTGTAGACACATACACATTTAAAAGATATTGTAATGGATGCTTTATAAATATCTAAGTAACCACAAGTAGATATTCACCTTGAATCACAGATATGTTTACGGTTTTCCTTTTACAAACTGCTTATATCTTGGTCCAAAAAATATTTCCTCTTAGACTACAGTCTTTTTACATTCCTTACTCTATTGGACTATCTCAAATGCAGCCATTGGGCACAAGCTGTAATACAGGAAATTCCATTTACTTGTAAGGAAAAAGTTTTTTATTGCAAGCATGATCAAACACTGGCAAAGGTTGCCCAGGTAGGCTGAGGAGTTTTCATCCTTGGGGATATTGAAAACTCAACCAGATATAGTCCTGAGCAGCCTGCTGTAGGTGACCCTTCTTTAAGCAGGGATATGATTTCATCATTCTATGATTTTTTTTTCTTAAGAAAATGCAGTTTTTTCACAGTTTAAGGCACATAAACTTCTTAATATAAACACTGGTCAAAAAGTGTTGGTTTATGCCTTTATGCTATGCTGGCATTCAAACAGACCAATACTTAACACAGCAGGAAAAGAATAAAGCTGGGCAGCTTAATGCATCTTTCCCCATCTTCTTTCAGCTACTTATTAACTCCCATAATTTGTATTCAGAAAAGTAATTCAACAATTAAGCTTCGCTTAGTCTAGATGGTCTATGTCAATGTTTCTACTAATGGAAATAAAACAAAGAAATTACATTACAAATTGTACACATGCATCACAGTTCTCTAAATTTTGTCCTGCAGTACAGGTAAATGTCCCTGCACATTCTTGTGTTCTGCACTGGTTTTCTCTCTGACAAGCCAAGGGTGAATGTGGATTGTCAAATACTGCATGAAAATTTTTAATTGCCATAAATAGCTATTAAATTTTGTTGTTGTTATAAACTCCGAAGTAGCACTGATATCATGCAGTGGACTTGTGATGTTTTTAACACATTGGAAAACTTTCATTTCTGAAAAATTTATACATATGACCTATTTATTTAAGTTCCCTAAGAGGAGTGTGTTGTGTCTACGAATTATAGATTTCATGAATAATCAAGAAGCATTTTGTATATATCTAGATGGATTGAATAACTCATAATGCAGAAATAGAACAGTAGTTTTAATTTTCCCAGAATTTTAAGGGCGTTTAGATGCAAATTTAGATTTTATGGACCTAAAGACACCTTCATTATTAATTTAAAAATATTTAAAATAGCCTCAATTGAGTCATCTGGAAAATTTAGCATAAAACCAGATTAGTGAAAACAGAAATCAAATTTAATCATTTAAAACCATCTCGTCAACTTCATACTGGTGGCAATCCCATATAAAAGGCAGTTCATTCCTACTGACAATGATTTTGTGATCCACATGAAATAATAAGGAACTTGCCTTAATTTTGCATTGATTTGAAAACAAGTTTTCTTCAGAGTTGAGATCACCAGTAACTTGGAATATCTTCATTGTGTCCCAGATTTTAAAAATAGCACTGGATAATGATATGTAGTGTCTTGTCATCTACAGTTGCATCTCGATTACAGAATGTGAGAGACCTTATTTCAAGGGTCGAGGTCTGTCTAAGATCTGCATAGCTTGAGTATCAGGTCCACCCCAGCCTGCAGCAAATGGCAAAGGTGAACCAGAGTAAGTGGTAGTGAGAAGAAGGACAAGACTTTCCTTACAGGTAGAAAAATTGTTGAGATGAGGGCAGCTGTAACTGCTAATTGAATTTATTTGCAGCTTAGATATTCTTTCCCAGAGTCTTCTAGTGTCTTGCAAACTAATTGCAAAATGAAAGCCTTATTTTAACTCTGAATTCCAGGAAACATGTCTTTTCCTCACTCCCACCTGATCCTTTTGAAACAGTTCGATTGCTGCCCAGAGGTGAAAGCTCCCAGTGGTGGGATCATCATTTCATATATACAGAGAAACACTTAAGTATTAATCATCCTTCTCTTTAAGACAGGAGTTGAGTGTCTACTGTTAATGGCTTAGAAAGTTCAAAGGCACTTATTCTCCACAGCAATTAAGTGAAATGAGTAATGAACTACATTTATTGGGGTTCTTTCTGCTCTCATGCTTATTCTCCCCCATGCAATTCATTGAAATCCGCAAAGATATTCCTGACTTACTTAGTCTTTGTTCTGATTGTTGACCCTCCTAAAAGGAGAATTAATTAATGTCAGATGCAGTGGAGAATCACTGCCTATCAAATGGGATTGACGTCATCATCTCCTTTCACCTTGAGTGCAAAACTGTCAAAGAATCAAAATAAATTTTGAGTATTTCCAAGCAGCTCCATTTTCAAAACAGTGACCCTTCTGAATCCAGAACAGACATCTATTTAACTTTTTATCATGCTTGCCTTTTTTTATAAAAAAGTATTTTTATTTATAAAACCTCTTTAAAAATTAAAGTGGCAGTACGGCAGGCAAAACCAATCTTTGTATTAGACTTATGATTGAAAGTTTTAAACTTGCTGTCACCCTTGATAGAAAAACAATGAAAATTGCTGGCTACATACTTTTATTGCTTTGATTGCAGCAAACTACAGTTTCTGCTACTAAAACTTTTTTGCTAGGTACGTCACTGATGTAACACATTCATTATCAGCCCTCACATTTTCTGGAGGAAAATCCCAATTCATTAATGTGTCTAAAAAATGCAGTTAGATTTCTCTTCAGAGTTAAGTACAGACACACTGAATGATGAACATATTTAATATGTCATAATAGGAGACCATGTGTTCATGAAACCTTATTGACAAAACTTGATAGTTGTATGCTTGTTGGAATCCCGTTATTGGATTTTTAAAAAGAAAAATGGCAAAGCAACCCTTTCAAAATCATTGAAAGTCTTCATTAATGATGTACGCTTTTTTTTCCAGGGAGTGTATCTTCTTTTTCTTTCCTTTCTTTTTTTTCTTGTTCCAGAATGTGCAGAATATTGGATAACAAATAATTCCCATCCAGTGCCTTGCTAGCAGTTACCAGCCCTACAGCTCTTGTGCTGAACAGTGAAAAGGGAACTGGCATTAAGCATATGTAAAGCTCTGCGAGCAAAGTGAGATTAAAATAATGCGAAATACAGTTCCAAAGGGATGCCTTGCGTATATGGAAATTATCCCCTAATAGATAAGAGTGCAATTTGCACTTTTTACTAGGAAAGAGAAGGAAGGAGAAGGAAGTGAAAACCAAAAGGGCTGACCTCTGCTGAAAATGCCAGTGCAATGACCACTGCTTGCTGTACTGATTGAGGGCTTTAGCTCACTTTTTCCTTCTGATCTTATTTTTCTTTTGCACCTACTAACTCAACAAGCCCTGTATGTAGCTTGTTGCACACATCAGCATAAATAGTCCAGTGGAAGACTGTGTTTTGAAACCTAAATAAATTCCCATATGAAAGCCTTGATCAGGCAAATTGCAAGGCCAAGGAACTTTTTTTTTTCAAGTAATATCAAATTAAAATAATATAGACACTTCCTCTATAAAATTTGCCAGCAAATTTAACCAAAAATCGGCTGTAAATATAACTAGTCACATTTGGGGGGGAAAAAAAAAAACAAAACCAAAAATCTAAAATTAGGGACACTCATTTCAAATTTTGAACACAGCTGAATGTGTAGTAGGTCTGACACAAAAAGCCTGCCCTTAGTGAAGTAATATGGGACCATGCAGAAATGTAGAAATGTTTGTGTCCACCAATGTTAACTCATTTTATTAGTGACATTTTGACATTATCATGATCATAATAGTAATATTATGTAATAATTGTAATATGAGGTGCATCCTTTCAGAATTTCTGCCAGAGCTTTATATAATGGAGGGAGCAGCATTAACATTGATGGAGTAAGCACTACATCTAGTCACTGACAAAAAATAATGTTAATCATAAATGAATTCATAGGAATTTATGTAAAAAATTATTTTTTGCTTGGAGTCATCTTAAGCAGTTTGGGGTTTTTTTTCACTATTTCATTTATTCTGAGTTATGTCTTGTTCTTTAGTTGGCCCATTTAAACAAAATTTTTCTTAGAAGTAGTTGTAGGTACAATTTTCGTATCAGAAATTATTGATTAAAGCTGGAAAAAAATCTTAGTCTTGCATAAACATTAGTCCAGAACTCAAATACTTTCAACCCAATAAATTCTGCATTGCAAGGAGGGTAAAATAGATGATTTATATACCTGTTTTCCCGGCAGGTCAGGCTCTTTGAGCAGACCTTTCATGTAATCTCATTAATTCAGAGGGTAAAAAGTATCTCATGGAGGTCAAGATCCTGCAGCCCCACTGCATACTGTAGTTGGCATGACTCATCAGGAAAAGAAACAAGTAGATCGTGAGTGCATTCTGAAGCTTCTGAAGCAGAACACAGGAAGATATTTAACATACAGAGGACATGCAAAAACCCCAAATTTTCTATTTGTTTTTCCATATAAAAAACTGCTATACAAAACTAACACTCTCTTTGAAACCTAGTCAGCAAACATCTTAACACCAAAAAAAGGGTGTCAGCAAAGCGTTTTCAGACAAAAATCCACAACTACATGCAATAATAATCTTTTCCTGGACTCCTTCTAGAGCCTGATTCATTCTCTAGGGCTGACTGCACTTTGCAGTGATGCTGGATATTGTCCTTGGCTCCATGATCTTCTTTCACAGAAATTAAAGCACTGCTAACCAAACTGCATTTTGTTGGCAAAATGGAAGTAACTAGTGCCTACAGTTTATTCAAGAAAAATTATAATAAGATAAAATTATCTCAATGAAAAGAAATCCACATTCCCCAAACCAGTTCAACAGCCTGCTTTTCTCTTTGGGACCATATTAGTCACTACAATTTTATCTCACCTCATTTCTGTGACTGAAAATGGAAGTAAGAACCAAAAGGAACAAAAATGGGAATACATGAATTTGTTCTCAACATAAACATTGAAAGG
Organism: Corvus kubaryi; assembly: GCF_017639235.1. Taxonomy (NCBI): domain Eukaryota; kingdom Metazoa; phylum Chordata; class Aves; order Passeriformes; family Corvidae; genus Corvus; species Corvus kubaryi. Next base: position 15,169,622 of record NW_024581116.1, read on the forward strand.
ACATGGATTACATCATTTTGGCAGAGTAATAAAGAATTAAAATGGTTAATTCCTTCCCTTATCATTACCCTTAGAGTAGATTCTGCAATTTTTGAGGTTTTGGCAGCCTCTTCTTTAATGCATATTTGAACAAATGCCAGCTTGTTCCTCCTCCCCAAAGTCTGCCTGGAATCATGGTACTTCATGTCCACAGAGACGAGAGGGCTGCCCTGTCCTAGTTTAATGAAGCTTTGTGCTCTAACAGGAAATTTCCAAATGAGAAAAATCAAGTCAGTTCTATATAAATTTTCCCTTGATTTTAGGGTTTCTTAGTTCTTTCCCACTAAACAGGAATTAGAAGAACATTAGGAATATAACTAACATCCTTCAAAAATGCCAAAGTAATTTTTGAGTCTCAGACAAAATGTGCCATCAAAACCAGTTTTTCATTACTCAGTGCTGATTCACTGACAACCTTAGGAAAAAGAATTATATGTATTTGTACATATGTATGTATCTGATTAGAAATAATTCTAAGGTTAGAAATGCCAGGTCAAACCTAGAATAAAGAAGTATCAGAGAAAACTGCTGAACTATCAATTTTCTTATCTGAAAGTTAAGCCTCAAGTCACTGGAATTAGGCTGAACTCACTTTGTTTTTCATTCCCACAGATCAGCTTCACTGAGCATCTGATCTGCTGGGCTAGTGGTTCTTTTGGCATAGCAGTTTTCTTGGTTTCTCTACAGAAAAGTTATGCAAGGATTGTTTTTGTCCTGAGGAGATGAAAAACATTAACAGTTAAAAACAAATTTTCAACCTGAGTAAACCCAATTCTGTTAACTCAGCTTCAATATGTCTGCTATTTCTCATTTTTAATCTTGCATAAGTGAGAAGCCACTGCAGGAGAATCTATAGGAGAGACAAGTGAGAGATCAAAGGTGATGTGAACTAGGACCAGTGCTACACCTCCTCTTACAGAATGACAAGGGGAAGCATAAAGAATGGATGAAAGAGAAAAAAAAGAAATACTGAAATAGAAAGGGAAGGCTTGAATGCATGAAGACAAGAAGCAAGATATAAAATTTAAAAAAGGAAAACTGCAGTCTTTTGGATTTGGACTTTATCTTAAATTCTGTAATCAGATATTTGTCTTCAGGCTTTCAAACAAGTGTCATGAGAACTATTATTTGTTATTATAGCTATCAAATATAATAATTCATGAGAGATGGTAGAGACTTGGAAGGGACATTATACTTTCTTCTCCCACATGAAATAACAGCAGAAAGTAGTTAAGTAAACAGGAATACAAAAGAGACTTATTTGTGAGAATTTTTACTCATGACTCTTCTTCATCGGGAGAATAGGGAGAATGAAAGACTTGTGGTGAAAATAACTAACTTTTAATGTATTTATTGTGAGTATGGATTTGCATTGTAAGACCTGGAAGCACTTTTTTGCCAGGCTTTTTAAAAAAGACTGATTTGTGGAATCAATAAATACTTCAGCCACTACCTTCCTGCATTTGCTCTGAGAGTTCTTTGCAATTTTCTGGCATAAATGGGCCTTAATCCCACAATTTTCCCAGCAATTTCCCAGTCCCCTTACTCATTACAGCCAGAAAATTGTTATCTCATCATCTTCATCAGATTCTTTTACACGGACACTAACATATGGCAGGACAGAACACTTGCAAGCTTCAATCATCTTCACATTTAGACTGAAAACTAGCAAAAGATTCTTATTATGTCTTAGCTGCCCTGATCTTTTCCAAATGGCTTTTCATGAGAGAAAGAGAGAGAGAGAATAAGACCCAAACCAGAAAATTTGCTGTAATATGAGCTGCTCCAGTTCAAAATCTCTTTTTTATCTCCAACTTTTCCATCTCAAATTTGAAAATTACCTTTTTCCTTACATATTTTTTCTAATACCTATACTTTCAGTTTTAACTAAAATGGGGCTCTTTGGCAGTTTATTTTGGTTTCTTCTGCTGCTGCACTTTAAAGTTTCTTGACTAATTTTATTTGAATTCAGATACTTAATTTCTAGGTATTATTTAATTGTCTACAAAACATTGACATATGAGGAGCACGCATACACGTGTGTGTGACATTGGAAGTACACAGAGGGGTTTACAGCAGAGGGTGCAGTCTCTATTTCAGCTATCTTAGTCCGTGAGGAAGTTGCAGGAGGTTGGAATTGCAAGATATTACATTCTTCATTAAGGCACCAGCTGCTTTGTTATGCAAACTGCAGGCTGAGAGATTTCAATTAATGATGATTGTGAGGTCTACTAATATTGACTGCTGTCTCCACTATTGATCTGGAGTGCTAGTAAAATTCCTCTAGCCTACCATGCCAGGCAGGTTTTTGAGAAGTGCCTGCATTCTCCTCCTCCTGCTGAACTGCAAACTCCCGCATCTCATTAAAATTAATGATGATTGTGTGCACAATGAGGGCAGGTTGACTTGCAGTTTTGCTGGCTTTGTGGGTAATTTTCCCTACCATGCCTCCTTCAATTATTTCTTAGCTAAATAATTCATAGCAATCTTACAAAAGTAATAAGCATACTTATTGCTTTTTAGCTGATATTACAAATGGAAAAGGAAAAAATAAGAGAAAGCAGAAAGAAAAATGCAGCATTTTCTGCTAATATACTGTCTTCTGGTCTCTCACATGACAAAGACTGGGTTGTTGCTGGGTTGCTATGCGCTGGTCACTAACCAACCATCCCCTAATTTTACTACACCTCTGTAGATTTCATGAAGTGAAGGATTTTGGATGTCCAATATTGACAGCCCTATGTGAGTTATTTTGTGGACTGAAGCAGATGACTGAAATCAAGTAAGGCTGGAATTTTGAAAGTCCTGAGAGTCATTAACAAAAATAAACTCATTCAAATAAGTGGACATTTGTAAGAGAGTGAGCCAAAAAACCTTAGAGAAAAAAAATCTACTTTAATAAATACTTTTTAAAATATATAAATGGAAAGCAATCACACAGAGCATTTCCAGTAAGGAACATATACTCTCTAGGCAGGACCTGCAACTCTTGGGAGTAATTTTTTAGATTCCAATAGTCCTTGGATCTGATTTAAATGATTCTTTAAAAAGAAGATTACCTCAAAATTTCTACCTTTATTTCACAATTCTTAGAAAATGTACCTAACCTGACTGTTCACCCACACACGCAGATGCTCCTGTGTAGAATCCTACCTTTTTTCCTGTCATTTGCACAAGACATGGCTAGTCTTCCCACAGGAGACTGTGGCCACACAGGGGAACATCAGTAATGGTACCAGACCTATCCTAGAATAACTGAGCAGCGACATCCTCAGGGACTTTCCTTCCAACCTCTTCATTGCTGCTGCTCCCAGTCACAGAATCACAGAAACATTTGGATTGTAAAAGACGTGTAAGTTCGTCAAGTCCACCATTAGCATAACACTGCCAAGTCTACCACTAAACTATGTCCCCAAGTACCATAGGTACTTGTATTTGAAATACCTCCAGACAAGGTGGCTGAACCACAGACTCAGGCAACCTCAGGAGGAAAGCTTTAAAAGCCTGCAGCTGCAGGATTTGCCCAGCTCACAGCTAGGTATCAAAGTCAAACAAAAAGAAGATCTGTGTAGAATGTGTTCCCTAAAGATAAATTGCCTTTTTCAACCCCAAACCATGTACAGAATAGAAGATTCCTCAGAGCAATCTTCAGCAGAAAGAGCTTTGGAGGGTTTCCCATCGTTAAGATACTTTGGGTGATAGAACAGATTTTACTTGTCAGCACAGAACTGTCCTGTACTTATCAAGCAAAAAGTTTTGTGTTTTCCATAGACACCAAGGAATCCACCAGGCTAGGAATTACACAGTCCTTAATCTTACAGTGGGAGGAACTCTCCAGGTATGCGTTTCCAGTAGATATTACACATCCGGGTGGAAACTACCTGGCCTCCTTCTCCTACCTTTTTCACCTGATTCCAAGAATATTTCACAGCCTTAATGTGGAATTTCTCCTAGCTTCAGTGGAAGCTTTATAAGTATGAGGAACTATTTATATAGGATTATCAGACCATTATCAGACCATCCTCAGCATTATCAGACCATCCTCACCAGTGACACCACTATAATGGAACGAAAAACAGCTAAAGAACAGAGTTAGGAGAGGCAGAGAGGACAAGTAAGAATTTCGCCACAGTTTATTTTCCTTTCTTTGACAATTCTAGAACTCCCAACTTGATTCTGAGACCTTGAAACTGTGCGGTTTTTATGGTTTTTTTCTGAATCTTGTATTAAATTTTTTTCTTTTCTTTTTGCTGAAAATCCTGATGTCTTTTGCCATTTTGGCTCCACAGACTGTTTTTCGGTCTAAACCATTGTTTTCTGAAATTGTGCAACAATAAGTTTGATCTAGGCCTCAAAATTTGGTACCCAGAATTGGCTGAGCTTAAATCTGGAATATATTTTTCAGCTGAGAGGTTGAAAACAAAAGCCTAGACAGTCAAGAATTTACAATGGAAATATAGCTAGAAGCACCACATGGTGCACAAGAAGGAAGATCTGAACCCATTTTTAATTTTCAACAAACCCAGTGACTCACACATTAATTAAAAAAAAAAAAAAACATATTCCTTTACAAGATTTTTAAGTGTCTGTATCTGATTTGGACAGAAAGGTAATTGTCCTATTTCTTGGAGACATAGAAAGAGTATTTGGCAGAACTTAAGCACAGAGAGCTCAGAAAGTTTTTTATATAAAGTTCCTTTCTGCTCCCTTTCCACTTAGGCTACATGAGAATTTTGCAGGCTCTGAAACTTAAAGTGGCTTTGTTAACAAGTACAGCTGTTAAGGTCCTCTGATTTTGAAGAAGATAATTATTTTTTCAAATATTCCTTGAAAATTAGTCTTCCAGATTGTTTAATTGGGAAGGAAACTGTTTAACTCATTACATTATTCTTCTAAGAAATTATATTTCTGTATCTGTGCTTCTTTTTTCTCCTAATTCTCATTACAGTGGTTTTCCTCTAGAAGTCAGTGAATATAAAAACACTTGTTGTTAAACACCTGTATGAAGTTTGTCTCTCAAGGACTATATTTATCACTTTTGTAGCCTCTTGTAAGTATGAATGTTCTGCAGAGGTCTCTGTAGTTTAAAGGGCTTTGTAATATATCCGACCAGAATTTTAATTTTTACCAATAATACAAATGTATGGCTCCTCTCTGGAGAGGTTCTTTGCCTTTTAAGGTTGTTCTGACTGACATCTTCCAGAGTCACTTTCTCAGACAAGATCCACATGAAACCCTCACTCCTGGAGAAAGATGGTGGTTTTTATAGCAATGGTTCCCTTTGCACCTTGCAGCAGAACTTTAAAGCCTCTATGGAGAAACAAAATGTGAATTTTCCAAGCAACTTCTCTTTGCATATCTTCCAGCAGTTTTGCTAGGTGATTCAGGAAAAGATTAATTTAACTGGGTGCCAAAGTAGAATTCCTGCCAAAATAAATATGTGATCCTGCAGGAGCTCTGAAGCCAGAGAGGCAACTCAAGCAGAGGAGCCTACTCTGCAGAAAGCTCTTTCCACAGATCTGTGAATGTCTTGCCCTGCAGATGGGAGTCACGCAAGCAATCCTAGAATCCTCGAATATTCCAAGTTGTAAGGGACCCACAAGTATCATAGAATTATAGAATATCCTGAGTTGGAAGGGACCCAAAAGGATCATCAAATTTGATCTTCTGGTCCTGCACAGAACATCCCTGTGTGCCCAAGAGTATTGTCCAAACATTTATTGAACTCTGTCAGGCTGGTGCTGTGACCACTTCCCTGGGGAGCCTGTTCCAGTGCCCAAATACCCTCTGGGTAAAGAACCTTTTCCTAATATCCAACCTAAACCTCCCTGACACAACTTTAGGCCATTCCCTCAGGTCCTGTCACTGGTCACCACAGAGAAGAGATCAGTGCCTGTCTCTCCTCTTGCCCTCATGAGGAAGTTGTAACTGCAATGAGGTCTCCCCTCAGTCTCCTCCAGACTTGAACAGACCAAGTGACCTCAGCCACTCCTCACATGTCTTCCCCTCACGGCCCTTCATCATCTTCATAGCCCTCCTTTGGACATTCTCTAACAGTTTAATATCTTTCTTACATTGTGGCACCCAAAACTGCCCCCAGCACTCGAGGTGAGGCCACTCCAGGGCAGAGCAGACTGGGACAATCCCCTCCCTTGCCCAGCTGGTGATGCTGTGCCTGATGCACCCAGGACAGGGTTGGCCCTCCTGCCTGCCAGGGCACTGCTGGCTTGGGCTCCACTTGCCATCAACCAGGACCCCCATGATGAAAGAGAGTAGAGGGACACTGCAGAATGCAGTGTTGAGCATCAGTGACTGTCACTTTCTTGGCTTTAAGAAAGCATAAGTAACTTACTGAAGATTTCCCACACTGTACTGTGCTGAGGCGTACAAAGTACCTTCAACAGCAAGACAAGCAGGAGATGAGAAATTGCTAGACTTTCCATTTACCTTTCAGATCTTCTTACTCAGAAGCTAACGATCACAGAATCATCTTCATAACAGAGACTGACCCTACAGTGTTCTTTAATTCATCTTTTCTTCCCAGAGCAACTCAGAAAACTGCAGAAAAAATATTTCCTTACAAACAACCTCTTTATGTAGAGAAAGGTAACAGCATCTTTCCATCAAAATGTCATGGTTTAAAGTATGCTGATAATCCCATTCTTTCCTTTTCCAACAAAGGAAAAAAACACTTATTTCCCCAAGATAAATTTTTGCAGCCTGCTAGGACAACATTATGGACATACTTCGTCATCCAAGAATCCCACAGTGTTTTGTAGACATTAATACACTCTGCTTCAGAAGAACCCTATGTCATATAGGGACTGTATATCCATATATATGTGTTGTTCTCAGATGTGAAAGCTGAGACACTTGTATTACATTATCATTTTCTGCTATTTACAAAGAATTTGTAACACAACTGACTGAGTTGCCTCCTCTTCCAAGCCTGTTATTTGACCTTGATGTGGAAACAGTTCTCCAAAGGCTATGAGCAGTGTGTCTTAAATCTGAATTATTTAATATGCTTCCACATCTAAACAAGAGTTTTCTAGCAGCCTTTCAGGCATAGCATGCCAGATGCATTTCACTTTCCAGAGATTCATTTGCAGAAGCTCTGGAGAAGGGGAGCTAACATCTGACTGTCAGCAGGGCACATCATGGATGCCAGTCTCAACATTTGGATCACGCCAACCTGCAAGGTCAGAAAATGTTCCCCATATTGCAGATGACAGAATGGATTAATGGTGGGCTACAGTCCCACGGCCCTTTTTGCAAGTGTCTGAGAAACACAATGTTGTCCACTGAAAGGGAAGATAGTGCAACAAAGCTATGCTCGACATGCTGTCCTAAAGTTCTCTGGGTATAAGTTGTCAGCCCTCATGAAGGCATCATTCCCTTACTCAAACCTCTTAATCGGTAATGTTTTCTAAAATTACAGTGATTTTTCACTTATGAAGAAATTTTCCCAGGTCTCAGGTGAGTTGTATCTTTTTTTTCTTCATCAATATGATCAGCTAAGTGAATAACTGCAAATTCTCATGCTAAAGGAAAAACAACTGCTACATAAATATCTTTAGTTTCTGAGCAAAGGAGAATACATTTGACACTGCCTTTTTTTTTTTTTTTTCTTTTCAAGGGAGAAAATGCAGTGCAAGATCAACAGCCATCCTGTGTATTCAGGCAAGGTAGTAAGGATCAATTGTATTGCTACACAGTGGTGGTAAATTTTGCTGTATGATTTTCTTCAAGATTAAGGCAAAGATGCCTTTCTTTCCAATTTGGTTTGGAGATAGGAAAGTGATTTCCATATTTCTTTGTTTTTTTCCTTAAAACAAACAAACAAAACTGAAACAAAACCAAAACAAAAAAACAAACAAAAAAAAACCAAACAAAACCCCCCGAAAATCCCACCCCAAAACTTAAGGATTATGTTGTTGAGCTTAAAAAAGTAAACTGAGACATGAGGTGCCATAGGAACCTCAGTATCCACCATGATCTAGCTACTGCGCTGATGTAATCTGAAAGGGCTTTCTTGGAAGGGGTTCACCTCTCAGAAGCACCACAGGCCTGGCAGCCAGACACCCAGAAGGTTGACAAAGTCTTCATACTGGGAGCTGGTAGGCAAAATACACTTACGGTGGTCTTCCAAAATATGTGAGCAGATAATACGGGTAATAGGCAAATGCCAGTCCTATCCAGTACTGCAGGGGTTCTTGGCTTTATCTGCATATTAACAAACAATCCCCAGACCCTGCTGCTCTGAGATCCCTGTGCTGTCTGTGAGATTACCTGAGCATGGGTCGGATTATAGCTTATCCTTTAAGAAAAAGAAATTATTTTACAGGAAGAATGAGAATGAGAAGAATCTTACTGGGAAGAGTTACAGAATTTTCTATGGCATACCCTAAAATCACAGTTGCCTGCTTTGAAAGCTGTGCATTTAGCATCAATAAATCTGGACACCTTGCATTCAGGAGTTCTGAAAGAGTTGACCCAGCCCTCTCTAGACCATTACAACTATGTTAAAACAACTTTTAAAACAGTTATACAGATGCCTGGACAAAGCAAGTGCTGTGTGACTATTTCAAAAAGCATAAATTAGCAGATACAAGTGATTACAGGTCTTTCAATCCAGCATTGATCTTCGACAGCATAATGGAAAATATGCTATGGGGATTGATTCATAAAGAATTAATGCAAGGAAATGCAACTAACTCCAATAAAGATGGGAAGCAGACATGATCAAACTCACTTGGTCACTTTTTTAGATTAGACAGGAAGTGTGGTTTGTAGAGGCAAAAAGGCCGATAGACTTGTGTCCAGAATTGGTACTGCATGGCATTTTATTTGCCAATAAATTCAGGATTATATAGAAGTGAGTTGGCATGCCATATAGATTGGAAACAGGTTATTGATCAGTGTTAAATAGCAATCTTACATGAAGAATTATCATTAAGCAATTATGTAACTTCTGGGAGATTTACACTGCTTAAAAATTCATCAACACAGTCTGTGCAATAACTTTAAAATCGTCACTAATGGAGTTTGTAAATGTCATCAAAATAAGGGTAGCAAAGAAGAGCAAAAAGAAAAAAGGATGCCAGTAATTGATTAGCTATTTAGGTGCAATCCACTTACATAAAAATAACTCAGAAAGAACTTGGGAGTCACCAAGGACAACCAGCCAAACATGATCTCTGCAAGGAACACGCTGACCAAAAATATTAGTACTGTCCCTTGGATAACTGGGAAGTATCCATTTGAATTACTCAGCACTGGAGCCATAGCTGTGGAAAACCCTATCAGTAACTTGTGAAATGGGAAAGATTTGAGGAAATGTCATTAGAATAATAGAAAAGATTGAAAAAATCACCTGCTTTTTCATACCATGTAAATTGGTATAATAGTGGGTAATGCTTTCCTGTATGAACATTCCTTCTGTTGTATAGTGAGACAACCATAGCATCAACACTACCTTAATGCAGTCATAGAATGGTTTCACTGAAGGGATTTTAAAGATCATCTAGTTCCAACTCCTCTACTATGGGCAGGGACACATTTCTGCTAGACCAGGTTCCTTAAAGTCCCATCAACCTGACCTTGAACACTTCCAGGAATGGGGCATTCACAGCTTCTCTGGGCAACCTGTTCCAGTCCCTCAGTTAAGAATTTCTTCTGGTTTATCTGGTTTAAACCTGCCCTGTTTCAGTCTGAAGCCATTGCCCCTTGTCCTGTCACTACATGCTCTTGTAAAAAGTCTCTCTCCATCTTTCTGGCAGGGTGAACAGACTCAGATCTCTCAACCTGTCTTCTTAAGAGAGGTGTTCCAGCCATTGGATCATCTTCATGGCTCTCCTCTGGACTCAGTCCTGCAGGTCCATGTCCTTCTCATTTGGGGACCCTATAACTGGATGCAGCTCTCCAAGTGGGGTCTCATGACAGCCGAGCAGATGTACAGTGAAAAAGAGTTCAATATGCTCAATTTTATCAAAGAAATGTAGTTAACATAAAAGAAGCATTGTTTAGTCCAGAGACATCATTGTGGGAAGCAAAACTTCAACAATGTTGAGAAAGGAAAGGCCAAGGAACCCAATATCTGGAAGACATAAATAAACAAAACAAGGGCAGTCCTTGTTGCCTACATTGTGTTTATTGGAAGAGACGACTACAGTGGTCCACCAGACCTTGAACCCACCAATCTGTACAGAAATCAGGTTTCAGTGTAACATGGATTCCAGGAGGTCAAATGCTCACATAATTGCTGCTAGTCTTAACAAAATGCGACATATGGTTTCTCCATGAACAAGAATCTGCTCTCAGATTGTACTTCAGATTCCGTCTCATTGTCATGGTATGTCATAATATAATATCACTACTATGGCTCATCTCTCCAAATATACTATTAATCCTCTATTTATACTATTCAAGAACAATGATGAACAGATAGATTTAGTTTATTTAAGCCAATCTTTATTCACATTCTCCTAGACATAGCCTGATATATTGGTGACCCAACACTGATATTTTAATAGCTTTTAAAAAATGTTTGGATATGAGTTGATAGGTTATTTTTGTAATACAAAGTGTTATGTTGTTGGGGGAAAAATACTGACTATTAACTCTGCATACTTGAATAAGAACCTGCCTACATAATTCAACATTTGTTGGAAGTGTAACTAAAAGCAATATAGTTGCTGCCCTCAATGACTGTCTTTCAGTGCAATTTCTAGAATACCTGTAGGGCATTTGTACCTGAACAGCTGTGTTGGGCAAACTAATACTCTGTCTAGTAGCCAGCTCAGGTTATTATTATACAATCATTACTTGTTTGTACTATGTCACCTAGAGGTTTCACTTGAAATGAGAGAATCATTGTTGGAGGAGCCGCCTTTGCCCAGACAGCTTATGGCTTAACAGTTGAGACAGATGAATGCACTTTGTCTATAGTAATGAGGATTTTGCAGAGCAATTTATTTTCTGTTATGCTTGATTAAACCTATTATGCCTTTACTGACACTTGTGCAACCCCATTGCCCTTTGTAGGTTTACACAGGTATAACAGGTTGGACCTCTAACAGGAATTAATTCTGTGATTTCTGCATAAGAACAAACTAGCACTCAACTCACTCTGTCCTAGCTGTATTAGCTCAGCAGGATGAACGACAGTGAAAAGTACCTGCAGTGAAACGTATTTTTGTTTCTAAATTACAGGGGTGTGACTAGATACGAAGAGGGTAGATATTTCTGCTGAACTGAAAGATACTTTGTTATACTTAAAAAAAAAAAAAAAAGAGATTTTAAATATCAGGAGAGTGATTTAAAAACACTGAAGTAGCTACATGGAGTAACATGAAGTATAAACAAAATTGCTTCTAGTAGGTTAAGGACTGAATCTGTTGGCAAATCTAAGTAGAACTGATATTGCAGGCATGGTTTGAACTAAGGGATCTATTGAATCTATAAACAGATATTTCAAGATCTAATTTTACTGATCTGATAAAGCTATTTTCTTCCTTGCCAATACACTTTCCATAGCTAGGGAATATATATTTAATTCACTGACTATCCTGCTCACAAAAATATCAAATGCAAAACCTTGAACTACCTTCTATGGGACAAATGGCAAGTGGACAATGTTTAATTACACAGGATTACATATGTTAGAACAAATGTGGATTTTTAAAAATCTGTATCTTGCACTCCCAAATCCTTTGCGGAAGAACTTCATAAACAAGTCTCAGTACATCATCACCCCAAGGCAAATTTTTAACCAGTATCAAAAATTACTTGACCTACATTAGTTTTACTAAGAAAATCACTTTTGATCTGTTATTGTACAGAATCACATGTCCTACTTTGAAATAGGCTTATGGACAATACACTAGCACTGAGAAGTGTAGCAATGTGTATCCATTTAAAGTTTAATTAATGTGAACAGCACAAAAATTCCCAAGTTCGTACTGAATTTGACTGCAAAGATCACTGTTACTTATCCATCTCTCCTCTTTCTGCAAAATTAGCGGCATATGTGTTGAAAAGAGCTTTTCGATAGGGAATTAACTGACATGGATAGGTACTTAGCTGTTGATCACAATATGACTAAAATTCCTGTCATGATGTTTTGTCACCTGTTCGATACAATTGGTATCATATGGAAGCTATGTCTGCCTAGCAAGCAGAATGGACCAAGAGGAGCAGAGTCTAGTCAGAAATGTATGGGCTTTGGTACCTAACATCCACATTTTAAGAGCTTTTTATTTACTATTAGACTAACTCTACTCTGATCCTGTAGCCTGCATGCCTATTTGTGGCTGGAGTGCAGTGAGTGTGCCTCTGGAGCAAATTTTCAAGTATAATTTCATGCAAAACTAATTCAGCTTGGCACTCAGAAACATCTGCTTGCAGTGAGTCAGAGCAGGGACTACTGGGAGATGTATTTCAAAAGTACTTTGCTGATCTGAACTAAAGCACTGATACACCAGATATACCAGCAGACTGTGCTGCCATTCAGCCAGACCTGGACAGGCTGGGGAATCAGGCAGAGAAGAGCCTAATGAAATTGAACAAAGGCAAGTGCAGGGTCCCACACCTGAGGAGGAACCATGGACCACTACAGGCTGGGGGCTGACCTGCTAGGAAGCAGCTCTGTGGAGACGCAGCTGTGGTGGACAAGAAGCTGTCCATGAGCCAGCAGTGTGTCCCTGTGGCCAAGAGGCCAAAGGTATCCTGGGGTGCATTAGGAAGAGCACTGCCAGCAGGTCAAGGGAGATGATCCTACCTCTCTGCTTCACCCTGGTGAGGCCACACCTGGAGCTCTGTGTCAAGCTCTGGACTCTTCAGGACAAGAGAGATGTGGAGATCCTGGAGCAGATCTAGCAGAGGGCTAGAGAAATAATGAGGGGACTGGAGCTTCTCTCTTACAAGGAAAGGCTGAGGGAGCTGGGCCTGTTCAGCCTCACCAAGAGACAACCGAGAGGGGATGCATATGGGTGTCTTGAGAGTGGGTGTCAAGAGGACAGACCAGACTCTCTTCAGTGGTGCCCAGCAAGAGGTCAAGGGGCAATGGGCACAAACTGAAACACAGGAAGTTCCACAGGAACATGAGTGCAAACTTCTTTACATTGAGGGTGACTGAGCACTGGAACAGATTGCCCAGAGAGGTTGTGGTGTTTCCTTTGCAGCAGATATTGAAAAGCTGTTGGACATAAATCCTGTGCAGCCTGCTCTAGGTGAATCTGCTTTAGCAGGAGGGGTGGACTAGACAACCTCCAAAGACTCAACCATGCTGTGATTCTGTAAAACACTAACGTGCTTGGAGCGTATTGATGAAAGTTTCTGGTCTCAATCAAAATGAGGAAGTAAAGGAACACACAGAAAGTGAAAAATAAGGAAACACTCAGACATCAAAGAATACTAAAATGTGTTTTTCAAGTTCATCTCAAGTTTAGAAATTGAGGAATTTGTTCTTGTTTATCAAAACTCATATGTCAGTTGTTGTGGGAGAAACATAGCTAAAAGAAAAAAGTCTTTGCTTCACTCACATATGTCAGCTCAAATTGACCAAAAATGTGCATAAAGAAACAAGTGAAACTTGTAATATGCTTTAGGAAAGAAAGCTGAAAAAAATTAAGGACTATAAGCATTTAATTTTAAAACTGTACATAGTGATATTGTTAAAAATGTGTTTCAGAAAAATGAAATTTTGTTTTGAAGTGTATCTATACCACTTTTTAAGCATCTACTAAAAATGCTTTGGGTCAAGACCAGGAAATTCTGTCTAAGATCTGTAAGATCTAAGATTTCTGGCTTAACCCCTGATATTACTGTGCAGCTCACTGTATATTATATAAACTGAAGAATATTCCCCAATATACCTGAATACAAACAGTGCAGGTTTTTTTGAAAATAGACATGCCCTTACCTGTTCTTTTTTTTCTCCCATTTTTGATTAGGAGAACTTACTATTAGACAAATCACATTTTCTGTTATCTGGTTCCTCTTCTCCTATATGAGTGAGTCATTCTGACTGGGGAAGTTTAAAGCAACAAGTAAAAAATGATACACAATCTGTCACCACATAGGGAGCTTGGCTAAAAGGTTCCTGCTACTATTAATAATATTTTTTGTTTTTCAACCTCCCTGTTTATTGTCTTAATAACAGATGTAAAACACTGCAAAAGGTAAACAACTTTCAGCAGATGCTACTTGTGAAAATCTGGCCTCTAAACAAGGATATTTAAACTTCCTCTAGACAGTTATGTGAATAGTCTGAAGGACAAACCTCAGGTGTAGTGCATATACAAAAAAAAATTATGTCAGTAGCTCAAACTATTTACGTTGTGTTGTATTGTATGACAAGATGCCTCACCCTACACCATCAACATAAGAAATATCACTTGGCACCTCCTAAGTTTTTATAATTTGTCCAGAAGTAGCTATTTTATGCCTATTTCATCTTACAGAAGCCTTAAGTCACATACAGTTTAAAAGTTTTCAGTTACAGACTTAAAAATTACAAACAAGTACAGAAGATACTATTATTCACTAGATAACCTGGTTTTGGGGGAAAAAATAATATGCTTAATTTTAGGCAAATAAACAGGTCCATTGTGGTATACTAGCTCTTTAAGAGAAGCACATTCTAATGTGCTCTGGTGGAGTGGGACCACTCTGACTCCCACAGACATGTAAAATAACTAGAAGGCACATTGTGCACTAACACAAAATCTCTAGAAAATTTGTACACAGTCTTTAGCCATTTTTTAATTCGACGGTATATACAATATTGCAAATAATGAAATTTGTTCTTTTCATTTGTTGGCATATATGAAAAACTTCACACAACTAACAATTTTCTCCAATTATCAAAGAAAAGAATAACTTCAAGTGAAAAATAAATAAAATTTTAATTAATTGAAATTTATAGAAAAACCTTTTTGGATTGTGTTAGACAACCAAATAAATTATTTGAATTAATTTTAGTGGTTTTAATCTGTGGTAGGATTTTTCATTTATATAAATTTCAGTGTGAAAAAAGCTTGATTTATAAAAGGTTAAAAATAATTAAGACAAACTAATGGCTCAATTCCATGGATAAGTTTAGTGCTACCATATCCTTTTTTTTTTTTTTTGCAAATAAACTATGCATCTAATAAAATATGCTTCTGTATTAATAGGCCTGCAAATTTCCAAAATGTGTTGCTATGTAACAACATAGATTAAGAATTACTGTATAATTCTTTCCTATCTTTTATGGATAGAAGTTATGCTTCTATGAATATGACTATCTCAAATCCATATGGCTGAACTGAGGAAAAAATCTAAACAAACTTGAGATGTTCCTATAATGTCTAAAAGTGTAGATATACTTAATTTGTCTTGAAAGAGATCATAATAAACTAAAGATAATTTAAATATGCTGCTACTTCTTTCCTGTGGAAACTTTCTTTAGCAATTAATATTAATTTATTATCAAGTATTTGGGGAAGTTACATATCCATTTTAATTAGCAGTCAGGACTGTTCTTGGCTATTTTAATCTGGAACATTAATGCTGGACCACTTTCACACTGTGCTTTCAGCAGTCTCTTTCCCTCTGTCTCACATATTCATATGTATATGAAGCTAAAAAGATGCACCAGAATTAATTCCTTTCCACAATTTAACTGAATTAAAACCACTGATGTGTCTTTTGAAAGCACGTTAGCACTAACCCACGAATGTGTGGGGATGATGCCACTAAAGTTTCCCTTGATATATGTCTATACATTTATGTGTGTGTTTAGATTTGTATGCATATCAATACAGAGAAATAGAATTGACACACGCATTTGACTTTATACAAAACTGCATCAAGCAAACCTAGAGTCACAGAAACTGTAGTACTACTACAGAAACCCTCAGTTATTTCAGTATTATAGACATTAATAAAATTTGGCTTGTTAAGTTTCCACAGCACCATAGATTTGGATGAGACCTTAAAGATCAACTAGTTCCAACCACGCTGCCATTGGTAGGGACACCTTCCCTTGGACCAAGCAGCTCTAAGCCCCATCCAACCTGGGCTCCAGCAATAAATTTTTTTCACCATATTAGCAGTGTTTGTGTTCTAGCTGACAGCCAGGCTTCTCTTTGAATGTTAAATTAACACTAAATGACTGAAGTTCACTGGTAAAACTCATGTCAGGAACCCAAAGCCTGGGTCTGGTAGTGCAAATCTACTGTAAAGTATTAGTGAGTGTGGCAAAAAAAAAAAAAGTATGTCCTTGCCTTGGAGCTAAGATGGCTTCTTATCCACTATTTTGCATTTAAAAATAGGTCGTACAGACTACCCTCAGCTAATATTTCACACTTCTTCATACCCAGTTACACAGAAAAATGTAGAGATCTACACTGCAATTTGAAGATATAACATTGTGTATTTGATAAGAAATATATATGTCGGTCTGATGCAAAATTTAATTCTTCATTGGGACATGACTGGCCTTAGAAGACAGAGAGTAAATATTGTTAAATAGGTGTGTCTACACACTGCCAGCAGCTTTACAACAGTAAAGGAACTCAGACTGAGGATCCTCTTCACAAGTCCAAGAGCACTACTTCCTTCATGACACCTACAAGACAATGCAGGTCTTAACCCTTACAGTCATGGAAAAGGTTAATATCAATATGAGCAGCTGGATGTGGTGGGTAGAAATGCTGTGCAGAGTACAATTTCGATGTAGAATCAGGTGCAGTTGGTAAGAGGCTCTTACTGTAATGGGGAATCCTGGGGAACAACGTGGAGGAATGTGTATTTTTGAAGCATTGAATGAAATTTCAGGAATGATGATTGTAGTGGTAGACACAATATGACGACAAAAAATAACATCAAAGTAAAAGTGTTCCTCCAGAAAGGTATATTCATAAGATGTAAAGAAACAAGAGAAAATTAATTAAAACAATACTTGGTTTTGGATAAAAGCACCTGTGTTAATAGGCTAAGATATATTCTGGGAATTCTAGAAAGTTGATAGGAGTCTATTATTGACCCCAGAATCTAATCTGGACATGAGAAAAGATTATTGCACTTTGGTTGGAAAGATACATTTTACAGATATGCATAAAAGAGAATTATCCTGTCGTGAGGAAAAAGTCTGACTGGTTCAAATAGTATTGATACACCCATCTGAAAAAGGACTGTTGTTAACTAGCAAAGCCTTCAATGTGCAGCATTTAATTTGTTTTAAAAAGAACAGCAAAAAAGTTGAAGAAAATAATGCAGCTAAAACTGCTTAAAGTCCCTCATTTCAAAAAGACAACACTTCATCTAAAGTAGCGACAGCCAGGAGTACTTCTGAGCTCCTGAATGTGGAAATAGCCTTGGCCACCTCCCAAGGGAATGAGGGCAAACCCTTGGCACATGTCTGCTCCCTTCCCCTGCTGAACTTTGATTTTGATGAGAAGGAAATGTGGGCCCACGAGTCAGGAGGGAGAGGCACCTCGCTCTGACACTGTGCCCTATCTGGGGATCGAGCAACTGGGACTGCAGGCACCGCGCCGGGTGCGCAAGCTGCTGAGTTTGGATGCAGCCCAAGGTAACTATTTAGGGAGACCGACTGAACTAGGGAACTTGGGGATTAGATTTTGGAGGCAGCCTGGAATGTCTCCATGTCAAACGTGCTAAAGCTATCTGGAATCTCTATGCTAGGCAGGGAGAAAAAAATGCTGTATGAGAAATTTCCAGACCTAACTGGAAGAATAACCATCTTGAAAATGACATTAAGCGTAAGTAGGGAGTCTACAAGGAATGGAAAAAGGGACTGATCACCAAAAAAAACTATGACTTCGAAGTCAAGAAATGCAGGTTTAAAGTGAGACTTGGCAAAAGTGGGACTTGCTAAAACTCAAACTGAATATGACCTCATAAAGGAAATCAGGCTAAATAGTTAAAGTTTTCTTTATGTATGTGCTTAGATGGAGAAAATGGCAGGAAGTTGAAAGACTGCAGTGAGGATGAGGAACACATGAAAGCTCTGTATTTGATTTGAGTCAGTTTATATTTGGCTAAAAAGTCTAAATATTATTTGAGTTTTCAATAATATTTATGGTTTTGAATGTGGGATTGCACACTGGAAAGCAAATAGGAAAGCAGTCACCTGCAAAGTGATTATTATACCCAAATGATTTATTAAACTAAAATTGAGGTTCCTCAGATAACCTGCAGTCTCTCAATTTGGAAGAACAGGTAAGTGAAACCCAAATTGCTGTTGCAATTGGCTAGAATAAACCTATCAACCAGGTGGCAGTCCTTATAACAGGAATACACAAATGCAGTGTTTGCATAAGACTAGCCATCCTCTCACCTACAGGATCCTGTATCCTGATCTCAGCAGTGCAAATTTTGATGACAATAGACCTGAGGGCTTCAAGGACCTTGTAATATTGTTTTTTCATGGGTAAATTATGCTCTACTACATACTGATGCCTGTTTTGGACTCTTTTTACGAAGTAATGGGAACGCTACCACTGCAAAAAGGGAGTGCTGAAGAAACTGGGATCAGCAGAGGGGCAGTATGGTGCTGAAAAGACTGCCTATAAAGTTACCAGCAGCAGGCTGGAGACAAAGTGTGGGGCAAGAGGAAAACTCCTGCAGAGCTACCTGAAGTGAGTGTGTGTGTTAATCCTGTTTAATATTTCCCAAATGGCTAAGAGAAAAACAATATGAGCATACCGGTGAAGAAAATAAAGAGACACTTAGAGTATTCCCAAAGACTGACTTAGCTGCAGTGGAAATAATTTCTCTGGGATATTCCTGTGGTAAATGACAGATGAACTCCACCAAGCACAATTCATACAACGTGATGAAACTCTTGCTCCAGCTTGACTCCTAGATAAGCTACTTGCCTTCCTTTGGCTACATAGGCAGCCTGGAAAGCCTTGCTATAGAGCTATAACCTTGCTATACTATAGCTAGACTAAAGCTGGTCTCTGCACACGCCTCTTCTGTTGCTACAATTTCTTTCTGTGCCCTCCACTTGCATTGTCAATACATTATTAGATTATTATACAGGAAAAGCAACATGACCTTGAAGACTCTAGTAATAGAAATAGGATGAAATTCAATAGCACAAAATTCAATAGCTACATTGCTTTTCTAAACTGGGAGACCACTTTTAAATAGCCTATGGGAGGAGGATCTGGGAAACCAGCAGGGAGGCAACTTAGCAGATGTAATCTTGAGATATATAGGTAGAATTATTTACAGGGCAGCAGACATTTATGACATGTTCTCCAAAACACTGCATACAATTCTGGACATTCACACTAAAAAAGAAAAATTTAAATAGAAATAGGCCAAATCTAGGTTATGGGAAAATCAGGAAGACAGAGAAATAGTATTTTCAAAAGAGGCTAAAATTTTGGTTTATTTGCCCTAGCAAAAAAAGTTCGAGGCAAGAAGTGAATGCCATATACAAACATATTAGGCAAGTAAACAGAAGGGGAAAGAGGGCACTATTCAAACTAAAAGGCATTACTGGCAAAGGAACTAATAGCTATAGACTAGCTATTAATAGCTTTAGGAGGAAAATTAAGCTGTGCTTGACCATTAGAGCACTGAGATTAATAAGACAAATTCTGAGAGGAAATAAGGAAAGAAAATGTAAAGATAGCCATTTCTGAGAGGGCAGTGAGACGCTTCATGAAGTGTGGTGTGTGGTAACTCCCATGATAAAGGGGAGACTCCAGGGTGCAGGTGTGTCTCACCCAGCCCAAAGCTGCTTTCCATTCCTAAACATGCTCTCTGTTTTAAAGTGGCAGTGGGACTTGGTTCTGCTGAGACAGGAAATTTGGTGTGACTAGAAATGAAACCTGAGCTTGAGATACTCATTCCCTAATGGAAAAGAGGTTTGAGAGAATTAGCACGAGAAATCCCAAGTGTTCCTGAGAAGCTTGCTGGGTCTGCAGTGCCCTTCAGCAATGGAGAGCACAGCTAGTGCTTCAAGCATCCTTGACAAATCCACCCAAGCTTCCAACCTACTCTACGGCTTTCAACACATCTGTACTGCTTACTATGACTTATTTGATCAATAAGTTCTGTAGTTCCATGAAAGGATCAGTCTGCACAAATTTTATGATTATTGTACCAAGAATTTCCCAGAACTGACTGCTCCCATAACAGACATGACATGTACTGACTGTGCAGAGAACTAAGAAAGCTATGGACCCTGAATAACTTGAACTGGAAAATTTTTCATACTTCAGCCATGGAAGAAAACAGATAAAGAATAATTCAAAATAATTAAGCCTTATAATGATGGCTTGGTTTTAATTAATTAGAATTAAGACATAAAATCCCCACAGCCTTTGCATTATTTTTTAATATTATGTCAGAAATTATCTTCGATTGTTCCAGGTGAATGATACTACAATTGTTTCCTTTTCTTATGGTTGTAGACTGCTAGGCAAGTTGACTTCTTGCCAATAGTAAGTATTTTCATAATTCTTCAGCCTCAGAGTGCTAGAACAAATCAAGCTCCAAATTTTAATGTTATTCAGTTTTTTGCTTCAATTTAAATTTCATGTGTTGCATGTTTGGCTCTTTTTTCTTTGGCTACCTTTTTGGCAGCTCTTAGAAATAATTCAAGTTTTTTTTTTTTTTTTTTTTACCTTAAACTTCATTGGCATAAATACCACATGCAACATATGCTTCTGCAACACATATGAGGGCCACGTAGAACAAGATTTGAAAATATGAAATATTTGCAAAGGGAATAAAATCCTATATAAATTTATGAATTATATCTCCACCAAGACTGCTTTCTAATGTAACTATTATCCCATAGCCTAGCTTGATTTCTTATAGTTTGTTGACCCATTTGGTAAATTCGCAGACAAACTTTGGCAGAGGTGTAACTTGATAATTAAAAAGTATGTTATCTCTTGCCAGCTTGTTATAGCCAAGTGTAAGCTGAACGCTAGCTTTCCCTAATCCCATCAACCCAGTCTGTAGGAAGGGTCAAGGGTCAGTAACTGCTTCTAAAAACACTGTTCAATTGAATCCAAACAAGCTCTTACCTACTAAGCAGCTGCTCACAAACAATTTGGAATCTGTCCTCATTACCAATTGTTAGGGGCTCCTGTTGCAAGAAAAGCCCTGTTTTGAATAGGCCACTAATGCACCAGCAAGTCTTCATCTGATAGGCTAAGACCTAAAGTCAGCAAATTTTTTTACTTCTTTTTTTTCCTTCTAGCACAAAGAGAAAAAATTAGAAACCAGCTATTACCAGCTGGCATATCTACTGTCTCTGGCAGGAAGCAAGATGTTAATTTTCAAAACACAGTTTTGTACATCAAGGAGGACTTCTAGGAACTGGGGGAAAAAAAGAGTAAATATAATAATATATGGAACATTGTGAAAAGCATAAACTATTTCTCAATGACTAATAGAACAAAGAAGATTGTGCTAGGAAAAAAGAGTTTTAGAATACCTTTTAAAGAAACTATTCAAATATTTTAATCACTACTGAAAATAAGAGCAACATCATTATGATCAGTGGTCACACCTAGTTTTGCTGATTATCTATAGGATGCTGGTCCTGGTGCCAGGATTTGCAGACTTTTTTATTTTGTTCTACTGTGTCACATATCTAGTAAGCTATAAATGTTTTTGGAAGGAATAGATGAAGATGTTCGATATTTAAAAACTTGTAGAATGGGAAAACTTTACTTACAGTATAGCTTGTTGCCATGTACAAAATCAGAGTAGTTTCCTGATTTAAACATTCACAGACTTATTCCTGGAAGTTTGTTAAAGTTTGTATCTTCCTTTATTGAAAATGAAAAAATCTTGCAGCAGTGACCAGCTATTGCAACAGGGGGTCACATCCTGAAACTGTGGTATGTAGGGTACCTCCACAGGTGTAAACTGGGAGCCTTGTGGTAGTCTCACTGGTTTCAGAGTGTGAAGAATTAAACCCTCTCTGACTGCTCTTATTTTTTATGTTTTAAACACAGTTGGATTTTCTGAAATTTTTCTAGACAGCCTTGTAAAAGACCATCAGAAGCTGACAAATGAGTGGCTGCACAGAGGTATCTAGGCCTGACACCAGCTTGGTAAAGACACATGCATTGTGGTGGCTCAGAGAATGAGGATGTGGTTCCAGACTCCTGAGATTTTCAGTCTCTTCCTCGTATTCCAGAAGTCAGTAGTTTTACAAGCCTGATTTGTGGAGCAAATTGTCTCTCTCTCTCCCTAAGGTCAACCTGCTATCCCAGTCAGGAAAGTGAAGTGCACAACAAGATAAAAAATTTAGGAAGATTTCCTAACTCAGGTGCAGGGTTTTATTACAGCAACACATGCAAAGAGCTTACAGCTCTTTACGTCCCTGTGAAGTTGCATGATATTTCTCCTAATTTTATATTGCAGTCCTGGAAGCTAAGAAAATATGTTTCTTTTTCTGTGCTGCTTTTTTTTTTTTTTTTTTTTCTTTCTGTTGTGAAGATCACGGTATATTGTGGGAGAAATTGATTTTCATTATTCTCATAGTTGCAAATGGAAAAACAAATATTTTAGGTTACTTTACTAAGACAGTGGTAAGAAAAGAGTTATTCTGTGGAGCAAGAGAACAACTCTTGTGAATATTCTTGCAGCAATTGCTGCATATATTTAAATTGCCCATCAGACACAGTACAAATATTAGCTTTCAAATGCATGCAACTTATTAAATGATAAGTGAAATTGCTGTAGAAATGGACATTATTAGAAATATGCCACTGAACCATATTTTTAGTTTTACTTGAAGCCTTAAGGATATACAAATTCCATTTAAGTGATATAAAAGTCTCTGACTTCCAGAGGCAATAGTCATATGCAGTACATGAGAGGACTTAGTATACTAGGCAAATATTCCTACTAGTTTAAAAAGGAAAAAAAGAAAGAAGATGAAGATGAGACTCACTGGTTTCCAGCAGTTATGGCATGCATGTATGCACTACTGGGTTGGTTGTCTCTGCTTGTTCAAATTCCTCCACCCTCCACAAAACCCCTTTCTATGAGTTCATTCTATGGGACTCATTAAAGAATATTTTTCTAAGGGCTTTGGATGTTGTCTTTTTTCTTTTTCATACACTCCCTCAAGAGCAGAGATGAGAGTGATGCCAAGGTCTGAGCTTCCCTCTATGCCGTTTCATCACTGTCCAGCCTCCCTTGCTGACTCTACTCTGACTCACTGGCAACACACTCGTTATCCACTTTGGCTGGCAAGCAGGCATTCAGCTATTCCTTCAGAAATTAATTTGCCCAGTGGACTCTGCTTTCAGAATAATACCAGAATACAATCCAATGATCACACTGCTAGCTTTGAAAACATCAATGCTAGCAGTCAGTTGTTGAGAAACAAGTCCATAGCCTCAGCACATTTCTCAAGGGTGGGCATTTATATATCCAAAATGCCATCCAGAATTGGCTGAGGATGAAAGGGCTGGGAATGTCCTCTACCCCTGCCAGGAAAGACATTGTGGCACTGCTGTTTGCTCCTGCTCCTCACTTGACTACCTGCTCTTATGCAGAGGGATGGGCAATGGGTTCAGCCATGGGGGCTTCAGCCCCAGATTGTGTCAGAGAAATTCCCATAGTGACATTGCATTTATGAACTGGCTCCTGCTTGGGTTATCCCCAAAAGACATAAATTTTCACTTGATCTTACCTACTTGAAAAAATTTGCAGAAAAAGTAATTTCTGTTGTTGGACATGAAATTGACTGAGATCCACAAATTTGTGGGAATTAAATTCCCAGCATTAATTCAGGAATTCATTTATTTTCTAAAAAGAAATTATTTTGGGGATTTATTTCCTTTTTTTTTTTCCTTTTTTCTTGATTTTCTTTTGCAATGGATTACTAAATGTGACTGCATTCCCTATTCTTAATTGTCTCCCTGGAAATATTTAGTCAAACTATGCTTTTAGTCACCCTATTGTAAATCCAGAGTAGCTCCAATGAGTTCAGAGGAAAAAGGCCAGATTTTTATTTGTACAAGTACGAAGAAAATTTTATTTAGGGCTCTCGTATACTATTTCACCATTTATAGGAAAGTTCTGATCAAAATACAAGTTGAAGATTTCAAAGAGATTTTTTTCACAAATCAATATCCCAGCAGGCCTAGTCAGTTAAAGAAACAAACAAAAAAAACCCAAAAAACAACCAACCAAAAAAGCACCCAAAAAAACTACTCCACTTTATTTTCCTGACTCTGTTAATCTCTTTTCTCTGAATGTTTCTCTTTGTTTGGTTTTGAGTCCTAAATAACGGCAACTTGCTAACAGCGCGGACTAGATTTAAAACTAACAATGACAGTCTAAGTCCCCCTGAAAAAGGGTTAAACATAGAGTGTGCACTAAAGTATCTGCTTAAAAAAAAGCCTTTAAATCATTTTATGTTTAAGAGAATTTCTTTTCACCCTTCCCCCTTTCAAAAAAAAAAAAAAAAAGAGAAAAAGTCAGACCATCTTAACTGTAAGAGCAAGTTTATTCAGGTGGTATGAATCAGATAGGGCTCACTGATGCAAACTATAGCCTCAGAAAGCACAGCAGGCCCTGAACCTCACAGGGCTGCCCCACGAAAAGAAGCATAACAAAAACCAGAGAAGAACAGGCCTGCAGTAATCTCCTTGCCCTGGCTAGAAAACAGGGGTGAAGGAAAGCTGCCCTCTCATTATGGTTTTGGTCTCAAGGTTAGAATTAGACCCTTAGGGTAAGCAGCTGTCAATTAGAGATAACTGCAACCAATGCTGTCTGAAATCTTGGACTTATCTCCTAGCAACTCCCCTTCTTTCAGGGCAGCAACCCTCCACTCTGCCTTCAGCTCAAGAGTCATCTTGAAGACAGTGAAATAACCTTTTCAATTTGGGCAGATGCATAAAAAATCCAGCTCCCAGAGCCTGCGTGAAGCCTGCGTGACATTTGACTGAAGCCAGGTTTCAATCTAGGTTGATTATATATTTGCTTTGTTTTCCACACTGCAGATGTTGAGAGGTGATTTTGCTAAAAGAGCATTCTCAGTTAATACCTACAAATTCAGTGAGTTTTAGGCACATGGTGGTTTGCTGACAGAGACACAGGGTTATCATGTTTGTGCATCTGCTGATGCATCTCTCCTTCCTGCTGTCTTTTACACCAGGAGAAATTTGCCAAGAGTGGTGAATGAGGAGTGGCCATGGTTACGGCAGCAGCTCTGGAGTCCTCTCTCTGGCGTGGCAGGGCGTGCAGAGTGAAGACAAGCATAAATCCTATTAAGAAAAGCAAGAGGTTATGCACCATTTGTGTAGGAACATGACTGAATTTGAGGAGGAAGTTTAAAACACACCAAAAGGCACCTTTACTTCTGTTTTCAGGGTTTACCATTCATTAGCTCTTATTTTAGGTCCGTAGCAGTCCCTTTTCCTAACGAGGTGAAAGGAGAGAGGGAGAGGGGGATCAGAGAGAGGAGGAGCAGGGAAAGAGAAAACGGGTGCTCATGGAAAAATAAGAAATAAGGGGGGGAGGGGGGGACGGACACACAACAAGGACGAAGCTCATCTTTGATTCAGTTGGGGTCTGTATTCACAAAGAGATCACTCAGAAATTTTGTACAAATGGCAGGAGCAGAATGTGAGCGCAATGAGGGGCCTAATGCAGGCACTTGTCCTGTAATCAAAGATTCAGCTCAACATGAGTCCTTTGTGAGACAACAGCATCATTCTCCACCCAGGCTAACCCCTGAATGCAGAGCAGCTCTCTCAAGTAAGGCAGGCAGGATGAGCTTCGCATTTCTTTGTCTTCTTTGGAAAATATGATCTTTTTCTTTTTCCTATTCCTCATTTGCTTCTCTTTTAAAGGAAACATTTTTTGATATGCCTGTAGTAAGGCAGAGGATGTTTGCGTGAGTGGAGGTGCTCTCAGGGCAAGGAGAGAAGCAGATGGGCTGACATGGTGGAGCGAGGGCAGCTCCAGCCTGCGTTTGGGGAGAGTGTGCAGAAAAATGGCTGACATCTCCTGCTCGCGAACGCATGATGGGCGTCCTCCTCGGCGTAAGCACAATTCCCCCTTCCTCAGGCTTCAGCAGCCCTACTTAGATCAAATGTACAGGGATTCCTTTCTTCCTGCTTAACGCCACTGTGCAGTAGAATTTCACAGTATTTTAAAACACTCTTCTTTTAAAAAGATGTTTTACCATTTTGTTAAAATGAAACAGGGAATTTCAATTTGTGTAAATAGACTTTTTCAGTTGGGTTGCATTAGGAATCCCTTTTTTGAGTAGCAAACAGTGTTTCCTTACATATATTTTAAATTTCATGGTAGAAAATTGTATCTGCAAAAATAGAAAAA
Organism: Corvus kubaryi; assembly: GCF_017639235.1. NCBI lineage: Eukaryota > Metazoa > Chordata > Aves > Passeriformes > Corvidae > Corvus > Corvus kubaryi. The sequence goes on from NW_024581116.1 coordinate 15,196,007, forward strand.
ATATTTATCTGCTTCCTGATATTTTTGATCAGTCTGAACATTACCTGATATGATGGGTATACTGCATTCTTTTCAGAATTTAGCTCTTGAGAAGTGGAAACAATATGCAGAAAGTAAGTCAGATTTGCAATCCTTAAAGCTTTACACAGAAACAATACAAAGAAACACTATTAAAGAATTGCCATGCAGAAAGTGAATACAAAACTAGGTAGCCCAGTTGAACATTTTGTAATTCTGGGGTTACAGCAGTCTACAACAGTGTAAACCACCGTGGCATTGTGGCTGGGAAGCAGGTCCCAAATTCTTAGGAATCCCATTAATTCTTTGCTTTCTTCAATAGCAAAGTGCTTATCTCTATAGAGAGCTGACTGCTACCTCTAGCATTGCTAAAGGTGTGTGTTGAAAAGGCTACCCAGAAATGAGCCAAGCCTACATTCCTTGCTGATATCACAGGGAGTCTTGGAAGCAAAAGGTGGACTGTTTAAATTTCAGACAGGCTTATTTTAGACACAAATATCACATTAAATAACCAGAAATGCCAATATTACTATTTTAGTATACAACATAAAGTTTAAAATATATCTCAACACCCAGTGATGACAAAGTAAAAAGAAAAAACATTGTTCCAAATAATAGACTTCTTGATATAAACTTCAATTGTAAAAATAGAAAATATTACTGATAAGATAATCTTATTGTTAATTTAACTGACAATGTGTTTGTGATATCTGTTTGGTACACAGCATCATTTTTTCACTTGAACCAAGACATGGTTGTGATTCACCTGAGCTCTGTACATGTGTCAGTGTGTATGTATATTTGTGTGGGCATGCATCCCTCAGCTACCTTGCAACTGAGGGTTTTAGAAGCCTAAATTGTGTACTTTTCTGTCTGGTTGTGTAAGCAAGTCAATTTACCTACATTTTTGTGTTCCATATATCCAAAAACACAGTGGACGTCTACTTGTACAGTTATAACATAAGACTTTATGAGATTATTATATAATATATTTACTTTATATTTGTCAAAAGTGGGAAAATATAAACCCCCAAAGGATTCTTTTGTCTTTTTTTCTTTTTATGTGGCATACGTGTGTTTTCAATTTTGTATTATAAATTCGTGACATTATATAGAATTGCAAAAAAAGTTTTGCATTTTCAAACTAGGCCTGGCTTTAATTCTGGGTATGATGTAATCACTACCATACCCCTTCCTGGGGAAATAAACCATCGAGAGCCCTGCAGTTCTGTGGCCCTGTCAGGCTGCCCTGGGCTCTGCTCTCAGAGCTCCCAGTGTGATTCAGCACTCTGCCCCTATTCAGGGACAGAATAAGAATGTGCTTAAGTGCTTTGTGCTTTGAAAACATGCTTAAATGCTTTGTTGAATTGAGAACTAATTAAATGACTGAAAGTTCAAACTTAATATCTCAGTGTATGGAATGTGTGAATTTTCCCACAGGAAAGAATAGCATGCCCTGAAAACATGGTCAAAAAATTGTGGTCTTTTTCCTTGGGTTTAGTTTGTTTTGTTGTGGGGTTTTTTTTATTTGTTTGTTTTTTTCATTAGGAAATAGGGTATAATTAATTTTTAGGGTTTTTTCTTCTAAAAAATTCAAAATATTTTATAAAACATGAGCAAGAAAAATTGTAAGCAAAATAAAAATATACATTTTCACTGAATTAATTTTGTTGTTGCAGTTATGTTTTATTTCTGAAATCTAGAAAATGCTACTGGGGGGGTTAATTTTTACTTTTTTTTTTAAGTGCCTCACAAGCGGTTGGCAAAGTTCCAGAATAACAGCTGGAAGTGAGAAGGAATGAAAAAGTATATCATAGAAATTCAAATGAGAAATAGGATATACATTTTTAATGGGTCTGGTTATCATTCATTTGAACAAATTATAAACGTATAAATGAGGGTTGGTTTTTAGATTTCCAGATGTCTTCGGTTCAACGTTGGATGCCTTTCCAGTAGACAAATACAAGCTATTAACTTCACAGAATATCTGTGAGTTGAAATTCAGACAAAGGTAAAATTGTACATTCTGTCCTTCAGAGCTCAAAGCATCAGAGATAGGAAATACTGTAATTATGGACATAAGAATTCATTTGCAGTATGTCTGAAAAAGGTACTTCGTTTCTTGTCCTGAAGAATGAGCAATTTTTTTAAACATGATTTTGTTTGGGGTTTTTTTCTGTTAGCTATGTTCGAGAAAGCACATACATAACACCAGAGAGGGTTACAGTTAAGATCAGATCTATTGACGTAATTAACTTATTTGCAAACAGTTTAATGTATTTTTGTCTGAGTCTGCCTTCTTGCACACACCAAAACTACTCTGATTCAGCTCCTTGTGAATTAGGGTGTGCAGCAAATAAAGGAACAATCATCTCGTCCAAACATATTTGCATTCTTAATATGGTGCACACATTCAGGCAAGTGGCAATTTGCATGAAGACCATGAGCCAAATTCAATTCTGACAGTAGTAGGCATAACTTTATTCAAATCAGACAAGCAGCAGGCATTTACAAGGGGCAAGAATAGGTGCTGTGTATGTGCTGCGTGTCCATGCTCCAGCAGAATGAATTACCGTTGCCGAAAACTTCATATTTTTCTTAGACCAGAGCTTATCAAAACTAAAGGCAAGTTTCAGCTGCAAGTTTGGGTATACATGCAATATCTGGCAAGATATACAGCTTGCTTTTACACCTAGAGTTCAGTGCGAATAAAAATCATACTTTTAATAATTATTCTCTTTGCAAGCTTTTGTATCTGGGATTAGATGATAAGCATCATGCCAGGATGCCTCTGGCCACCTTCAAAGCATCTTTACAAATTCAGTCCCAAGCATAATCAACTTCATTCTGTCCAAAGTATTAGCATTTTTTTAAACGCTTGTTTTCCAAATGTTCTTACTAATCCTTTAGTGGTGGTTGTATACCCCTGTGCTGAGGAGCTGGCTGATGTGTCTTGCTGTGTTTCAGCAAATGTTGTGAGGAATCTACAGCAATTAGCTGCTCATGCCTCTGCTTTCCTGTTTTGCGCCTTCCCTTTCATGTATCAGATGTTTGTAAGTTTTCCATTAGACATTTCCTGCTTCTAATAGATGTTTGTGAGGCTTTTGCTTTGAGCTATCAAGGCTCCAATTTGTGCTGAGATGTTTGGTTTTGTTTTAGGGCTGAGGGGTCTTTGTACTCCTTTCTTCCTAGAAAACATTATAATCTGGAAAAAATAAATAAATTGTACTTTGCAAAAACTGAATACGACTCCTTCATCTAAATGGCATGGTTTGCACATGTGTCTTTTGTCAGCAGATCACTCCTAAAATAAAAGCACTTAAACTGCAGTTTCTGCCAACTTATCAGACACCAATTGGTGACAACATATATGTATTGCAATTTCTAAGGGCAGCTTTGTACTCCAGTGTTTTCATCTTCTTTGCCCTGCTTTTTTTTTTTTCCTCTTTTTAATTTGGAACGGTGACTGATTTTTTTCTGTTTCCACCAGCTTGGTATACTGCATGTAACAAGTAAGTAGCTTTAGCTGCTTTTGAAAGAAGAAAATACCTCTTAAAAAGTGTTTCAAATGAGTGTTGCCCAATGTGAAGTAGCTGTCAAAATTAACAGGAAAGGCATAATTGATTCTCTGAAAGTCATACGTGAAAACTAGCTTAAATTTTACAAAACCACTTCTGACGTGCTTAAATACTTAAATAAATGTGGTGCTGATCTTTTAATCCCCTCTTCCATGTTTTAGCAGTGGAGCAGCCTACCCAGGCACCAAGGCAGCCCCGGCCTCTCAGAGGGTGTTTTTGCAACCAGGCGCTATCTGTCATCCCTCCATTCACGTGGTACCAAGGTTTCTGGATCTGTATTTTGCTTATCGAGTCACCAAACCAATGCATCATCAAAGGAAGCTGTCAATTCACAGCACATCACCCGTGCTTTGAACTTAGGAATGAGTCAAATGTTTTGGAGCTTTATTTATTACGGTCAAAACTGGGTTTGAATTAGCAATGAGGGCAGGGGAGTGGTGAGGGGAGCAGAGGATGGCTGCTGACTCAAGAAACCTGCTGGGACTTTGTGGCCCACTGCTAGGCAACAGCCCATCCCCACCACAGCAAACATACAGCCACAAAATGAATTACCTCATCTACAAATCAGCTATTTGATATGCAGATCGGACTGCGGGCCTCTGCCATAGCACAGCGCTGCACGGGCAGCAGGTGCAGCAGGGACAAGTACACGGCCTGTTCACGTTTTAAAAGGCAGGGCTGGCTTGTGCTCGCCCACTCCCTCTGGTCCTTTGCAATTCCTGAAGCTCTATTGCCTTCATTTTTTATTTAGATCCTCCATTTGAAGAAAACATGGCGACTCCTTTCTGTTTCCCTCCGTGCCCAGCCTTAGGCCCAGGGAGGAAGGGGCAGGGCTAAGAAGCTTCGCCAGCAGCCTTTGTGATTCTTCCAGCATCCGAACACACGACCTGAAAAAACAAGGGGCGTTTTAGGAAGGAATTGCAATTCCCGAGGTTTTTGTCTTCTCAGATGTCTTGTCTTTCCAAATGATTATCAAAGTGTGGTTTGTTGTTGTTTCTTTATCAAAATGGAGACCCTCTTTGTGCAGACAGTGCTGTGGAAGGCGACATTTTCCCCGTGCATTTATGTTCCCTTTTAATTGCATGGAGAGTGCTGTTTTCAGCCTACAGTGAAGGGAGTGCATGCAGTTTTGAAGGCACATTCTCAAAAAAAAAAACAAAGACACCATTTTGTAACAGAATTAGAGTATTTTTCAGCTGTGTGTTAAAAAGAATAAAGAACTGCTGCTACTCTGGACTATGAAACAGCACTGAGCCTCTTAGTGGGCCTCAAAGAGCAATAAAACACAGTGTAATATAATTTGTATTGTCTGTGGTTGCAGGTTATGTCCTGAAAGCCGTAAACTATTACAGCTTTATAGCTATGCTGCTGGTATTAACTAAATGAAAGGGCTATTTGTTCTAAATCTGTAGCCTGCATGATAGCAAATCTTAAATTCATCAGAAGCAATTGATGAAAAAGGGGGTAAAAATGCTGCAGACCCAATAGCATCAAAGCTCTAATGCAAAGAAAACAAAGATTTGGTGTGGTGTCCAACCCCTTCAGGTTTCTGCCTCATACTTCTAGGGGGCAGAATTGATCATCCCCGAGGCTACAAGGTTTATTCAGCTGATGGGCCTGAGGGAAGCCTTGGGCTGCTTGTTACAGGAAGCCATGAAAAAACAGATATTTACATGTCTAGATCATTCTGGGAGTCTAAAGAAAGATCCTGAATTTGCTGAAACATAGGACATCCTTCTTTTTACCTCCTTAAGAGAGTTTTTGTTGAAAAATTCACCTCTGAGTAACAAAGACAGTGATTTAGGGAGTCAATCTAACAACTCATGTCTTTCTCCTAAAAGCTGTGAAAATGTTTAGGTTTAACTTGCAACCTTGGAATTTCCTGTTAAAGAGGAATTGTTTTCCACGTGTACCCAGTTGCAATGCTTTAGCTTTATTCAGACTAGAATTTAAACATGGATGAGACGTGTCATTAAGCTTGCTCAGGACCATGAATTATTTGTTAGATAATTCTGCAGCTGGTTCCTCACACCTTCATCTTCTGCATAAACCATTGGTTGCTGATGCTGGGAATAAGTTCTGTCTGGTCGTGGACTCTTGGTCACTATGAACTGCTGTCAGGCTTGTGTGAGACAAACACTTTTGAGTTCAGAATACACATCAAGTTAAAGCACTCAAATATTTGCTTAAAGCTGGCTGAGCCATGAGTCGTTTTTACTAAAAACTCACAAGAATGCTCACAGCAAATGAATGCTAATAGGAAGGATGCAAAAGGAAATGGGTTTGGACACTCAAAGGAATGTTGATGACACAATTGTGATCATCGTCCCATTTCTTTCAAATGGGTTTTGCCTAGATGTCTGACTGAAACCAGTGCCTCAGTGTTCCTAAAATGTTGTCTTCAGGGCTTGTTTCAGGACAGAGCCAAAGTGCTGCAAGCCTCCCTCTTTGTCCCCTGCCTGACAGAAAGCAAAGCCAGCAGTTTGAAACACTTCGGGGTTTGATACTAGGGATCTTCAACAGGTTCTTGAGGCCTGAGCAGATCTGAAAGAGGACACAGACCTGCCCTCCTGAGGTAGTGCAGGTGAGCAGCAGGCAATGGAAGGGGGGAGTGGGACTGTCACCTCCCTTGTCACAGCCCTGCCATGTTTGCATGGTTCTGTGAGGTTATGGTGGTTCACTTGCTTTCTTCTGTTTCTCCGAGGACAACCCAAGTTGCTTACCTGGGAGAGTGTGGGCCATTGTAGGGGCCATTTTCATTGCCTTTTGTCCTGGGGTTTGAGGCACATTTTGTTACTCATGGGGCATATATGTATATATATGGCAGTCTGTTTTCTCAAAGCAGACTCAATTTTGCAAACTTCCATGTGCTTTAAAGTCCTTAACCACCCTCCATTGCAACTTCTCAGATATTTGACCAGATGTATACCCAAAAGTATTTTAAGTTTTGAAAGCATTTGCTGTTGAGAGCATTAACTTCCATGCTTTGTAGGTGATCACACTGGCAGAGCAGGGCTGGGTAACCAAGGAACCTCTCCAGGACCCCTGCCACATACTGACACCCCTGAAGCTTTGGGGTATATTCCAGCCACCTTCCACTCCCAGCTATGGTTCAGCTCACCAAAAGCTTCTCCACAGAGAGCATCTTATGTCTGACATAGGTGCAAAGATATCATAGAATCATAGAATCATGGAATGGTTTGGATTGGAAGGAATTTTAAGGTTTATCTAGTTCCAACCCCCTGCTATGAGCAGGGACACCTTCCACTAGACCTTCTTGCTCAAAGCTCCATCCAACCTGGCCTTAGACACTCTCAGGGATAGGATGTCAATAACTCCTATACTTTTAAGGACATGCCACGAGACAGGGGGGTTTCCAGCTGAAGGCAATATGTTCCAAGTGATAAACATTAGAAAACTTTTGACTGCTGTAAACTTAGGGCTCTCTTCTTGTGGTTTTAATAGCAAAGAAATGTCAAGAAGCCAGAGCAGGTGAGAGAGAGCAGCCTTGGTGAGGAGCTGGATGTGACCCTCAGGGGCTGGGGCTGGCAGGGCTCTGTGGCACAGCTGCAGGCTATCCCCTGCCTGCAGGACCCAGTGCCAGAGAATGATCTGGACCATTTTCACATAATATTTGAATGAGGTTTTAAATAAAGATGCCAATAGTGTGTGCAAGATCACAAAAGGCAAAGCTGTTGGTATGCACGGGATTTGGGATGAGCACTGGATGCTTGGGCAGGCTGCTTGGGCAATAGCTAGCAACTGAAGAGCCACTTCTGAGCCAGCTAAGTGGCATCTGTTCAGATTTCTTGCGGAGCACAGGCTTCCCTCCTCTGTGACAAGGCCAGGCACATTCCTCCTGTCCCGCCTGACAGCACAGAAGTGGCGGGTGTCTGCTGCTGTCCCTGACCCGGGGCCCCACAGGGGCAGAGTCTACTGGTGTGAAACTGCTGCTGGGACAACGTGAAAGGGTGAGATTGTTCTGATATGCAAACAGGGAGCCCTGCTGAAGCTGTGCTGCCTTGAATTCAGGGAGAAGAGCAAGGGTGCTGGTGGAAGGAGGACAACAAATCCCAGTGTTAAGGCTGCTCCTACTGAATGCATCCCACTAAAGAACAAAGCAAGGAGAGCCTTGCTCTTGCAAGAATTTGATCCACCAAGCAAGGCTGCTACAGTGTTAACCCCTTCGTGGCAAGCCGCTTGGGATATAATTTAACTGGAATGCCATTGGAAAGCCGCAGATTGCTACACTTTTACAGGCAAGAAATGCCACAAGATCTGGAAGGGGATGACCGGCACTAGCATGTTCGCCTCCACCCTTGCACCTGATTTTTCGAGGGGAAATGCTAGTGAAACAATTGTGGCAGGCCCGTGGCATTGAAAGAGTTATTACAAACCAGTGGATAAAATGTCAATGATGCCTGATGCAAAGAAATGTGCAGCGTTAGCAGATATGTGTTGCTGATCTGGTAACAGCTAGCCCTCTCCATAACAGTGATATTTCTGGGTTTCCGTAACCAGCCCCATAGGAGGTTTTCCTTGATACTTTTAACCAAATTGTGGCATTTGGGTCCTGGCCAGGGAAAGGAAGCCAGCAGAGCTACTGGCCTTCAGGAAGGGCATGGGTAGGGATTGCATCTGAGCTGGCAAGCACTCAAGGGCACCGCACAGGCTCCACCAGGCACTGGTAGGATGTGTTAGCCTTTTTGCGCCCAGGCAGCCCTTCCACACATTTTCTAATCCCACCAGAGCGGATAGATTGCATTCAGGAAAGACATAATTTCCATATCCTTTGAGTGCGATTGTGCAAGGCCAAGCACCATGTCATCTACTGTGCCTATAGGTCTCAGTTCAGAAAAACAGCAGCATTTCACGCTTCCCCGGTCCTCGCCCTCCCCTGCCTGCTCTCCCTGCCTGCAGATGCTCTGCTGACAGTTGCATCTTCCTCCAGCCAATACACTCAAGAGACCACAGCCATGGTCCTGGCTTGTTTCTGCACACCCAGGACCACAGGGAGAGGTGCAGAAGTCTGCACAGCTCACAGCCAAAATTTTTGGTGGGGCAGTTGTACTGAGCTTTGCCAGTGGAATGTGACTTTGGGATTAGAAATCACTGGACTGTAACTGCCTTGCACGGTGCTCTGTACTCATCCACTGTGATACTGCTGCTGCTTGTTGCATCCTTGTTTCTAATTCTGAACTACAAAGGTCACTCCACGGCTCCATCTGTGCTGGATGTGATTTGCTCCTGTTGCAATAGTCTTTGCAAATACATAGCACTGACACGCCATGCTGGTAAACATCAGGTTAATACCAGCAAGAGACCTCCCCAAGTAAATAAGCACATTACAGAAGCGTCCATGTTTACACCAGAGATTTTGCCAGTCACCCCTGACAAACTGGGGGTCGGTTGTTTGTGTGCTTCTCTGTCACTTCACTCTCCCACACAAAACTTCTAAGAATAAACTAGATTTAAGCTGTAGCTGAACAACTGTAGACAGCAACACAAAAATTTGCTTCCAGGCCTGAAAGTACTTGAATTTATTTTTGTGATGCTCTTTCTGTAGATTATATTGCTCTTCTTTTTCCTCTTTTTTTTTTTTTTCCTTCCCCCAAGAAGACCCATGTTGTAACACTTTAACAGAGGAAATTCACTCTGCCTCTGCTTTCCTGCTTGGTGTATATTCAAATAATTGCTGCATTTTAACAAGCTAAATTGCATTCCCACCAGCTGTCCCTCAGACCAAACCTTCAAGGATATGCTAAGCAATAATGACTGCAACAACAGTAAACTCAAAAGGCCTCAAGATCCCTTCAAAGATAAGATGTCTTGCTGTTTGCCTTCCATATCCAGGCACTTTCATGCAGATTAGCAAAACAGCGTGCTTACAGCCTACATAGGCAAAGCAATGCTTGGAATGGGGTGAGTTTAGCCCTGTGTGAATGTAGGGAAGGAAAATGTAAAAATCAGAAGATAACACTCCAGCACAAGTCCGGGGTAACTCATCTGGAGCCCTGCCGAGCAGGGTGCGCTGTGTCGCCCCTGACCTGGCAGACATTAGCGTTTCACATATTCCCTCCTCGGTCACAAATCACCAGGTAGATGCTCTTGTGCACATGTCATCTTGTGTCCTGCACGGCTCTGACCTGTGACCTTCCCACGGCCGGTGGCTCGGTGCCGGGACTGTCCGGCGGGCGGGCAGGCGGCAGGGACAGGCGGCGGGGACAGGCAGGGGCAGCACGGACAGGCAGCGGGGCAGCCGTGCAGGAAGGGGAGCTGTCAGGAGGAGGCAGAGGGGACAGGCAGAGGCGTGCAGGCAGCAGGGGACGGGAAGGGGACAGGCGGAGGAGCAGGCAGTGGGGCGGGCAGCGGCCCCGCATCGCCCGCCCCGCGCTGGCTCACGGCAGATGGGGAGGGCAGGAACCGGGATTAGCGATTCCTCCTCACCTCCCCACCCCTTCCCCGGCCCCAGCTGGCTGTTTAAAAAGAAAGCCATAAACCCATTAGTACAAAGACAAATGAATCTCATACCCTGAGGCATTCCTTCATTCAGAACTGGCCTTAACTACTTTTCCAACCTTCCTCCCTTAAACCCCACTGTCGTTTGGGTTTTCTTCTGTAATAGCAGAGTTTGGCAAAATGCTTGACAATACAGCCAGTTAGGAAGTTGTTAGCAAAATTCTATAACCTCACTTTGTATGTGTGCAAGTGTATTTTCATATATATATATACAAATTTATATATTTATATGTTTATGTGTATAAATCTCTGTCAGCATGTATATGTCCAAATATATGCTCAGATATACCTTCCACACTGTTTATATATATACATATTTTTTAATTAAATATGTTAGGCACATGTAGTGGATATTAACATTGGAAACCGGCTGTATGTTACAGCCAAGTTTAATATTATATATGATTTTATGTGTACTTGATTTTACATTAATGTTAAGCACATGTAAGCCTGTGGCTGCAGCCAATGTGAATTATTTCCCCTTGCATCTACACAGGATGTAGAAAATAGTGTGGTAACTATAGAGGACTTGCCACAGCAGTATGGTGGCAAGTGTTCCGAGGAAATGGCAAGTGAAAATACAAATAAGGTTTTATGGAGTTTTTGTTTGTTTGTTTGTTTGTTTTCCAGTTAAAGGAACTGCCCTATGAGTGAGATAGTACAGAGGAAACTATACTGCGAATTATATAAATGGTAATCATTTAGAAGATGCAAATACATAAAGTTGTTTAAAGGAGAATCCAGCTGAATTAAATATGTCTGAGTTATACTTCAGATCTTTTGAACAGTGCCTAGTTGAATATGTAACTAAACTGCTAAGAAAAAGGCTAATGGGCACTTTTAAGTGTCTTCCTTTTTAACTTTTTGTCCCAATCAACTGCCTCCTATTCATCTGTAATTTGCAATTTCCTGCTGTTAATGATATACATATATGTATATAAACCTGTTAGCTAGCCCATAGTTTAAAAATATGTATTTAAACTAAGTGGAAGACTTAAGCATCTTTTATATTAATTTGATCTGACTTCTTGGAAACTCACATCTCTCCCCACTGGTTTTATCACATTTTGATTTTTCAGAGGTTTTCTTGGAGTGTTTTACTTTCCACATGGAAATAAAATTATGTCCTGCTAGTGGTAGATTGTGTTCATGAATCACACATGGGACTTTCAATCAAAATCATGTGGATTACAGTTTAAAATACTTTTAAAGTAGTAGGCCCCTTCAGTACACTCTGACCATGGAAGCTGAGCAGTCATCAGCACAACCTTATGGTGCATCCCTTCAGAGCAGGCAGCAGAATCAAGTGTTAATGCTTGATAGTGACTGGTTAGGTTTTATGAATATGACCATCTACCCCATTAAAATCAGATGTAGCCATAGAGACTTCTTTAAATCACAGCTCCTTCTTAATCAAGGCTCACATCATAGTCAATGAAGTTATAGATTAGTAAAGATTTTGCCCTTAAGTCTAAGTCCTTGTATTTGGTTTATGTAATTTATAAAATACTGGCAGGGCTAGGACACATTAAGTATTCTTCTCCTGTGTGAAAACCATCCAAGGGTGGATTAGGTTAGTTTTGCTTTATGTCATGTTGCTTGTCATGAATAATCCTGCAGTCAGAGGTGACAGACACGTGACATACTGTTAAACGTGACCAGAGGCTTTTCACGCAGCTGGGGACCAAGAGGCTCAAATGCCATGGAGGTTAAATGGAGTCCTCTGAGTAAGGATATGATTTGCCAATGCAGCCTAAGTTATCTAGAAGTCTTAGTCTTGATGAAAGACTACTAAATCTCTTCTGTGTTTTGGAAAATTGTGACCTATATCCCTTAATCTTCTATCGATGTCTCCAGCTGTATGTTTGAAGCAGGGGGCACACCAACTTGATTATGTTTTTGTAAAACAACCTAACTTTTCACTGTAAAAGAGGCCAAAGAGGGCAGTGCAGCACAAGGTGACAAGCTTCAAGCCTCACAATAGTCACAGATTAGCAAAAAATGCTTTAGTAAACAGGATTTTGCAGAGACTGGAGCTGTTAATTGTTATTGTAATGCACCACATTTTAATTTCGTTAATTGGCACAAAATGTTTATCTCCATTGACTGAGATAAAATGTCAAAAGCTCTTTGATGGCAATTGGAATTACAGTAGGCAACCTTGACAATAGAAGTCAATGTTTTACAATGTGCTGCTGTTTAGATGTGTTTGCTTGGGGATGAATCATAATGTTTATTATCTCCAAGGTATCCATTTTGCCTTGGGAAAGTGTCTCAAAGCACCACTGCAGATTTTTTTTATGTTCCAACTGACTGTATAGATGTGAAAGGCTGATTCAGGTTAACTCCACTTCTGCAGGGAAGCCCCATTTTCATACTCTTAACAGAGGCCAAGTCTTTCACAAGAACTCTCTGGGCTTGGCTGTGCCTATCAGCCACGGCTGTGTGCCTGTGCACTCTCTCCAAGGGACAAACAGACTTCCGGAGGCAGCACGGTGCTCAGCAAACAGCCAGGTCCGTCCCTCAGCAAACAGACAGGTCCATCCCTCCTCTCACTGCCAAGGCATTGCCACGTGGTGCTGGGAAAACACCAACAAGATGTGAAAGAGGAAAATACAAAAAGTAGTTCATGCAGTGGGATCCAAAACTGAGAATCCCAAGGCCAAATGGGAATTTAGCCAGAGGCCATGAGGTGCTGCCTGGTTTCCAAGTGCTGCTGAGACAAGTCTGACTGCTCTCTTTGGAGGTGAATGATCCTTCTAGCTCCCAGATCTCTTCCTCTGTGGTCCAAGGGAAGTGCTTATGGTCACTTAAACTCAGCTCCTATGTGTGAAGACCCTCAAGTGAAAAGTAAGGCTAAGCAATCCAAAGCAAAGGAGAGTGCAGCTCCTGGCCCTCTGCAGAAGCATGCCCCTGAACAGTGAAGATTCAGGTGGCTCTTGCCAGTATCAAATCATTCCTGAGTGCAAGTGCCACCCCACTGGGTCAGATCAGCACTGGCAGGCAGGCAGGGATGATGTGTGAAGAGCAGGCAAGGTCAAACCTCCTCTTCCTCCTCCTTGGGACAGCATTCGAGCTGCTGGTGGCCACCAACAGTGGTGGTACACAGCCTCTGCTGAAAGCAGGCAACTGCACCAAGTTTGGGAAACTCAAGGCAAAATGTAGCTGTGTCTTTCCCTTTTTATTATGGCATATCGTTTTATCAGCCCAGGGGGGTTGAGTTCTCTTCAAAGTTATAGTTATAATTTAACTTCCAGAAACACAGCCCCCGACTTTGTTCAGAGACAGAAGCTTTTCAGAAGTGCTTCGGTATCGGAGAGTGCTGGAATGCAGCCACGGGTCAGAAAGCACTGCCCAGGAAAGAGGGTGATGAAAGTACCGACACTTTTGTTTAAACAATTTGCCTTCCTTTTCCCCTCGAGGAATAGTTTATAAATCGTATACCTGTCAAAGCAGTGCCAACACACTACTCAGACAAATTTCTATTTTTGACATGAGCATGTGTTTGGCTGCGCTTCCGATAGCTGGCTGAGGCTGCCTTTTTATGCGATACATGCCGACGGAGCATCTCTGCATTCCAGCGACCACCGGCTGTGACTGGGCAGGTCACCCATTCAGACTGGAAGGGCTGAGGCCTGATTCTCAGTCCCTTGTTAATTAAACATTAAGAAACAGCTGAAGCTTGGTTTTTTGGGGTTTGGGCTTTTTTTTTTTTTTCCTTCTGACAGCTTTCAAAAACTCTTCCAGCAGACTAGAGGGAAGGAATGGGCCTGAGCAATATAGTGAGGCTGAGGTTCCTGCAAGTAACAAGCACAAGATGGATCCATGTGGCTAGACAATCCAGTTCCTCTAACTGATGGTGAGCGGTGGAGAAGCTCTGAGGTTACTCCAATTATATTTGTTCCTGGAGGAGCTGCTTTCTTTATATGTTTTTCATACCATCCACCAAAGGTCTTGTCTAGAGGTTCATACACTACCATCTTTCAAGAGCAGAAGGAAAAAAGAGGAGGACGCCATAAAACCATCGACACCCTAGTTTCAGGAAACAAAATCTACATAAAATATTTTCATAAGTTTGTCTGAACCACTTGCCCGTCTTCCACCTGTAATTCATTCTTCTAGGTTGAACTTTTCTGAAAGAGGTGCCTGGTGACATATTTCATTGTGTTGACTGGTATGGCATCCAATAAATGAAGTGGTTTAGTAAGCATAGTGCCTACCAGGCCATCAGTACTAAATCCACAAAAGGTTAATGAACCCTGAATCGACACTAATTTTTGTGTGATGACCTCTCTGCAACCTCTTTGAAGGAGACATTTCTGTGGTGTGAGATGCAGAGAAACCACTCCAGTGGAGACACAGCTATGGCAGGGGAGCAGGGGCAAGCTGGGAAATGATGGTGGGAGAAAAAGCAGGATGGAGATCCAGGATTTAATTTTGAAGAGGATTTGGGGTTTTAGCCTCTTTTCTTCTACAAAATCTTGTCTTCCTGCAGCAATCTAGCATGGAGAACTTTTGTATGCTTGTTTATTCTTGCTTTTGAGTCACATGTTGATCTGGCCCTTGGAAAAGGTCTGGTCTTCCAGGTTTTGTGGGTTGTTGGGGTTTTTTTTATGTCTGGGAATTAAAGTGGAATAATTTTTCCATCAGTGGAGTAACTGGCAGCTCCATTGGCAGTTCCCTAGGATGCCTGTGCTTCAAAGTTACACCAGAGAAATAAGATGTGTCATACAGTCATAGTGTAGGATACTGTGAAGGAGCAAAATGATGGATCTGCGTGACCTGGTCAGCTGCAAAAGTCAATGCAGATACAGGCTCAGTTTTTTATACAGCTTTTTCATTGGCTGTTTTCAGCTACTCTCCTTTTGACCCATAATTTGTGTTTGGACAATATCCAGCATTGTTTTCCTTTACTTTTTCAGTAGTCTGTGTTGCTAAATGGCTGCAATGATTCCTTATTACACTTTACTGCAGAGGGCAAAAGAAAGGTTTACAGTTAATTGTACAGGAGAGAGCATCACCATGAAGCTTTGCAAAAATTAAATTGATCTGACATCATAGCAGTCACTTGAGTGTTTGAGTGGTACAGGATGGCACACAAAGCAGAAGGGCAGATAGGTAACCAGGTGAACTTGCACTGGCAAAGGGAGGGGAGAGAAAGAAGATATGGCTCTGCAAATATGTGACAGGAACAAGCAACAGGGAAAAATACATTAAGTTGTCAAAAACAGGAGGAGATAAGATTTTGTCAGCTGATATTTAGAGCTCTTTGGAAGAGAGGATTGTCTCACATAGCATTCTTATGTATTTCTAAAGCAGGTTCTGAAAACAGAAAACATCTTTTTGAAGTCTCACCTATCTGCATCTTTATTTATCTAAGTACCCTTCATAAAAGGACCCAAAGTCACGTGGATTTAAAACCACCTCAGATCTGTAAATAAAGAATGATGATAGATGGCAGAAAAATGATCTGTGGCAGGTAGATGTGCTGTGACCAGAGGGACTGGTCTGTTTGTCTTTTGCATCCACATTAATTAGCCAGAAATGGGAATAAATAGCATCTTAATTGAGAAATATTACAAAGGTACTTGGAGAAGTTGTAGGGATTACTTAGATAATCTTCAGAAGGCATTTAAAATATGAGTATTTCTTTGCATACTTTCACTTAATTAAACTTTTATTTCATCCATAAACAAGTGGTATTTTTATCAGTCAAATAAGCATGCAAAAATTTGATTTATACCTATAATTCTTTTCCTTCATTCTCAATGTATTTAGAGGATATATCTCTGTGGGTATATGCCTGGGTGTATATATGTGTATGTAGGGGAGTAATAAAATATGTGTGGAAGTATATGCACAGTATCCCTATTTGGACAGAATTAAGAACAATATTCTTAAAAAAAATCAACAGTTTCCATCACCTATTTTTTGTATTCACAGGTGCAGCAAGACAGATGAGGAATGGACATATGCAGGGGAAAACACTTTCCATTTTACAGTGCGAACTCCTCTTTATTAGAAACAGTATGGGAAAGAAGAAAATAAAAATCTATTGTTCATTTTCACTTTGATCATCATAATTTTACACACCACATGCTTTCCTCTTCCAAAGGCATATATTTTATTTATTCTGCAGCTGCAGTATATTGATTTTGGACTACTGAGTTCAGTGCAGATGAGTGACAAACTAAATAAGCTGCTGGGAGACTGATAAGTAACCGTGTTTAATCTCTTGGCTCCAAAACGAAATCCCATCGCTCATTTCAACAATTTTAGTTTTGGTACTCAGTCAAGAGCATACAATCATAATATTTTTTTTTTTATAAATGTAAAGATCAGTAGTAGAATAGAAGCTTTCATGGAAATTGCTGCAATTCTGCATTCTACCTCTATCGAAGCATACACAGGATTGTTCCAGATTTACACTAATGCATCTGTATAATTCCAGCTGATAGTTTTAATTAGATGTAAATATTTATCTGCATTTCTTTTACATTGTCTATATTGTTCAGTTTAGCAGCTGTGGTGTTTCCCAAGCCTCCATCCACTAAATGAACAACAGACTGCACATTTTCCTAATGCAGTACTCTGGGTTTTAAAATACAGATGTCAGACATACCTTCTTGAAGAAAATACTACTACTACTAGCTATATAATTTCTATTAATGTAATTATTATATCATTATATAAAAATATATTTATTTTTAATTTTCTGTTATTATTTTCTTAGGTCTTCTAAAAATAGGAAAAATCCAGTTACTTGTAAGTAGTGTTAAACTGTGTAAATCTTGCAACATGCATGGTGAAATCTAGAGGTAGTAAAAAGTGAGGTTTTGAAGTGCTAGCTACAACATTTAGCACAAAACCTCACTGAGAGGAAAGCATTTTAAGGCTGGAAAGTTTTCCTCTTTCTTGGCACAGCTGGACAACACACCAAGTAGATCTTACAAACTGTAACAGAAAACAGTGGCACCAAGTGAATATTGTGGCATATACTCCAAGGCACCGGACAACAAAACATATCCATGAAATCACAGCTCATGCATGTATTGAAAGACTGGATGAAGCCCAGCTGAACCTGCAGGGGAGGTGTGACTGCTGTGTGGCCAGCCATATTCAAGCTCATTTTTTCCTAACTCTGATGGCACCAGTGAAGTCCTCCAAGAACCTGACACCTCTGATGCAACACATTTATTACTGTCAAACCCTGAATCGACTGAAGTACAGTCAGAACTACCCATGGGCTCGGTCCTCGCCTGAGTTGCAGCAGAGGCAGATTTTTGCCAGCTGGCCCTTTGTTACTGAAAAGGAACAATGTAGTTCTCCTGCTTGTAGGTGTTTGTATAAAGAGACAATTTTAATGCTTTTCTAAATATGATAACAGTTTTAGAGTATTGCTGAGATCCTTCATACAGAAATGCAGTAATGGAATAATAATGCCTAAGAAAATAAAAATTTCCACCTGTCATTTGGAGTAGGAATATATGCAATCCAATAAGGTGACTGACACCTGACCAGTGGGACGGGGTGCTTCTAAATGACTTTTTCAACAAAATTCAGTAAAATGGGATTGAAGCAGTTTAACAGTAATTAGCCAGGGTTTGTTCCCACTTTATGTGTTAATGGATAAGCAAGTGTCAGCGCATAAGGGCTGTTTGAAAACTTCTCATTAGGCAAATATGCAGGGGTTTTAGCATTTTATGGTTAGGCAGAGTGTTGGTCGTCTAAGCTGAGGCAATGGCAAACATCTTAAAAAATATTGAGCATTCCAATAACTTCTGGCTAAGCTTGAGTTTGTTCCTAAAGAAAGAGACTCATAACAGCACAGTTCAGGCAATTAAAGTACAGTAAGGTTCATAGCAGAGGTGACTGGCTGTTTGAAAAGTGCTGCAGCACACAATTTATGGCATCCTTTATTTTAACACTGCTCAGTATATCCTGTAAATGCTTTAATGTGTTTAAGCCAGTTTATTCCTTTGTTAATGGTCCATGATTGCAATCAGGCATGTCCTATAGAGAGCTTCACACTTCCGTGTGAAGTATTATTTGATAAAAAACCGAATCAATAAATCTAATTTCTTCTCTTGCCAGATACAGTTACATAATGTGTTTCCAATTTGGGCCTGGATCAGTTTCCTCAAATACTCAATAACCTGAGAGAATTAATAAGCTTTGTACCAAGCTAGCATTCAAAATCATTACGACCGGACTCTAGACATTGCTTTGTAAAAAAAAAAATAGGACTGTCCTCGAAACAATCTTATCGTTCCACAAGTTTTTAAGGATAATTGAAAAGTTTACAGAATTAAATGAGGATAGCAAATGTAATGCAGAGTGTAGCTTCCACAGTTTCTGTTTCAACCACATGTTTTCTATGTCATTATATATTCTGGAGCTACAGAATCATAATTGAAATAAATACTATGCTTAGGTCTAAGACTGAGTGTCTACTGGAAGACAGATAGGTTGATAGTACTTTGTTTCAAAGAGTATGGATTATGACAAAAAAGCTTTTCTTCAAAAATATGACTGTAAATCTTACGAATCTTCCAGACTTTGGAGAAACGCTTAGATTAGCCCAGAATAGATGCATTGAAGAAACGAGAGAGGTTAAAAAATGAAACTTTATTCTAATTGGAGTTGCTTCTGTTTGAAAGTTTCATTATTTACTTATATTTCATTATTTAATTCGTTCCACAAAATAGAAACTGAAATTGTGCTGGAAATTGAAAATCATTTGGAATTGAAAATGTGTCTGGAAACATAAATTCTTTTGATAAATATCTTGAACTGAAGTCAGTCCTTTAGACTCATCTTCTACTGAGTATTGCATCTCTTCTGAATCATGGGTTCTTCTACAAACTGCATTTCACTTTACTTTCCAGCTGAATGACAGGAGTCATGCTGACAGAGGACAGTGACACCACACTGCAGGTCCAGCCATTAGGATTTCAGGTACTACCCAAAGGATGTGTGGGATTCCTCATTTTCAGCACACACATCTGGGTCTATTCTTGTAGCTTTTTTCCAATGACTTGGCCAGACAGATTGGCCTGTGCTGTGCTGACCCGAATCAGTACCTGGGGAATTTAGGTGCCTCATACTTTGTCTCAGCTCTGATGCAGGGATTAGATCTCTTAAAATTAGATATTTTATCAGCTCACCTGAGAAAGAAAAGGAAATAAATAAATAAATTATCAGAAAAGGGTGATTTATCTTACACTTAAAAAGGTACCTCAGACATCTGGGATTAGTGGATGTCCAGGGAAGCCTGTTCTACCTTAGTTGGCTATCAGAGGAGTTCAGCCTGGATTTAAGTAAATTTTAATCTTTCCAAGTAGACAAGACCTCATTCATCTATCCTAATATTCGTTCAAATAATCACCACAAAGGGAAATGCTGAAAGAGGGTTTTTGAAACAGTAGTAGTAGTAGTAGTAGTAGTCGTAGCAGTTGTAATTGTTGCTAGTTGTTACAGGCACATTGTTACAGGATATTACTCTCATAATTACAAGCAGGGATTAATGCCTAACTCCATTTAATATGAACAAAAAGTATCACTGCTGTGCCTAGGTCTAAACAAAACACATATTTGTGGTACTGTTTGAAGAGTTCTGTGCTTTCTTTTCAACACTGCTTGAATGAGGGTTTAGTAAATTTATTACATAAACAATTTCAAGGTAATGAATCATCAAGACTAACATTCAGTTAGAACCATGTTTCAACCAAAAATGTACAGCAGATCAGTGTGTCTTTAGCACACAGCAGACACCCATGTCCAGGGCATGAAACTGAAGTGGAAAACCCTACACAAAGCTGTTTCCATTTGTGATCTTAGTAACTGGTTGGAAATTTGAGGTCTTGAAGGTTTTTCCCACTGGAGGAAGTTATTGATGCTACTCTGTCAACAAAAGTGTACCCAGTTCTCTTTTCTTTAAAAGCATACAGTTTCAAACAACAAGAGGCCATTTCCTTGCCAAAGGTATCAAACCTCTTCTCTCTGAAGCCTCCAAAGGTTCTTTCAGGGTCCTTCTTGGGGGCAATGGATTGTGAATAATCAGGACAGCTTGGTGGTTCCTCTGCAGGCTGTCTCTGAGCTGAGATTTGCAGCTTGTTTTTTCTCTCTTCCATGCACATATTTTCACACATACATCCATTTATTCTGCTGGACAGTAAAATTCCCAGGGAAGTACCTGACGTAAAGATTACAGAATATTCTGAGTTGGAAGAGACCCACAAGGATCAAGTCCAGCTCTTAAGTGAATGGTGCATCTGGGAATTGAACCCACAACCTAAGTGTTATTTGCACTGTGCTCCAACCAACTGAACTAATCTTAGATATCTGAGACAAGTCTTTAGATTTGGAAAAAAAAATTATCTCAGTCACCTGCATCCATAGAAGAACCTAGTGGAATTTAAATGAAAGGTAGTGAAGACTCTTTCAATTAGATTTTAGCCATTCTGCAGCAATATTCAATATATTTCTTCGTAGCAGTCTTCAGGGGCCATTCCAGTGGGCTATATCTGCTTCTACATTATTCTCAGAAGACAAACTGCACCTTTGAGTGATGAATGCTTGCTTATGAGAGGGAAATAGTACTGTAAACCTCTAGCAGCTAGCTAGTTAAATATCACTTGGACATGGGATTTTTCTAGATGAAAGCCTGAGATTTTTGGACAGATTATAAATGTGTGTCCAAATGTTCAAATGTATTGGTAAACGTTTCTATCCAACATGATAAAGATAAGTTAAAAGAATCAAGGGTCACCTCGGAAACTTTGTATTTCAAGATACAGAACCCACTACAGTTAAATTCACTCCGTAGATATCAATACTAGAGTCAGAACACTTAAAACAAGAGAAAAAGCATCCTTGTGCAGTCAAGTGAATTACAAGTATAATCCAACCAAACTCATTACTTTGAAACCAAACCAGACAATTTAAAAGAGAAAAACAACCTCCTGGTGTTTGTGCACATGATGTTATATTCAAACAGCCAGTCCTTAGAGCATTGTACAAGTGATATAGAATAAAAAAAGTGCATTGCTAAAAGAAGTTTAATTTTTGCTGGCTTTTTAAAATTAGATTGTGTTTCTAATTCAGTCTTATTCTTTACTGATAGAATTTTTGCAAGCCCAAATTACAGCCAGTCCCTCCTAGAAAACTTTTTTTCTGATTCAGTTCAATTCTGTTTTATATTAATCCTTACATCACCGTCATTTCATAATAATATGCAGCTACCACTGACAAATATATCAATAGAATGCTATAAGGTAGTAATCAAAAAACCCTCAGAGGATAGTTCAGGTATTCAGTATACTTTTTGATTTATGTAAAGTTTTGGAGCAGTGCCTTTCTGTTCAAGAACACTATCAGTTTTCGTGTATCTATTGATTTCTTTGGGACTTTCCCACGGTGGAGGATTTGATTTGTAAGATATAAAAGGACAACAAATGGTCAAGTACACACTGAGAAATAATGGCATAGACTCACTTTGGTTTAAATGATGCCATTAGAGTTACATCTTTCCAGAAAAATCAAACTCTTGTCATTGGTCATACAAACTCAGTGTATGTGCTATCATTTCTTCCCTTTAGCAAGACTGATGAGAAAACAATTTCTTTTCAGATATTTTTTGGGGAAGAGACTTTGCATGACCAATATACAACCAGGATGCATAGACATGCTTTGGCAGCAAATGACATTTCTGAGAGCAAAGACCCTGCAATGAATGTCATATACCATGATATTGTTAAACATATTTTCAGGTGACTTTATTCTCCCTTGCAAGAGCTGGTGCACATTATGAGCAAAATTGTTTGCTCAATAATTATAGTTGCAAGCACATTCATAATATGCAATACATTACAGAGCTTTACATACTGCCTACGTTACCACATTATGGTGTGTACTTCTGGCCAGTCTCAGCAGCCTCAGAGACTGAGATGAGAGAACTCGACCTCTAGTCAAATTTTTGAACCATATTAGGGTGATGCATGTTGCTAAAGGGAAGCTAATTTATGGGCAAGTGGTACCACCCAGTCTTGGAAGTGAAGGCAGATAAGAATCTTATCAGTCATATGATCAACCTCAGGCTTCCTTGCATGATCACTCTTACTTGCTCTGTACTTTCCCAGCTGCCAAATATATCACAGAATAACTCTGAGTAGGAATGAGCTATTCCCAAATTGCTAGTGCCATAGCTGAATTGCAAAACTTGGGCTCCAAACGATTGACTTTAGAATATGTCTTGGATATAGTACTGCTTCACTCATCAGAGAGGAAAATAAGAGGAGCTTTGATTAAAAGCTCAAGCCTTGTGCTTATAAAGTCTTCCTGTCTATTAATAATTATATTTTCAGTTATAGCCTAGTAAAACAATTATAGATACTGTGTATAACATTTTCTCTGTATAATACATAAACATATAAACACATAAATGTACTTAATTATAAATATAAATATGTATAGATACGTATCAGACTAAAAATTGAGTGATTTATGAAACCCAGCCCCCAAATGGTTTATATTTCACTTAATGAGAAATGAATTTGCCTAGGTATTGTTTTGTTTGTCTTGCCAATAATCTGATTGATACCCAGTGTCAGTGCATCTGTTTTCTTGGAAAATTATTTCTAGAAATCAATTTTACTTGCAGTTCTTTGGTTTTCTAGACTTGTGGGCCTTACAGAAAAGTCATTAGCACTGTTGACAAATATTTTTTCCTCTCCTGTTTTCCTCTGCTCAGTAAATTGAGAGCTTGCTTTTAAGTTACTTGACGCTTACAGTAACATGAGACAATCAGCATCCATCTAGCAGCAGGACTTCAAAGAGAAATCACTATTTCCCCTGACAGTCCTGCCCCATGCACAGCAGCTCCTGGAAGCAGCTGCATTGCTTTGAACTCAACTTTAACTTTACTTCAGAGCCAGCTTAGGGCTCTGAACTGGGATGTAAATTGGGGTAGCAAGGTGGTGTAACACACTGGTGAGTGGGTGTTAGAGGGCCCCCTCTGTGCAGGCCCAGAGCATGTGTGAGTTGTTTCAATCCCTGACTACAGCTTTCTGCTCTTTAGTTTGTGCTAGAGGAACTTATTTTACTTCTGCCCATCCCCAGCTGAACATCACTAAATTACTTACTGCAAACTGCTGGGGCACCTGGGGCTCAGATTTGGGGGACCCTGACTGACCAAATTAAAGTTCTTTGAGCAGAGGAAATGCACAGGTTTGAATACCAGCACCAAGTAATTTCCTTCCTTGTGTTTTTCACCATAGGTACTACTCCCCTGACCATCCGTGCTCTACATCTATTGATTTCTGCTCCTCTTGAGCTATATTTAGGATTAAACCAGTTCATTCCTTCCGAGAGGAGACTGGCTGTGGTTATATAGATTATTGCCCTGGGAGCTGTAATGCAGTTTTCACCTTACTTCAAGCACTTTGAACTGAGGAAACAGATGGGTGCCAAATGGTAAACAGAAGCGGTCTGGGTCAAGTGATGTTCTGGATATTCAGCCTGTCCAGTCTCAGTGGGGACAGCCATGGACAGAGCCAGTGCAGACCTCCCATTGTCAAAGACCAAAGACCAAAGGTCCCGCCTCAAAGGGACGAGCTTCAGCAGCAGATAGATTCAGAATATACTGATAATACATATGGAACCCATATCATTATGAGGAGATGCCTCAGTTTCTCCTGTGAATGCCCTAGGTCCAACATTTCCTGGCCAGGTGTGCCTGGTCCTTTCAAGGCAAAAAGCTTTTTAAAACATCCATATGGGATACAGGGACTGGGGGGCAAGGACAGACACAACTAGACTGATAAATATGAGTTAATAGGAGATCATGAGCAGTGAAGAAAAAAACACGTTTTATTTCCTTCTGAGGCCTATAATTAAATTATTTACAAGTGACACAAGGAGAATTTTCTGGCACATTCTTTCACAGATTTTTAAACTGGGTATACCAGCCCAGAGCTCCTGGTCTTGTTATCAATTCCCACCTTGATTCTGAGTGCATACTTTCTTTACTAAGTCTGAAAGTAGGGAGCTATGATTTAGGTTATAATTTCCAGAAAAAAAATATGTTCACCTGACTAAGCAGAATATTTTTTTAATTGATTTCTTCACAGGCTTAATATGATACAGGAAGAAAGGTCCCTTTCTAGCAGAAAATTACATGCATGTTTTATATGCTTTAGATACGTAGCTCCTACTATCAGTTCCCACCAGCCCAGGAAGATGGAATCACCACATGGATCCTTAACAAAAAAAGATAGTATTGCTTTCTGATTTGAGCCTCTCAGGGTGTATTTGTGTAGGAGCTCCAAATGCTACCTAACACTTTCCACAAGCCCCACTAAGATGAAAAGGGACTGTTGCATAAATTAAGTGAAAAAGAGAGAGACCTTTTCTTAACAAATAAAATAATGTATTAAACTTGAGAAACCTTAGAAAAATGACTTAAATCCCTTTCTGTACTTCATCTGAAATGAATACTGGCTTCCACAGAGAATTCAGTGGGAGAAAACCACCTTGCAGGAGGCATCAGAGGTGCAGCTTCCCAGAGTTCGAGCTGCATTGGGGTAGCCTGAGGCTCCTGCCAGAAGCAAAGGAGGTACCGGAGGGGCACTGCCAGCTTGGCAAAGCCCTACAGCCACACCAGCTCAGAGTATGGAACCAGACAAATTACTAATAAGCAATAAAGAATCATCTTTCAACAAATTACTGCCAAGCAGCAAGACCCACAGGTTGCTGATAATCAAGAAATGGACGTTAGCTCTTCAAGAAAAGCTGAGTCTGCTCAGTGTCTTGACTGCCCAGTTCAGGGGGATCTGAACAGGGGCATAAACAGAAATGTGTGTAAATAGCAAAAATAAAGAAAAGAGGCAGAAACCCCAGAACTGAGAGGATCTAGAAAATGAAATGCAGGTCTACAGTGCACATGGGATATTTGATTTGCTAAACATCAATTCCCATTTACCTATACCAGGAAAGCAGTACTATTTCTCACATTATGGGCACAATCATACCTAGGCAAAGATCCCATGTGCAAAATGGAAATACATTTCATAAACCCTTTACTTTGTATTGCTTTCATTATTTTTATACCTTTCAAACAGATCTAGGGGGTCATCCCTAAACACGCAATCTCTCATCCCATTTCTTGTAATGATGATCATAGTTTCTATATTTGCAGTGTGTTCCTGGGGTTTGAGATCCCTTATGTGCCAGACAACAACTTGCCATGGAAGGTCACAGAGCAGGGAAAATACTGTGGTGCTGCAGAGCAGCCTAATCAGATGCACCTACCAAGCCCCAAAGGTCCTGCTCCACTCTATAGCCCAAAGAGCCAAATTCAGTGCTGTCACATCAGGCAGCACAGCATAATCTGATACAGGGAAGCAGGAAACATTACAAAGATTTGTTTAAAATGGTGTAGGTTCTGTGGGTTGACAGGACCTTCATTGCTTAGATGAAAAGAAATAAATTGCAGTCATGAAAAAGGAAATTGATCTTCTAGTTTTGGTTATTGCATAACTTATTTACAGGAGTGAAATGGCTACAATGGTGCAGCTACATCATTTTACACAGACTGAGGATCTGTCCATTCAGTATAATTTAGCAATTTTCCAACTCCTTATTCAGCAGAATGCAGTCTGATGTGACCTTTTGCATGAACCTCCAAAGGCCACAGAAACTGAATACTTCCAAGCTGACCATCTGACTTATCCTTGTGAAAAGTTACTCTGTATTAAAAGGTCAAAAGAAAAAGAAAAGAAAAGGCTCCTCAGCAGGGAGCTGCCCTTTGGGATGTTAGGTAATTTAAATTAACTGGCATCATGCTGAGTAGCTTACATTTCTATATCTGTATGTGAGTGGGAACAGCTAAGGTCAAAGGGTCAGCCTCTTCTTCAGCAGGAAGACATCCCTTTGCTGCTCCTACCTCTGTGAGCACAATGCTGAACACCAGCGGTTTCTTCTGGGGTCTGTTCCTGCACTCTGCATGTCATGGCAGAGAAACTGAAAATGTTAATGTGACAACAAAAGCAAAAATAGATCTCTCTTTTCCCTGACTGTTACTTTCCAGGGTTTGTTGTCAGAGTTGCTCAGCATCCTCATACTTCTACTCAGGATATAGTGCCTAGTCCCCATAGGTAGGAGGATATTTTGTAGGACAGCGAGTATTAACTTCTGCAGCTACTTCAGTGAGGAAGTTTGTAGTAAATGGGGAGAACAGAAGCTGTTAGGAGCTCGTTTAAATGTATGACCTCTAGCTATTAAATTAGGAATATAAATTGCAAAGGTGAAATAAGCCGTCTGCTAACAGCACAGGCGGAATTTAAATGGTCTTGTAGCCTTTCCTCACAGGTCTAGGAGTCAGGGTCCCTGGCACTGCATCAGGCTTTCTCTGTGACACTGAGTTTCTGGAGGCTCTGCCAATTATGGGTAAAATGGAAGAAGTAATAATTTCAAGTGATTTTGCAAAAATCCACTACTTTATTTTTGGAAAGTACTTTGATGCTTATATATAAATCAGCATATTGCTTCAGAAGTGTAAGAAGCAGTTCCAGAGGTTTTGTTCTCATTCAGATGCAGTGGCAGGATTTTTGCATATGCTTTATCCTTACCTCTCTTCTTTCCCATGGGATAGGAGAGGAGAGAATTTGTATGAGTTTTTGAGTTTTGGGGATTTGATTGCTTTTCACATATGAACAATGTGCCATATATTTCACTAAGGACAACAAAGCAACAGAAAAACGTCTTTCACTTGGAAGGAAGGACAGGTTGATATTCCAAGCCAGAATCAGTGATGTTTGTGATGAATAAATGAATTACGTATTCATTCACCAATTCATTGAAATTACCACTAAGAAACACAAAAATTACTAAGACATTTGGTACAGAACATGGTTGCTAGTACAGCTCATGAATTAGCCACAGAATAGCTCAGTAGCCTCCTTACATAGATTTATTAATTTTAAAAAATTCCTTTAAACGTTTATCAATTTTTTTTTTCAATGCACTTCCTAAGACCACATAATGCGGTGTTGCAAATTAACATCCTGTTCAGGGTTTTGAAGTTATTTGGTTCCACTTGGTGTTTCACACCACATTATGGGTGTGCATTATCTCGCTGTAACATGGTCCTGCCATGTCTTCTTGCATAATTAACTTCTTGCATACCAACTAAATCAGTTAATGGATATACAACTGATAAGTTTATTAATAGAAGGCAGGTCAAACTGATTCAGAGGCATTAGCATATCCCTAAGCAGAAGATTGCATTAGAGACTGCGGGCAGGACTGTTTATTTGTGTAATGCCCTATCACCGATCTACTGACTAGTGCTGTTTTGTAACTCAAGGAATCTTCATATATTCTTACAGAACTGAAGATGGAGAAGTGCACCATAGCCTTCAAAATGCTATATACATTAGGATTCAGCCAGTAACCAACTGCAAATGCAGCTGGGGGATAGAGAACTGAAGTTTAAGGCACACTAGCAATTAAATTTATGCCACAGCTTTAAATATCTAAAGCTGCTTGTGCCAATCAACTATCTCATCCTTACAGTCAATAAACTGAAGGGTGATTCATCTCACCTGTTTCTGGCACCTCTTGCAAAGGTGAGGTGAATCACTCTCCAGGTTGCCTGTTTCTTTATATCAGTGATTAGATGAGCCTTGAGTGGCTGATTTACATGAGAGAAGTAGAAAAATTCTACCCTGTGTAGCAGGGAATTGCCTGCTAAAGGTAATTCTTCCCCGAAGTGAAAGGTCTACACAGTTCTAGGGAGAGGCATCCCTGGGCTGACTTCCACCAGCAGTGGAGCCACATCGGAGGAGCCGTGTCAGCACAGCTGCTGCTTAGCTGAGACACGCCGGACAAGTAGATGGCTTCACCAGCCTGATGCCATTGTTATGCACTCTTGCTGGATTAGCAAAATGCATCCCCGAACTTCAGTCATGTCTTCCTCTTACAGAGTAGATGGAACCTAAATTCGTGACCCACCAGCTCTACAAAGACAGGAAGTGTGGAAATCTGTTTTATCTTCCAGTGACCATTATTGATTTGGTCTTTTCAGACTGCAACTTCTTTCCAAATCAAACTGTAGCTACTGAATTGGAAAACAGCCTACTTAACAGTTCGTGCACGGGGATATCAGTCCCACCAGGCTCTCCAACCACTGGGAGACAGACCTGTAATCTTCCTGTGTGACAACCAGCCCTTGTGAGAGGTTCAACCCCTTGATGAATGTGTGTGGTGTCTTGGCCAAAGAAGGTGACTTATTTAATTTTTCTCTGGTGCTAGTTCAGTTTACTTCAGGACTAAGATGAAGTCTGAGACCAACAATACCTTAGTTCAAGAGATGCCATCACAGACTAACCAGCAGCAACCAATTGTCGGATGATTACACTGAAGTTCCTATCTTGATTTGTAGAAGAGCTGAGCTAAAATAAGCTCTGAAATGTTTATCACAGGAATCTAGGAGAAAATGTGATAGCCAGACTGTGCTTAGACATTGTCCTAATAGCCATTCCTAAACCATTAGCAGCTCACATTTACCCAATTGATACATCATTGTATTAAAATGCAATTAATCAAACTTCTAACACAGATTCCTATTTTCTCTTTTTTTTTTTTTTGGTGACAGGAGGACAACACCTCTGCTAGAAGTTTATTCAAAGCCTATCATGATGGTACTCCTAAGTTTCATCCATCCAGGTATGTGTATTTTGTGTAATTGCCATGAATGCAGGATGAGAAATCAGGTTGCAGAGCCCTTGCACTCACACTGTGGCCTGAAGCAGTACACAAGGCAAACACCAACGAAGAGGTTTACTGTTCACCTCATCTTGCTATCTCAAGTACCTCTCCCTTGGGCTTTCATAGACAGATTGTTAATATGTATTAATTATTTTGCTATAAATCCCTCTTGCTTTTCTTGCCATTTTTTATGTTAGTCCAGAAAATGCTTTTAAAAGATGGGTGAAATCTAAATGAATGCCCACACTGGAGGAAAATCTTCCATTTTTCTTTACTGCCAGCTCTTAAAAGTTATTTAATTTATGCTGTTGTAAACAAAGAAAAGTCAATGAAAATTGCCTTCTCCAAAGCAAAAATGCTGGGAGAGAGCCTTCTCTCTCTGCATGGGAAATTGAAATAATCTGTTCACATAATGTGTGTCAATTGTGGAAAACTAACAAAGAAAAAGTACACATAATGATTAAAGATAATAGCTTCTTATCACTGATTCCAATTTTAGACAATTTTTATGCATCACTATGAGCACATGCAACTTTTCCATTTACTGTGAATGAGTCCTGCAATACTAAAACTAATACATCCAAGTGGGGCACATATTTTACGTAGCCACCGAAATTTATTTATGTTTTTATACTCAACTAATTAAAAAATCCCAATCCCAGGACATAATAATTTCTTTAATCCTTTTCCATAACTTGTGATATTAGCTGTGGCAATTGTTACAAAGAGTAGAATTGCATGTACTTTAAATACATCACTGGTCACGCAGCTTAATATTGGAATCAAATACTATCTAGAACAGCAGAGAGATTGTCACATCTACTGAATTTGAAGTATTTAAACTTCCCAGTAGAGAATCAAGCCTTTGAATACATTTTAACTGATTTTTGTCTTCTATTTTATCTGCAATAAACTTTCTGAACTTGACCACATACCTTCGTCTTGGGAAAATGGAATCACTGAACATATTTTGCTTCCTTTCACTGCTCTTCTGTACAGCTGTGCATACCAAAAGAATTCTCAGTTCACTACAAGGTACAGACATGAATAATATTCTCTGAGAGACAGAGAAGGCACAGATAGTATGTCCTTGAATGAAGGGATGATGAAAAGAGCAGGAGAAGCAGAAGTGGAGCAGGAACATAGGTGTGTGTGGGTATCTGAGCTCCAGCACAGATTTCCTTGTACCACCTATGGGTGTCTGGGGGAACCATCAGCCTCAGTAAGAACTGCAATCACACACAAACTGAGGTGAGTTCTGCAGAGGCCCTGTACTGCCTGTTTGAGCAGATTAGAGCCTTTTGGCATAAAATGAAAGATTTGGCTTTTCTTTACAGAAGGTGAGTCAAATGGAAAAACTGAAATGTAATGGTATTTTGAGAATTAAGAGTCATCTGGGGAGTTGTGTCCTCAGTCAACAAGCTACCTGAAAAGCTGCATTGGACTTTGCTGGTGTTGGTCACCACATGCGATGCGCAGTAACAGCAATTTAAAACTAAAAGTAGCTTGTTTGCCTGAAGCAGCAGCCAAAAGAGCAATACAAGAGAAGACCTGATTTTTTTGAAAACAGTTGGGGTATTCTGTAATCCGCCCACCTGTATGTTGTAATGATCTGATAAGTGTGCGTCTGGATCTCAAACCTCACACCTCAGCGCTGCATTGCAAATTGAATTAGGTAAATGATAATTAGTTTAAGCAGATATTGTGGCTGGAGCTGAATGAATGGCTGACTGTATTCAGATGAAATAAAAGAAGTTCCACTTCCCTCTAAATTTCTTCTAGTGGTACTTATTTTCCTAAGAAATGTGTAATGGAAATGTTGAACCACCAGGAAAAAAGGAAAGGAGGACTAAATGAAGAAAGTGAAAAGAAAGGAAAAGGAAACACAAATTTGGGAACCCTGAAGATGCAGATTTATGATTCAATTCTTGAATGCCTCTTGTGCATTATAACCTGAGGATATAATACATTCTTTCAGGAGCTAAATTAAGTTTAGAAATCCAGTGGATAGCTGAAAAACTTTTGCTGCAGATTTCACAAATACAAAACTAAATCCAAACCACATCTATACTTATGAAACCCAAAATAATGAGTATTTTTTAAGTCTAGCAGTATTTAAATTAAAATAATAATTATATTCCAGCTGTGTCACTGATTTTCAAACAGGTTCTCCTGTTTAGGAAGAAACTCTTTAATTTTGTCTGCTATTTTCTTAGTAAGCATAGAAAGTGAAGTTCCACATATTATAATAATTTGGGCATGTATACCTCACAGACACAAATATTTGCAAGTATAAATTCATCTAGTTTACCTGAGGCAAAAATCCAGAAAGCTGTGAAACCTCTTCTTTCCTAACGTCTGTGCTGAGCTATGCTGTGGAGTGTCAGGAATACGGAGGGATCAGTTTGGGAACTTTATTGTATAGCCTGTGTCAGAAGGTAGGGCTCTACTGACAAATGGCCTATGGCCTTCCACATCCATAGATCAGTCCTGAGTCTCAGGAGATTAATCCTGAGAAAGAAACTAGAATGTTTCTTTTTGGTCCCCTTCAAGAGTGTTCCATTCTATAATCTTTATCTCCCATGGTAAATCATTGCCTGATACTCTTTTATCTGAGTATCTCAAATATGTTGCGGAACTTAATTTCCACAGGAGCCTCTGAAGCAGGTAAGCATCACCTCTGTTCTACAGAGGCATGGGATGATAAAATAAATTAATCTCATAAATATGCATAAGAACTTGGAGATAAAACTGGGAGTAATTCTGGTTTCATTGTGCCCCAGCTAAGAGGCTTATTCTACCTATTTCATATGAGCTACCAAGTACAGCGAGGTAAGAAGTATTCTTATACAAATCATAGTTTATTCTAAGACTATACAGGATGAAGCCAATAATTTTTACATTATTTTCTTACAAAAAAATTCCCCCATTCCAAAAAAGCAGTATTTTGGAGAGCTCTATCCTTAAGTCAGAACCTCAGCCAGTGAAAGCTGGAATTGATAAGTTGGGGGTTTGGCCTCTCCTGATCAAAGAGCGTTTCAGTGGAAACCCCCAGCCAGCTCCACTTGGGTGGAGCTGCTCTCTGTCAGGCACAGCAGCTCTGACCCAGCCAGCAAATCCTGGGTTGCAGCTGATTCCTTCCATCTTCCCACTCAGCTTGAGGGAAACACATTTTGAATCCTGTCATTTCAGGTTTCTCTCCTGGTGATTATTTCACTGGCAAGAATCATCACTGTGGTCCTTGATGGCATTAACATATTTAGAAATCAGAAAGGATTTAGCTCATATGGGTGTGAGATTATTAGGATTATTATTAAAGCAATTTTAAAAAATCAAATTGCATACAATGTAATATGATAAATTGAAATAATCTAGGTGATAACTAGGCAAAAAAAAATAGCTAAGTACACAAATTTCCCAAAGGATTTCACATGTAAAAAGTTAAGAGCATGAAAAGATACAAAGATCATTAGTGATGTCCATAGTTTTGTACAAATACTAAGTCAGTATCTTTCAAATTTGTCCAACCTTGCTTAAGCATGGCAAGAAACTGCACTCTCGTAAAGCACTGCCGTGCCTCTATGAGACTTAGTTAGAAGCAGAAGTATTTCTCAATACTCTGAAGAACTCAAATCACAATTTGTCATCAAAGCAGAATAAAAATTCTGTACCTAATGCCTTGATTTACTCCTAGAAAATTCTCATTTACTTCACTTGGCCAAATAAGGGTAAAAAAAGCTCAAACTGGATGAACTAATTTACTTTGGGAAAAGTTATCTGTTTAAATGGTCATCTTAGGCAAGACACAATTAGAATTACATTGGTCTTTTCTCTTTATTTCCAGTCTCCCATGAGTGTATTTATGAATCTCAAGAGGGATGCATTTTTTCCTGTTAGCCTTAATTGCATTTTGTTTAGCTCAATGTTTTAAACAAAAAGCTCTTCCCAACATGGTTGAATTTATGGATCTCAAATTTCTGTAAGGATGCAAAGTTCCTGCTATAAGTTGTCTCTTTATATATGTGAACTTTTTTGGATCAGCTACATTTTAGCCTGCAAATGGAAATTTGACCTTGCAACTATAACAAAATGATCATTCCAAAAGAAGAAGGAAAAGTTTTAAAGATACAGAAATAGGATCCAAGCTTAAGTAACATTTTCTATCACTTCAATTTCATAATTCAGCTTAAGTATGACTGATAAATTAACGTAATAAGAAGCAGGAAAACATCTGTTCTGCACTATGGGAACAGGAGGGAATTTGGACATTCGAGAAGTTGTTATGCAGACATTATATTCTACATGGGAACATATAAAGAGTGTTTACAGTAAAAATAACTTCTGGTGCTTACTTGTATTTCTTTTTAAATGTACACATATGCCTTCCGATTTTAGCACACAAATATTATAACTTTTATTCTAGATTTAGTTTCGAAATTAGACTAAAATAAATGGACGGAGTAATAAAAAATGACCCATGTGCATTCTTTTATTTGTTGAGTACTTTCATGTATCCTGTTTAATGAAACAGCTTTTGCATATTCTTACTGTACCTCCCTGATTAAAAATCCAGGCTTCCTTCATGTAATTCAGATAATATATGTGAGAAATATGTCCCAGACTGGCACTAGTTTTTAAAGCTTTCCAACCTTGTGTTCACTGCAAGTTAGTTAACCACTAATTATTGCTACTAATAAAATTGTGTGGTACATTGATTTATAAGTAGGGATTGCTTAATTCAACATCAAAGCCAAACCTTTTTATTCATATCTTAAGAGATGAAGGATGTAATTGAGTTCATATACGGGCTGTTAAGTATCTTGCATATTTACCTCATACCTAGAACAGCTTCCTGAGCTGGTGTGCTGGCCCCTTAATCCAGAGTATGAAGTTCAAACAGTAACACTACTGAAAGGGAGCTATAAAGAGAGATAGATTGGGAATCCCTGCATCCTGATTACCCAAGATAAGAAGGTACTTGGGAGTGGAAGAAAAGGTGGTGAGAGCTAAATTAGCAGTCTTTGAGATAAAAAGTTAATTTCCTTAAGAGAAGAGCCCAGTTAAGACACTGTCCCTTTTAAATCTAAATGCTCACAGTAAAAGCAGCAGACAACTTTACTGGAGATAATATTTATGGTTCTGATAGTTGCCTCAGCAGAGGGGATGGCAGGCAGTGGTATATACAAACACCTTAAGAGATAAACATCTGCAGAGGAATGCAGGCCCCCTGTAAAGCATTGGGTACTGAAACAGAGAAAGAAATTGAATTATTATATGCAAAAACCTTCTTTTACTGTGAAGCTAAAAATATGCAGGATTTTCTTATGGAGCTCCAGAAATCCTTATAGATGATCAGAGCGGTAACTCAGAGAAATGTCAATTACTGACTTCCCAGATTGCTCAGCATAAGTGATCAAGTGCATGTTGCAGCTGATAGATCTGCACAAAAACATTTTGCACACATGCCGCAGAATACAGACCCTGAATATTGAAACCTATTTGTAAATAATTTGTTCTGATTTAAACAATGTGTTTGTCTTTGGAAGCAGCTGGTGTTTAACTGTTATACTGATTTTAATGTTGAGAAAGTAAACAATTTATGATTGATGTTAGCAGTAGTTCACTATGCAGCCTCATGCATGCTTAAAAAGCCTTTCATATTATGGTATGTCTTCATACACAGTACAAGAAAAGAAAAGGCAAGGAGATTTGCAAGTATTTGTGTCAGAAAGGATTTTTCTTTGGACATTGCACTTTCTCCCCAGCCTGAAATGCCTTCTTACAGATGGGGTTGGTGGGAAGGCCAGGGATCCCAGGAACAACATTGTTCATTTATGCACACTTGCTTTCATTTAGAAATTACTTGAGCCTCAGGCAACCAAATTGTGGAAAGTGGTTTCAAACACTGTTGCATCCTGTCCCCTCCCTTGCTTCCTGCCATCTCCAGCTACTCCAGAGTCTCAAAAGCCTTGTCCATTCCACTTTTCTCCAGTCCTTCCAACAGGATCTGACCAGAATCTGATGCTGGGAGCATCCCAGGGTGCAGCTGACTCCCTCCTTCCCTGAGACTCTGGCTAGAGGTCCTTGGGATGACTGGAGAGCTGTTTCCCCAGACTAGGTCTTGGCTGAGGTGCTTGCTTCAATGCCTCTCTGTCCTTTGTTAATTGAAATAATTTGTGGGATTTTTCACCTAGTTCAGGGGCAACTGTATTGCTCAGACCTGTATCTTAAGCAATGTGCTCACAAGCTGACTTTCAAAGTCATGGAGACACTGGAAGATCTCTATAAACAAAAACACCTATAATCTCTATAAAGAAAACCCCTATAATTTTCTTTGTACTTGATTTAAAAAACACCAGGATCGGGGTTGAAACTCAGCATTTTCACATTCCATTTTAGTCTTGCCTGGGATGCTGTTCACCTTGCAAACACCCTGGTGTAGCTCCATGGGCATCTCCCTGAATAGAGACTTCAGCCTGTGCCCTGTCATGTTTTAGAACATAATTTTTTCAATCATCTAATTAAGCAAAGAGGTTCATTATAAGCAATGCTAAGGTGTTAATTCAATTCCTGCCTCTGATTTTTTTTTTCAAGGTTGTTTACCTGTGAAGCCATGTGTAACTAAAGAAAATCCCCACAGCAAGTGGTAGAAGATTGAGAGAGAAGAGGCCTCACTACTGCATTTCTTTAAGCTTTAGTCCAAAATCTCCAAGCCCCCGAGGTTTAATTATCGTGTGCAGTCTAGTGTTGAATAGGAAAAAGGGACTGTAGCACGAAGGAAAGATTTTCACACTGATACTCACAAAAGAACAGGAGCATTAAATGAAAAAAAGTGTTCTGAGGTTCTCGGTGCATTTGAAGTGAATAAAGGGAAATAACTGTCAGGGAACGAGCAAATATGAATGGAATTATAAATATTGAGTGTTTATACATCTCTCCAACAAGAAATGCATCTTTTGGCTTACTGCAGCAGAATAAATAAGCCAGAAGTGTACAAGTTAGAGTTTTTCAAGCTTTCTTAGGCCTTTTCTTTACCTTATTTCAAATTAGGTTACTGGCTTAAAAGAACTCAAAAGGTGAAAAAGACCTCACAGTATTATTCACTTTAGCACATATGTGACCTGAAGAGGATTAAAGGTTTGTTCAATCTCTATTCATAGTATTCTTGCAGAATTTTCAAAGGGCCTTTTAAACAAAGGTTGCCAAACAAAGCACTTCTTTTGTTGCTACTTAGCTGAGGCCTATTGTCAATTAATAAGCAGGCTTTCACTTCAGTGTAATTGGGGCTTTCAATTCCAATTATGCTGCATACATATGGAAAATGTGAATGCAATATTAATAGCAACATAAAGTTTTGCATACATGTGTGTATATACGTGGATGCCCATGTACACCTCCTCCACAAATGTGTCTCCACCTAACACCACACGATACCCTGCTAGAGCAGGTGCTATGTTCCACCCCAGGCTTGGCTGCAATTCAGCTGTACCTTTAGCCTGTATCTCTAGAAAATGCTTTGATGTTTTACAAATAGACTGTGTAAATAATAATATAGTTAAAGCGGGAGTAGGTACTATGATTACATTTATTCCAGCCACCAATATATTTTTGATATTTTTAATTAATTTTATTTTCTAGACTGAAGTTTCATTGCGGTTTGAGTTTTTGGAAAAGTTTGAATAAAGGATGTTCCACTCCATTTTGATGAACTGAAAATTAATATTTACTGTATTTTCAACCTTTTCTTGAATAAGCACATCTTGAACTGGAATAACTCATAATAAATAGCATTTACCATAATAAAACAGTTGTCTTTTAGGGTAGGAAGGAAATTTCATTTTGAGATGAACACATTATGAGATTTTGAAAAATTATGTATTGTACTTATGCATTGCAATCACACCAGACACCTGGAATTCAACATAAAGACACTTATTTTATGCACTCAGACGTGCATGTCTATATATAGAAAGAATACGCATATGTGTGTGTATATACATATATATATATGTGCATCTGAATTGTATGTGGAGATAAACAGATGTTGAGATAGATGTGGATGTATAGATCCATACACTCACAAGGATTCTTGTGGGATTTTGACCCCCTTAAATAGAAATGATTCATTATTGGAGGAAATGCATGTGACACAAAAGGATTATATCCTTATTTGCATAATTAATCTAAGCAAAGCACTTAGTGGAAGAGGAATAAACTGACTGCTGATGGAAGTAAAATTCCATGCGAAGTGTGTGACACTGACCCAAGCTCCAGCCTCGGTCATAAAGGAGGGAGGGCTCCTTATCTACCAGATGTGGTGAAAGATAGGGCTTCGATCTTTCAGCCTTTACAAGAACCAAGCCAGTGACCTGCAGATACTTGGGAGCATCAGGGTCTTAGGGCAGGTGAGCTGTGGAGAGCTCTGTGCAGGCCTGGCCTCAGTCTGAGCAGAGAGGCTGCACATTTTCTTGGCTATGACCACACCACACCTGATCAGCCTCTACTGCAGGGAGAGGAAACTTTCTCATCATGCGCCTTTTCTCCCCTTCAGAAAATCTGCCTCTGAGAATTAATGCTGGAGGAAGTTATTATCCCTCTCTCATTCTAGACTCCGTAGTATAAATCTCATCTTTCAGTTTTTACCCAACTATTTGTAATCTGCATACCTGAATCCTTATTTTTATCCCTAATTTTTATTCCCAGGTTATTGTGAACTAGACGAATTTATAAATCTTTGGAAAGCAAACTTACTACAGATATCTTAACTCTTTCTTTCTTTCTTTAAAATCTCTAAGAAGACAAGCATAGTCCTGGAATTGCTGTATCTGGGTAGATATAGACATTTTTATGCACACATATGCCTTTACAGATACATGTGTGTGTGTAATTCCTGTAATACCTGCATAGATATACAATGTGATAATGTGGGACTTTTTCAGAAGTCAATAACTTGATGACATAAACCCAAAATATATGAGTCTCATACAGCCCCTATATTTGAAGGGAGATGTTTATACTTGAATGCTGCATACAGATGAAACTACATGAACGGAGTCCTGTGTTTAAATAGTTAGCCTAAAGGATTTCTTAACATTTAGATGAAATACCAGTGTATAATTCTGTTTGACTTTTTTGGTATGATGCAGGTCTAGTAAAATGTATCTCTCTGGACATAATGCAACATTGCCCTGAAGATTTTGAACCCATTAGAAGAGCACTGTTTTTGTGCGATACTCTTGCTGAATATACTGAAGTTTCCAAACAGAGTATAAATCTGACAAAAATCCTTACTGCATGTTTGGATGCAAGCTTGCCCAAGAGGTCACAACCTTCCATAAAAATTCACCTTTCCTTAAAAAATTTGTTTGGTTTTGATAACATTGAAATTCAAATATATTTTCTACCTCAAGGATGGACTGACTTTCCACCAGATCAGAGCAGGACTTAGTGTTAGGACTATCCCTGACAAATACCAGTAGAAATATGAGTTCATTTCCATTAAAATGTGACAAGATATTCTGGACATAGCTCCCACATCACACCCAGAACTTAAATAGTTCCTACCCAAGAATTCATAATACAACAAGTCATAGCAATAGTCTATAGCTACTCTTTAGGCTAATATAATGGCTAGAGTTAAAAATACATCAGCATTTGGGCCACCGAGAGCATGTACTTGTGTTTGTGCCGTATGGACTTAGAATAATCCCTTCTGACAGGAGATAACCAATGTAAGTGCTGAAAGTTATTTTCCCCCATGTGGTGTCTACAGATCTTGCCCAAGAATGCCAGATGAAGCTTCTAAAAGTTACAAATGTGATATAGTGCTTGACATTTAAGCTAAAAACCTAAAAAATTAGGTTAATTACTTGTACTCTGTGAGAAAGAAATGGTTCAAGATGAGCTGATTTTTTTAAATGGAATACATATCTGTAAAAGAGACACTTCCTTTGCTTTGGATCTTCTCTGAAATCCTCCTTGTATGGGTTAATGCCATCAGGGAAAGAATATCAGTACTGCAGACTTTTGGTTTTGAAAGTCAGAAAAATTTTCAAAGTGCTGTGTAATATTTTTCAATATGATCTAAAGCAACTTTTTTTGTATGTACTCATACAAATCAGCTGTGTCTAATGACCTGCAGAAGGAGAGGTTTGTATTTATAGAACTTGTAAGGGTGTGTGAGCTGTGAAGGATTGCAACACAGACCAGGGAAAGGTGCAGTTTGCCCAACATACTCCATACAGAAGTCCAAAGAAATAACATTTAAAAAAGAGGAGCTGTAGACTCATTCCTAGTGCATTAGATTTTGAGAGTCAGCATCTTCATAAACTAGAAGCTTGAACTAAAAGCTATATCTAGAGTTTAATTTAAGAAGTTTATGCAAAATCTATCTTCTGTGACATTTTCTTGCCTTTTCCCCCTCTGTACTTTTGAACCCTGCAACGTCATGCCACTGTGAGTTCCATTATTTGGTGCATTGGCTTTTCCTTCCTTTGTTTTCAGCCTGCCACCTGGGAATGCCTTCGTTTTTCTTACCACTGCTCTCCAGTCACATTCGTCACACCATCAGGATTGTATTTAGCAATAATGTGTCCCAGTCACCTATTTTCTACATCTTCTAGCTTTTTCCCATACCATAATCACTGCATATTTTTGATCTCTTTGTTGCTTTTCCAATTGCTCCAATATCCTTTTGAAAGAAAATGACTGGAAATACAGTGTGTGAGACATTGGCAAAACAGTGTACAACGATGATTTCTGTTTTCTCTTTCTTTAAATGATCAGGTTTGTATTTCCCCATTGGCTACAGGTGAACACTGAGTCAATGCTTTCAAAATTTTATGCATCCCTCTCCTAGGCTAATTTATAGCACTCACTGCACTTCTATAAGTTGGGGTTATTGCCTTCTCCTGCATACATGCATGTATTCATCTGCTATTTTGTTATTTAACCAACTGTGATTTTATTTGCTTTGTTTTGTTAACTGCAACTATTTACAATCAGGTTTATGTTTGACCCTTCCAAGTCATGTTATAGAGTTTACAGTTTTATTAGCTCCCTATATGCTGTCTTTTCCACGTCATTTGCAAGTACACTGAATGGCATAGATCACATCAAAGATGTGATTTCTGAAAATGTAAAGCAAGTTTTCAAGGAACATTTCTCTCTTCTGTGATTTTTCTTGCCTGTTGTAGCTCAAAAATGGAAAAGTCAAAGATACACTTTAGCAAGTCCGTTGTTCTTTAAGAATGTAATCCTACAGAATATGAAAAGAAAACAGTGCTTTGAAGTTCTGAATACCTAAAATACAGAAAAATGTGGCTATCTTTATTCTGTTTTCTGGGAAAAACAACAAACTTTGAGACAACTCTGTTCATTAGAATAAGTTATTGCAATATTTTTGTGTGCATTATGTATAATAGATATAGTTTACAGTGCACAGGAGGATTCATTTGCCAATCTGAGCTATCTAAATTTTGGATTAAGGTAGCAGTTTTCCTACTCATGTTTAGTCACTTCAAACTCAGGTGTATGTCTAAGCCCTACACAGAGATTCTGTCTGTAGTTGGAAAAGACATGCACATCCAAAGGATGTCTCAGCCCATCCTAAAACAGGTGTCCAAGAATAGCAGAATGAGTCACCTTCTGGAATAATGCCCATCTTATTTCATTGACTACAGAGTGCACTTAACTAGCTAGGCTAGACACTTAACTTTTAAAAGATTACAGATAATTGAGATGAATTTTATCCCACATAAATTAATTAATTTAATCCCCATTGTAGCTACAGACTGAATTTTTGGAAGCACAAGGAGCTAGGTAGGTGGCTATTTGGTAAAAAGTCATCTGCAGAACTTATTTTATCAGATAGAGCCATTTCCTCTGAAAAGTTTTCCAGCAAGTTCTGGATCTTAAAGACTTGCACATGGAAAAGTAACTTGACAACTTTTCCATGTAACTGGAAATTATGCCAGTTTAATTAGGCTGATGAATTCCATGTGGAAATTCTTAGTTTAGAATTAGAAGGGATTTTTAGCTTCAACTATTTCCAGACAAACATTGCTGAAATTCAAAAAAACATAAAGAAAACACCCTTAAGCAAACATATCACCTTTTACAACTTAGTGAATATGTTTGCTGATACAACTTGAACATTTGATTTATCATCTTATTTTAGACAGCCACTCTCACTAAAATAAGCATAAAGGGACATAGAAGTGTAGTACTACAAATAAGCACAAAAAATTAAGGTATTTTTTTTAACTCAATAAAAAGTCTATGTTTTTTCTTTTTTTTTTTTTTCCTTGTGAATCAGACTGCTTTGCAATAAAACAATCAGTTGAGAATTTTTGACTTTTGGATGATTGATTTAATCCTTCTAGCAACTAATTTACAGTCTTAATTTACCTTGG
Organism: Corvus kubaryi; assembly: GCF_017639235.1. Taxonomy (NCBI): domain Eukaryota; kingdom Metazoa; phylum Chordata; class Aves; order Passeriformes; family Corvidae; genus Corvus; species Corvus kubaryi. Next base: position 15,237,303 of record NW_024581116.1, read on the forward strand.
AATGTTCGTTTTAACCCCTAGCAATATGGAGTCTAAATTTTACATCTGATTTAATAAATTTCTCTCCCCACTAGAAGTGGGAAGTAGTGGCAGCTAATGTAGCTAGCAATGAGCCTGCCAATTTACTTGCTGCTCTGTTATTAGGCTCTGGTACTCCAAATTATTTAGGAATATAAACATCTTCCATTTCATGAGATGTATTTCAATGGCCAGATGCTGGGGAAAAAAAAAAGAGAAACAGAGAAAGGAGATAGATATCACCACTGCCCCAAGCCTTCTGTTTATGTAAACAACCTTCCAGAGGTCTGCAGCATGTCAGCATGGAGTCAAAGTCAATTTTTCCAATCTGCCCTTTCGATTTGTGTCAGAGATCAGTGCCAGCGCACACATGCTTTTCAAACAGGCTTCTATAGGTGAAGGAAGGTACCTCTAAGTTGCTGCTGGTTGTTTTTCTTTCCTGTGGCTGCCTTTCAGTTAATAGCAGCAGTTAAAAAGACGAAAGCCACCTACAAAAAAAATATTTCACATACTAAAATGCTAGAAGGACAGATACCTGCAAAATGGCAATAATACCTGTTCCTGGCAGTGGAATAACCTTTTCAAGGGGAGAGAGGATGGTGTGCAGGCTGGCCTGGTAGATGGAGGCAAGGACAGCAGCAGCTGTCCCATTTCACCTTCCTGTGCTGTCAGGGGCTACTTGCAGCCCTTGCAGGGGTCTGGGAAGTTTAGGGCAATAGGCTTGGGGCAAAGAGTGGACAAATTGCTTCTTACCTGCAGCTGCAGAAGAGATCTTCAGGGCCCTGTCAGAATAGTCAGCATCAAGAACAAGCTACATGTCACCTCTAAAACATTGCAGATGATTCTCTGAGAGTTGAGGAGAAAAGCTTTACTTCCAGTGAAATCCCTCACTGCCTCTTTTTCTCCTGCTACAGCATCTGGCCAAACTGGTACTGCAGAAACAAGCCAGCCAGAGTGACTGCCATCAGAAATTGTTATGGATGCTGTGTTTTTTGAGAAAAATCTATCTACATACATATTGTTTCTCATGAAGTCAACTTATAAATGATAGAAGGAAACACCAGAATGATATAGATGTAGTCAACTGGCCAGCTTCCCTGGAAAATGTCAACTCTATAGCCTTATATCTGCTTTATTACTCTCAAAGAAAGGATTCATTCCTGTTAAAAGACGGTCATATTAGCATGCAAGTGATCTGAGATGCCAGTATATCATCAGATACTCATGAGCAGTCTTCCCACTCACTACTGTGCAAATTCCAAGTTCCCTTCCTTCCTTTTTCTCTTTTTCTTCTACTTCCTATGGTGTCTATTACACCAGCAAACAAATAAAATATGATCAAAAAATCTAAACCAAAGTAGTTGGAATGGGTGTAAAGGTATTTATAAATCTGGATGTTTTCCAGGTTAAAAAAATTTGGTTATGACAACAGCCAGTCAAAACTTCAGGAAACAATATCTAGAAAAGGAGAGGCATCTGGTTCAAAACAAAGAAAAGCAACCAAAATGTTCTGATTTTAAAGCCTTGTATCTTTGTTTTACCTAAAAGTAATAATATTTTTTCTCTAACATTTTAGTTAGTTCAAAAATATAATAAAAAATGTAAAGTTTTTTTTAACCCAAATTCAAATCCTACCTCAGCCTAAGGAAACAAGTAAATTTAAATTCTGAAAGTTTATTCAACATACAAATTTCAGCCTGAAAAGAGAAAAATGACAGGAATCCTCTGGGAGCTCCATTATTTACAATAAATTGGACATGTAAAGCACTCAGATAACACTGTTTTGAACAACACTATAAAAATGAAAAAGGGTAATAGAAAAAAACACAGAGAGAAAACCTTTTTACTTTCCCTTTTTACAGAAGCAAATGGGCATTCAACTAAAACTTAAAGGTGACATAGCCAAAATTGATGAAAGGATCATTTCTTCTCTTGACAAGAAACACTTAAGACTAAGGCCTTGGGACATTTTCTATATCAATCTGAAAAACTGATTGAGAAAAAGCCACATGAAAGATCTGTCTGGAGAGTTTGATTCATTCTAAGCATGAGCAGCAAGGAATTACCAGTATCACCACTTATGATTGAAGTAGAATCTGATGAAGTGAATCCCTAAGTGGTTGCTCACACGGGAGATCAGGAGGAATGGATAAGAGAATAACAAATATGAGATCTTTCCTGGGACACTCTTTTTTAAAAATAGTAAAAGCAATGGAATCCGTGTGGTTGACTCCCAAGTTAAATCTGGAAAGCCTTGATTAGTGGCTATAAAGTATTATTTCCCTAAGTAGGAAGAACATCAGTTGTTCAGCATTAAGAGAAAATCACATTTTCTCTGCTTCTTTACCACTGCTATATCAAAATCCAAGCTTATTGGAAGTGTTTCACTCCAGCTGTTTATAATGAAAGGAGACAGAATATGTGTATCTTGCAAAACTGTCAGTGAATTGCCACAGGTTCATTTTCAAAGAATCCATCAAACCATTAGGTATGGAGAAAAATGCCATCAATTTCTATCAGAGTTGGAGAAATATATGGAAGGGCAGAGTTTTTGAATGGCAGAAGCCATGCAGTACATAGTGTGACATAAAGAAAATCATTATTTGCATTCCCATGGCAGCCATGTGCACCTCTTTCCAGGGCTCCTAAGACACACGCCTTTCAAGAGTTCCCAAACATCCTGATGCAATGAGTGCAGAAAAATCAGACACTGTTGGTAGAAATTCACCACAGGAAAAATGTCCCACAGGAACCCTGTGGTGCATAGCCTCTTCTTACTTTCTTTCCCTCAAGGTTTATATTTTGTTTACACAGACTGGGGACCAAAGAGGTTTTTTTATGCCCCCCTACTTTTAACTGTGGAAATTAGACATCTAATTTCATGCTTTGTGGTCAAAGGAGACCAGCATCACTAGAGCATAGTTTATCCCATCTGTCTCTGACATATGTCTTTGGATGGGACAAATACCCCTTTGTAAGTGCTGTGTCTGCTTATTAATTATCGAGGGAGCCTCCATGAATAATTTAGACTAGACATATCACTTTTACAAGGTACGGCTAGGTGAGATGGATGGAACTCTAGCTTCAGTGATCAAGACACAATTCCATGTGAAAACTTCCTATTAGTACCAAGATTTCTAGGAGCCCTTCTGTGCCAGCCAAGTTGGTGCACATTATGGGCATTCAGCCACTTTGGGTACCAATAGGCAAGAATAGAAAAGACAGCTGATAAAAATATTCTGAAAGATTATAAATAAATTGCACTCCAAGGGGTCAGATGAAGCTGAATGAAAAGAAACATTTTCATAGAGGTACTAGAATGCTATTCAGCTTTCTAAAACTGCCAAATTGCAATGAGACTTTAAGGGTATTGCTTTATATCACTTTGTACTTGTTGTATTAGCATTGCTCTGAATAAACTCATGAACATTTTTCGCCATTAGACCATTTCCATGGTTTTTTTTCCCTGGAGACAAATGTACGAGTGGGAAAAAAGTTCATATTTTCTGATGAGGAGAGTGAAAATAAAACCCTGCCAATATTTCATAACAAAATTTCATAAGGAAGCTTCTTGATCTTTTTTCCTAACCTTGATTCAGAATGACCTTTCTGTACTTCAGGAAATCTATTTGGACTCTAAACAAGAGAATTTGCAATATTATTTCAGAATGTCTGATGATTTTTGTTACAAGTCCATTATTTGACAATTCTAAGCTGAAACTTAGGCATACGTGTTCAGTGGGAAATCTATGCTTTTTGACTTCTCATCCCTGCTCAGAATTCAGAAAGCAATTGCAAAGTGTCAGACAACTTCCTGCAAGGGGGAAGATCCAATTTTAGTACAGAGTGTCTTAGTATATTACAACAGGCTTTAGGATCACTCCTGATGATGAAGGGCTCATTACACTGCATGCTACAATAGGAGAAGGCAGTCCCTGGAGAGATAAATGACGTGTGAGACAATCGCTGGCTCCTCTGCGATTTAGACACAGGATGCATTTCTGATGTGACCTGTCTGCTCCAGGTCACATCAGAAATGTGTGGCATACCTGGAGCAATACTCTGCTGCTTCAACCACAGGATCAGTTTTAGGGTTATGTTGAGTGTAAGTAACAGTAGAATTTGGTCTTGAATACTATTATCATGCTTTAAGTTGCTTGTTGTGTTTGTTTGCACAACAAGAAGTGGTTACTTAAAATGAGGTCTAGTTTCTTGGACCTTGTTACAAGTGAGGAGAAACTTCTGAACTCATGGTTAATAGCAAGATGCCAAATGAGGTAATTTCTAGATGCTTTCCACCACCTGATAACAAGTCTTTAGAGATACAGGCTTTCAGAAAGCTCAGGTACATTTTGGGTAGTTCCCTGCTTTACAGTTTCCTGCTGATGACTTAGATGCTGACTCAGGGTACCAGGGGGTACGTGGTTTTACCTCTTCTGGTAGAGTCAAATACATACATATATATGTATGTGTATATGTTTGTGAATGAATGATATAGTTAGGGTCATGGTTATATATATAGAGTTATATGCATACATATATATATTTAGCAAACATATTTTTCAAGTTCTATAATAGCCTAGGAAAGATCTCTGGCTAGATTTTTCTCATTAAAAAAAAAAGTGATGCTTGGCAGTGCTGGGTGTGGGAAACCACATTTTAGCTCGAAGTCCAAAATGCTGACCTGACACCATTAGGGCATAGGTTGTACTTGGTTGCTGGCTGCTTTCACATGCAGATTTTAACTCTATTCCTCCTGACATCACGCTGGAACATAACCTGACTTGTTTACTCAAGGCCAGGTTTCTCCTTCCTGACTCACATTGTTACAGCTGGGTAAAGCCCTTAACTTTAAACACATGCTGGAAACTCAAGCTCATGTCTAAAGTTCACCAGATGCTTATGTGGATCCTCAAATAGGCCACTGAGAAATGTCTTAGTCTGTGGTTTTTTACATTTTTAGTTTTTTCTGGCTTTTAACAGATGTGATTGGGCAACTCACCAACAGTGAGGTAAGCTTTACCTGGGAGTAGAATATCCTACTCAGGTGAAATTTCAAATGAATGCAGTATTTACATGTCAAAGGTGTAAATTCATTGTATGTAAATACACCGGAAGTAGATTTATCGCAGCCGCTAATATTGCAGTAGCAGCAGGATTTTTCTGTGGGATTTTGAATGTCCTTTGGGATCTTAAACATGCCTCAGAAGCCCACATTTTGGCTTTACTGTAGTCTGCAGCCAAACAGGACCGTGAAAGCTTTCCAAGGTGTATTTATGCCATCTCAGCTGTACTTCTGGCTGCTCTGCAAGGCGTTGCTGCAGAGAGCTTGCTGAACCAACTGCTGAGGAGGAGTTCAACATTTGCCTTCATCCTTGCATTATTTTCAAAGTAATATTATGGTTCCACTCACCTTTAGGAAGGTTAACACTCCTGCAAGAAACTTAGATAAAAAAAAAAAATTAGATTCAAAAACTATTCCCTAATGTATTTTGTATTTTCAAACCACTGTCCAAATTAATTCATACAATTTTCCTCTCAAGTGCAAATATGCTATTAGCAACCCCACATGATTTTAACATCTGAACTGTTGCATAAATACATTAGCAAAAATATTTAAACTACATTTTCTTCCTCTCTTCCCCTTCCCTTCCCTCTAAATTTTTATTGGGCGAAACAAGCAGACTTTCAAAGTCCCATTAGAGAGGAGCCATGCAGCTAATCTTGTAATTACATTCAGAAGAAAAAAAGATTGGTGAGGGGCAAAGCTGTATTTTAAACACAAAACTCAAAATTGTTTTGTCATTTAAAATATTCATATTTAATTGTTATTTTTGCTTCAATTTGAAAAAGAAGACATCAAACAACCGAAGACCAGCAACACTTATAGGACTATGGCTCTCCCTAAAAAGCTGGTGTGCTAGAAAAGGTCAGGGAGATTCTTCCATCGCAGATGACAAAATAATGAACAGGAAGACAGAGCAACACAGAGAAAGTCACACTAAATTTTTGGTTCAAGGCTCAAAGTTCATCACAGCTCCAAGAATAAGTCCAGTCTTAACCACAAGTCCATACACGTTCCCTTGTGAAAATATCTCCCTTAATGCTATTGTAATGCATCTCTTCCATTTAAAATATTTGAATTTAATATTCTCTTTTGACCTGAGCTTGCAGCTGTTCATGGAAATGTATTTGAATTCAAGATGAAAATGAACAATCCAGTTCATGTTAATAATGAACTCTGTTTCCCTTGCACTGTTTAATTTAATATTGAAGTAAAAGTATTTTCTGTAATCTTTCACATTCACACTCACACTCATTGCAGCTCTCAGCTGCCTCATGCAGGTTTGTGGGGATCAAAAAAAGAGCTCCTGGGGCGGTGAGGAACTTTGCAAACTCTTAGACAAAGAAATCCATTAGGCTTGTGAGATAAGCTCAGGACCTAAAGAATGCCTGAAGGGACTTTAGAGGATCTACTTTCAGGAAACCCTTCCTGGGCTGTCTGGATGCCCAGTCAGATCTTTCCACCCTGGCAAGAGCAGATTATATATTTTTTAAATGATTAAATCTGGAATCTACAGTAAATGCTGTGACAGTGCATTACATCAGCTGTGGGTATGAGCAACACTAGCAATATTCATATTTTATGTTATCTAAAAGTTCTTTGTTTCTGGACTGCAGAACAAGTTGTCATCAGGCATATGCTATTATATATACAGAATCACTGAAGTCTGATCTAAGTAGTGTTATATAGTATGTAAAGATCTACCAATATATTGGCTGCAATGTCTAATGGGAAATTTTTAAAATAGGCCTTTCTTGTAAAACTTTAGCACCCCAAAATTGATTGTATTTTGGCACTGCTAAGCAGCATCCCGGCTGCTGACTTCCCTGAGTCCAGAACTCTGCTGTCCTACAAACGAGGAGCCTGTTGGCTGCCAGAGTGGAACTGGCAGATGTGGCTGTGCCATTCCAGCATCCCTTGACCCGGGTTAGGCTGTCTTGGGCTAACTCTGATTAATACTGCTTTAAGACAGTGAAAGCAGCACAGTTACACAGAGCTGTGATGTCTCTTTTTTCAAAGTTCCTTTTCATGTTTATAGGAATCAAGGCAACATCAGGAGTGACCCAGCCACTCGGCAACAATCACATCTCATTCTGGTTTTGATTTTACAACACACCAAACTAATTTCTTCTGACAAAACTCATGCAGGATCTTTTCTTGGAATAACCTCTAATTCACTACAGATGGAAGTTGCTATGTTAACTGCAGAGGAAGGCTACTCATTACTTGCTAAATATATTTTCTCCTGTGTGATCTTCACAGAAGGCAGATGTGTTGCGTGTCAGTCCTACACATGCACGTGTTTGCTTACAAATACAGCAGTGCATACAGGAGGCCTGCAATAAACATGTGTGCACTTGTCTTTTTAAATGAAGTTTTATCTTTGCTTGTGTCTATAAAATTGGTTACTTGAGAAAAGTAACCTGGGGTAAGGATGGCTGAAGGATCTGGCAGGTCCCAAAAGTAATTTATGTTTGTGAAGTTACAGTAAAGCTGTTCAGACTCTAGATATAGTTTTTTGAAATGTGCGTGAGATTTTTTTTTCAAAGTATACCAAAGATAAAACACAGGGTTAATTAGAACCAAATGTTGCTTAGGTTGGCACACTGAAGTTCTCTGATCAATGTTGCAATTAGTTTCAGATATTTTGAACAACAGTTACTCAAAAGATATTGCATTACATTCCATGTCCAAAGGGGCTTAGTAACAATAAATATTCTCTTCAAGATGCTATTATTTTCCATACAGATAGGAAGACTTGACTGGACAACTGCAGGAGCGTATCTAATTCCTTGTCCACAGAAGCAAAAACTAACACTTTAGTTCTTACAGGGACATACGCATTTGATTTAGCCAATTGCTCTGTTCTCTCATAAAAATCAAACAGATTATGATGCATAGGAATTTAATCTTGTGAATATTCTCATTTTCTGAGGATTAACCCGTCATCAAATATCAAAATGGTGCAAAAATTGTCCTCCATGAAAAAAAATCCTCTAAAAATTACGTTATCGTGACAGTTACTTTGACTGCTATGAAAATAAAAGGATATCTTTTTTGTTAAGCTGATAGAAGTTGTCTAATGACATGTCCTAGGTGAGTTCAGGTGGGATTCTGATCCTGTGTCCAGTCAACACCCGCCACAGGCTGACACTTACAATGGTGACAAGATCCTCAGGCATCAAAATGCATTTCTTTTAGTTGAATTCATTTCTTGGTAAAATGAGTTTGTTTTCAGCAAGACCTAACAACCATAAAATAGCTCCAGACTGGCCTCTCGCCTGCCTGTAGCTTTACTAGTAAACTAAGAAGCAAGGATTTAGTAAGTGGAAGGCCTGGGTAGAGAGGTGGGGCTTGCAGCTCTTTTAAAAGTAGCCAAGTACATGCTTAATTGCATTTCTGCAGGGAATACATTCCAGAAATGTTGGCTTGCTACCAAGAAAAGTCTGACAGCAACAAAACTGGCTTGTGGCTAATGCACTGGACTGTGACTCAGAATATCTGGGTGCTAGTCACAGCTGAGCCACAGGCTTCCTCTTGACTGGGAGCCAATTATTTAATCTTATTTTCCCACAGGTGAATCAAGCAATAAGTATCAGGGAGGTTGTGAGGAGAAAAATTCATTCATGTGTGCAAGGTATTCAGTGTCTACTTCTTAGGTTTTGGGAGAGGTATCATACATCTAGCAAAAGGAAGAGCTCTACTGGGGTCTCTAACAGTTTCCACAATATTAGATTATATGCAAATCACGGTAAGTGAACCAGAAAAGCCAATAAATAAATAATGCTTCATTTAATCTCATGCTATTTGGAAGACAAGGCTTCTCTAAATCATGTTGCTACTGTTTTGCCAACTGCTGGATTACTGTGCTGTGGGTTTTTTGCTTGTTTGTTGGAAGAGGGGAAAGAAGTTGTTAGGTTTTCAACTACAAAAAAAAATCCAAAAAATACTTTCTAATGTGGAAATTGACTTCAGAAGCGAATAGTATCTTTTTAACATAATTTTCATAGATGAAAAGTGCAGCAAAGAAAAGTTCTTGGTACACACCAGGAAATGATTGGTAGAAATCATGGTAGCCAACATTATCATGGCTGCATCTCTTTGTAAAGCAGTGGTGGAAAAGAAAAACAGCTTATTAGAGTGAATTTTTAGTAGCTTACTTTGTATAAGCTTACTTTTCTTGGATGCCAAAACCAACTAGTTGCCCATACAAGCCTGCTGTGCTGGGCTCTGTCTAACCAAACCCCTGGTCTGCATGCACATAGAGCCTGCTCTGGGTAAATGGAGACAGAGCCACAGCTTGTGGAAGATTAGGATCCCCACCAACTCCCACCTAGACTGTAGTGCACAATTTCTTACAATTTCTTGCTCAGATAGATGTGCAGCACTTCTGTGAGACAAATTCACTCTGATATGAGTAGCCAATGCCAAACAGGACGATAAATCACAATAGCACAGGCTCTGTTTTACCCCTCCCGATGGTCTCCACCAAAGATTTGCTCATCAATAGACACATATTGATGGGCACTTCCTTAGTCAAGAAAGACTGTAACACGCTGGCTGACAGCAGAGGAGGGGAGGTTTTTTTACTTATCTTTCATGTAATGCATCATTTTGATAGGTGTATCCTCAGATGCTGTCTTATTGCTGTGTCGTCCTCAGCCTGCTGGCAGAAGAGGCAGGAAAAAGGGAGGGTTAGCAATGAGCCTAAAAGGAGAGTGTTGATTGAGGACACAGACCTAAAGTGTCAGCTCCTGGGCAGGAAGCATGTGCCAATGGAAAAGTAAAAGACAATGAAGTTCAGGCACCCAGGTGAAGATGGGGATTCAAACCATAAACTTTGGGCTGGTTTCCAACTCTAAGGCCAACATCTTAAAAGCCAAACAAAACCAAAGCAAATCTATTTTTGTTCTTTCTGCTTTTCTGATTTCTTAGTGTCAGAAACTGAGTGTGTGTTTCCTCCTGTAAGGGCCGTACTTAGATCTGCTCTGCTTTACATTGATAAATCTGAAGAGCCAAGTGCTACAGAGCTGGACGGCTCTAGGAGAAAAATGATCTGGGCTCTGTGTATTCAGAGGAGAGTGTGAAATTATTGGTGTATATTTCATTCTTAGCAACAAGAAAAAAGCTCTCCTAAAGCTACATTACACTCTAATGACTTTATGAGGCCTGAATCTGTTTCAGTTTTAATGCTCTTCATTCAAAGTCTATGTTTTTTACTGCATGCCCCTTAAACCAAATCTGCCATTCTTGTGAACCAGCAGTGAACATATGTTCCACGTTGCACACCTTCTTGTACTGGTTTCCTTGTTTTTTCAAGTTCTGACCACCCTCCACATTGCATGTCCCAATTCCTCAAAAGAAAGGTAAAGGCACTGTTTTGATTTTATTGCAACTGCTTCAATAGGAATATGTTACTCTATCAAAGTTTGCCAGGATCTTAGCATAGGAGAAACACAGACAGCAAAAGTTTGATGGAATTGCCTGCCTTAATATCTCTTCTGTTTCTATGCAGAGAAACAGGAGATACCAACTAATGTTTTTACTACCCTTTTTTTTTTGGGTTATCTGTCTGTACGATGTGGGACACCCAGCAGGATTCCACTTGACATCATTTTGTAATAAAACCTTGGAATACAAAACAGTGAATCAAAGGACAAGTCCATGCCTACACAGGCCTCTGTGGAGTAATTCTTCCATGTCTAAAAAAGAGTGTGGGAAGGACTTCCAGGTTTTTGATTGAGAGCTTCCCAAATGAGCAAGGAATATCAAGAGGCCCAGGACAGAGTACCACAGAAGGTGGAACAACAACAGTGATGAAAGCTAAAGAGGTGCTAGGAAGCCCAAAACCTTGAAAATTGAGAGTTGCTGCACAGCATCAGAAAATCAGGAGATGGTGGGAAAAAGAAAGACAGGGAAGACATAGGTAATATATGACTAGTAATACTAATAGCCTGAAGAAATACAGTTCAGCCAGAATGTATCCAAAACAGGACAGGAAGAGGAGAGAAACTCTCTCCCTTACAGTATCTTTATTTTGAATGAGAGCATTAAACTTCCTACCGTGGCATGTTAATTAATTTTTACGTTGCTGTTTCATTCTATGTTACTGTGCTATTATTCAGACCTGTATATAAGATCTGTGAAGAAGTATGACTGATTGTCTGTTTGAACTTTCAAACACTGTGTTTGTTTGGATTTGATTGTTCCTTGCCAGATGGTTAAGCATATGTTTAGCAGTTTTACAGGGGGAGAAAAAAAAAAAACAACAAAAACCCAACACATGTAGTATACAGTTAAGAGTTTAAAAGGTACTGGCAATATTTATTTGCTTCTAATGCAAATCTAATATTAAAAATAGTTATAGTGACAGGATACAGTTTAAGGCTGAACAGACCTGTGCTTTGTTTCCTGTAACTCTAGAGATACAGGAACCAAGGACTTGAAAAAAATTTACTTGCTTAACTTCAATAATCTAAAATTTAGCTGAGTAGCCTGAAGTAGCTGCATGAGATAACTTTCTTTCTTCAGTGGTGACAGAGTTATCTCTGAGGAGTTTGCCTGCCCTCTCCAAAACACCTACCTTCAAATGGGAAATATCACCTTGGGGAGTTGTCTGCTTCTCCTCTTTGATTACTGGCAGAGATTAAGCACTTAAATTGGATTGGACACCTACCTTTTAGAGACTAAATTTATGTGTAACTTAAGCAATCCCATCTCATTTTATAACACCACCCAGGATGATTGCCAGATATTGCACAATTGCAGCGGAGAACAGAAGGACTCCCCTGTCAGGAGTGAGACACCGGAGTGGTTCCTGTTTCTTGTGTTCTTCTTCTTGAGGTGTATTTCTTCTGCTTTTTCAATGTTTTACATTAATTTCCAACTAGAAACCATGGCCTAGATTAATCCCACATCCTTACAGATAGTTAAGTGAGTTATCTAAATAAGGAGCCTGGTTGGCCTTGTGTCCTGTGTAGATAATCAAAAGAAAGAGGGCACGGAAAAGGCAGAGGCTCCCAAGTCAAGGACAGCTGCAAGGTGCCAGCCTGGCTTTGCACGCCTCCCCTATCGAGGGATCCCACAGCGAGGAGTTCCCAGCTTGAGTTCTGCGCGCAAGTGGTTGATGCTAAATAGGAAAATATTGTGTTGTGACAGCTGCTCATAACAACTTGAATTCATCATTATTTAAAGGTCTACTCTAATGGAAGGAAGTAATGAAGGAAGGCTTTTAATCCTTGAAAGAACTAGGCTTTCCCTCTAAACTCTGTCATAAATAGTGGATTAATTATTTCCCAATGGTAGAGATAGTATTTCATGCTTGACTATAATAACTCAAGGTAATCATCCTGATTTTGCCCTACAGCATCTAAGAGGAACATTTGAAAGTGTAAACTGATGAAAGAAGAAAAAAACAATAACAGCACAGAATACAACTTTTTGCAGATGATTTTATTTAAAATGTACAAGACATGGCAGCTAGGTTGCTATTGGCTTTTTCATTCCTAAGAGAGTTCAAAAAGGGGTGAGGATCCTCAAGGGTGAGGAGATTTGTTTGATAGATGTGTGTGTGAGCTTGATCTTCCAGTGGAATCATCAGGAACTAAAGTGCACTTTGAGGCAGGCTGTTGCAAAAGAAAGAGGTTCCTGGTCTTTGCTAACCCAAATGAAACCTTTCCCTTTTGGTGCAGAGATAAAAGTCAGGGTTTCATTCCAACACTCAGCTATCAGGAATGTGCCTTTCAGGACTGATAAGTGATGGTTTCTACACACAATATACTGCAGGATAGTTCAGCTCACACTATTTCAACTCCTGTGGCTTTGAATCAATAATAAAGCACTCGCAAATTGTTCCACAAAACTGCACTGGGGTGAGAATTATGGAAAAACCCGGGCAGTGTTCAAAATCTGGCTTTGCAAGGCAGCCGATACAACAAATATAGTGTATTTTAAGAGAGAAAGAAAGGGGTGGGGGAGGAAAGAGGAAGAAAAAGGCTTTCAGAACATATCAAATGAAGCTTGTTTGACAATAATCACTGCAGGTGGGGAAGCTGATTTTAAGTGTGAAAATATTTAACATTTTATTGCACACAAATGCTTTCACAAGGCAGTCATTTGTGCGGGTGTGAGTGCGCACGCGCGTGCACATGCAGCAAACAGAAATCTATTGAGTTCCACCAGACCAGACGTCTGCATTCTGGAGGGCTCATTGCAGCCAATAAATTTGACTAAAACTTTTTTTTTTTATTTTATGAATTCGGCTATAAAAGCTAATCCTCCTTTCTAGACTTAGCATAATTACAAGACACTATTCTGAGTGCCAAAAATGTCAGCTGAAGGTTGCAAACATGGGCACATTTAAGCAGAACCATATGTTAGAACGCAAGGCAAGACCTGAAGTAAGTGAATCAGTTTACCTTTTTCTGAAGAGTCAATCTATAATGCAACTTTCGGTCTAAGAAATAATAATACAGTCAGTGATAAATTACATTGCTCAATCATTTATTAATAAGCGTCATTGGAAAGAAAGATTTTATCGGTGCTCAAAATTCACTAAGTTACAAAATCACAGATGTTCAGGGTTCTGGAGCCAGAAACCTACTATTAACGAACTCTCATTAATACCTAATCTACTTGTGATATTTTGATCCTGTGAGAGAATTGATGGCCAATAAAAATAAACTCAAGATGTCTTCCTATCTAGGCAAAATAAAAAGTTATGAACCCAGGAATGCACACAGTAACCATGATGCAGTAACTAAGGTTAAGCAGCTGGAGGCTAAATGTTAAATTTTTTTGGTACAGGATGGATTTATTCTGTCACCTAGGCAATTTCAGAGTCTTACTTTGGAGGATTTATATAAGCATTCAGACTTAGCAGATGTATTCACGTGCAATACATTAGCTATGCAAAACTGCTTTCCAGGCTCTTCTGGATTAGGGTCTTACAAACAGACCGCTCTGGAAATGAAATCCTTAAAAAAAAAAACCCTGTTCCTCTCTGAATGTTATTCTACTGCACTTAAAGATTCGAATCTACTTAAACACATATGGCATTTGAAATTATATCATATGCATTTCTGTGTAAGAATGTGCTGCGTTTTTAGCCCCTCAGTGATAACAAAAAGGGAAATGCAAGTGGGTTTTGGACTTGAACTAGGAACACAAAGTTTCTTGCAGTACATCAAGGCAATGATCCATCTGGTCTACTATTCTTTCTCAAAGGTGGCCAGCATCAGGTTCTTCAGGGAAAATCATACCAATAGGTGGAATCAACAATTACCAAAAACCCCAATGAACAAATGTATTTTTAAATCAAGTAAATTTATGCCCTTAACCTATTGTGAAATTCTAAGCCATATATTGTAAACATGAAGAATTTCACCAGTTTTCTAACTACGTCATATGATTCTAAGCCCCCCCTTTGTTTCATGAACCCTAAGACATTTAGAGGAAGGCCTTATAGAAACAGATCCGCAGGGTGCCTGCAATACAAGGAAAACAAAATGCTTAATTCTCTTCCATGTGAGATAGCCATCAGATTCCCTAAGCATCCTCATATTTGACGTAAATAGAAGTATTAATACCACTGCATATAGAAGTATTGACACTACTGCATATTGTATTCTTATAATACACCATTAATTCAATGACTGAGTCTCTTTTTCCTTCCTTCCTTCCTTCCTTCCTTCCTTCCTTCCTTCCTTCCTTCC